>NC_142085.1:30436925-30759425 GCF_054644295.1 Miniopterus natalensis
TACAAGAGGGAGGAAGTGATTATCCTTTCACTGGCAGGAAGACAAATTATGTAGTTAGAAGCTTTGCCACATATGACTACACATAGATAACATGTACAATCTCCATCCTTCCCTGAGGAAACAAACCCTGGAAACTAATACGATTTAATCCTCTGCTTAATTTTTGTAAACAATGAAAGCAATCCTAACATCTCCACATAAACTAATAATCTTTCCCTCTGCTTTTCACATCCCATTGCCTGACTTAATGGTCATAAACTGGGAGTATTCTCATGTAGTTTGTATAATTCTACAATGATATTTATCTTTAGAACTAGACATTTCACCTAAACAGATCTGTTATGTTTTAAATGAATATTTTAGTTCAATTTATATTTTATAATTTTATAAAAATATATTATATCACAACTTATACTTATCATTGCTCATATTTCAAATCTACATAATAAAGTGAAGGATCCTGGTGGTTTTAGTGATGCATATCTGTTAACTTCCAGGAATTTGGAAATCAAAACTATTTTTAAGACCTAGGCTGATGAAGATATCATACATGCTAATGCATTTGTTATTTGAAATGTGTTAATTAGGTGGATGAACCATGAGTAAATCAAGACTCTGAATTACAATAATTTAAATAAAGGTCAATGGTAGGTCTGGATATTTTATTTATGTACTTTTTTCTGTTAATAAGTCATCTGGAATTTATTATTATACAGGACACTTTTTTGACAAGCATATCTGCAGTTTAGTTTGTACTGATTGTCCTCCTAAGCATTTTACTTCCAAATAATATACTGATCATAGTCACCTTCTGGAATTTCTAAGCAATAAATTATATCCAAATTGCCAACCCTGACCCTGCAAAAAACAAAAAAGAACAAAACAAAAAACCTGGAACCGTTGTACTAAAATTTGAAAAATCTCAGCTTATCAAATAAATGAGATTAGATAAATCTTAGTAGGAAGAATTCTAACCCTTCACTTGTAATTTCCAGATAAAATAATTTAGCTTTTAAATTGCTAATGCTAGATTTGGCTATGTTACGTGCCCTATTCAAAAAGTCAGCATTATTATCATTGATATCCAGTAACATCCACCCTTTTTAAGAATTAAATTCCATTGAATTTTGCTGAGCACTTATAGTCATGTAATTATCACAAACAAATAAAAAACAAATCCAATACTTCAGAAGTTTTCTTGTAGCCATTTGTAGTAAATCCCATGACTTGAACTCTACCTTGATAACCACTGATGTTTTCTGTCCTTAATGGGTTTACCATCTCAGAAAATAATAAAAATAGAAAGGAAAATACACAACTTTTTTAGCCTGTCTATCTAAGCAGAGAAAAAAAATATTTGAGATTAATACAGAAATCATCAATTTGTCCATTTTTTATGGCTGAGTAATATTCTAATGTTGAAAGACTAATATTACTTTAGTCATTCATTTGTTCAAAAGCATTTGTACTGTTACTAATTTTGTCATTTATGAATAAAACCACTATCAATAGTCAAATAAAGGATTATATGTGGACAATATTCATATATGTTTGATTAATTCTTAAGTTAGGAGTGGGTTTGTTGGAGCATATGTTAAATACCTATAGAATTGTTAAAAAATTGATAAACTGTTTTCCAAAGTAGTTTTACCATTTTGAATTCCCACCAGCAATGATGAGATTTCCAGTTGCTTCTCACCTTAACCAGAAGTTATTATTTTATTTTAGTTTTTTAAATTAACAGTTCTAATATGTATGTAAAGGTAAATCTATGGGGTTTTAATCTATATTTTCTTAATAATTAATTATGTTGAGCATTTGTTCCTGTGCTTATATGTCATCTGTTTATCTTCTTCAGTGATATCTTCTTCAAATCCTTTGCTCACTTTTAAATTAAGCTATTTTTCCACCTTTATCATTGAGTTGTGAGTATATCTGTATGTTTGCGTGTGTGTGTGTGTGTGTGCAGTGAATATTATGTGTAAGTTATAATATGCAGATAATGCACTTTTTATGTCTCTGACTTCCCTTTTCATTTGTTTAAACATGTCTTTTGAAGAGCAGAATTTTTTTAAATGTTGAAATCTAAAATGTAAACTAAACTTTTTTTTTTTCTGTTCTGGTGTAGTGGGTATAAACTTCACTCAGAGTTAAAAGAAGTGGTAAAAGGGTATCTTGACTTTTCCCTGATACTAGGAAACAGTTTTCATTCTTTACCATTAAGCATGATGTGAGAGGTAGGTTTAACTTAGGCATCCTTTATCATATTGTGGAAATTCACTTTGATTCCTGATTTGCCTAGATTATTTTAAATAAATGTATGTTAAATTCCTTCACATGCTTCTTTTGTATCCATTAAGATAATTATGTGGCTTTTATTCTTTAGTGTGTTGATGTGGTTCAATAAATTATTTGCTTTTTGAATGTTGAACCATGCATTTCTAGGACAAAGCCCTAACACTTTTGTTAAGGATGTCTGAGTCTATGTTCATTAAAAATATTGATGTGTAGTTGTTCTCTATCTCTTTTTTCTTCTTCTCTCTGATTTTGGCATCAGAGTAGTTAGTGCTAATGACCATTCTCTTCTCTTCTACTTTCTGTAAGAATGTATATGGAATTGGTATAATTTATTCCTTAATTATTTGACTAGATTCACCACTGAAGCCATTTGGCTATGAAGTTTTCTTTGTGAGAATATATTAACAAAAAATTCAATTTTTAAAATAAATATAGGACTATTAAGATTATCTATGCCAGGAATGGCTCAGCGGTTGAGCATTCAGGAGATCACAGTTCGATTCCTGGTCAGGGCACATGCCTGGGTTGCAGGCTAGATCCTCAGTTGGGGGCGTGCAGGAGGCAGCCGATCAATGACTCATCATTGACGTTTCTCTCTCTCTCTCTCTCTCTCTCTCCCTCTCCTTTCCTCTCTCTGAAATCAATAAAGATATATTTAAAAAAAAGATTATCTATTACTTTCAGAGTGAACATTGTTATTTTGTTTTTTTTCAAAAAATTGTCCATTTCATCTAACTTTTCTAATTTATTGGCCTACAGTTGGGTATGACAGTCTCTCCTTTTCATATCCATAGTAACTGTAGTGATGTCCCTCTTTTATTGTTGATATTAGTGATTTTCTTTTTCTCCTTTTTTTGGTCAATCTTGTTACACATTTTTTAAAGGTTTTAAACAATGATATTTGATTGCATTAAATTTCCCTATTGTTTTTCAGTGTTTTTAATGTCATTGATTTATGTTCTCATTTTATTTCTTTTCTTTTGCTTGTTTTAATTTGCTCTTTTTTTTCTAGTTTCATAAGGCGGTAGCTATATCATAGATTTGCAACCTCTTTTTCTAATATAAACACTTGATGTTATAAATTTCTCTTTAAATGTTACTTATGTTGTGGTTCATAAATTTAGATAAGTTGTGCTTACATTTTTAATCATTTAAATATATTTTTTAATTTCTATAATGATTCCCTGATTCATGGGCTACTGAGGGATTTTTTTTTTTTAAGTATATTTTTATTGATTTCAGAGAGAGGAATGGAGAGGGAGAGAGAGAGATAGAAACACCAATGATGAGAGAGTCATTGATGGGCTGCCTCCTGCAGGCCCCTGACTGGGGATGGAGCCCACAACCTGGGCATGTGCCCTGACTGGGAATCAAACCAGATCTCCTGGATCCCAGGTGGATGCTCAACTGCTGGGTCAAGCCCGGCCAGGCTAGGGACTTATTTTGTGTGAAAGAGATCATTCTTTCTTATCCTGCTCCTACCTACCTGAGAGTTGTTTCTCAGCTTTAGTGGTGGGGTTTTCTCAGTGATGCTATTGTTTTCCATATGGAAGACAATCTCTGCCTTTTAACTGTGGATCTTATGCAAAAGAGATTGTCCTTGCTGTCTGGCAAAGGGAGGGGAGCTCTAATACTATCAGTACAAGGCCTAACGGTCCGGTACTGTTTCCTTCCCCAGACCAATTTTAGTGGATGTTGTTCTTCTCTGTCCCAGCAACATGGGTCTTCACCCAAGTCCTGGCAGTGATGTGTGGTAGGGTTTGCTGCACCTTCCCCAGTGGAGAAAGGCTTTAGCTCCTTTGAGGGAAGAATCTGGACATCAAACCAGGAATTCATACCCTCTGAATCATTAATGGCCACTATGCCTCAGTCCCCCAAGCAGAATATCCCAAATGTCTGTTCTCAGGACCAAGAAGAGGTTGTGCAAAGAGGCCTATAGAGAGCATGAACTCCTCTTATATCAATCTCCCAACACAGCCCCCGAGGACTTTCACACTAGCCCACATTTTGCTTTCACCGAATTGTTAAAATGTTATCTGATTTCCACTTACTTGTGTGACAGTGGACACGCTTTCTCCCATGTTCTGCAAAGGAGTGACAATGTGCATGTGTCTCCTGACCTTGGGAAGTGGGGAGCTGCCTCTTTTTGTTTTTTCAGATGCTTGATCACAGTGCAACCCCAGCTCTCCAATGGGTTCAAGGAAGTTATGCTTTTGTTGTTTATATAAATTTTACTCAATGTTAGGATGAAAGTGATGTTCTTTCCAAGTTTTTACATTCTAGGCAAAAGCTACTATTATTATTGTCAACACCATGATCATCAGCATCATCATTAATCTTTAAATTTAGATAGCACATAATCTAGGTAAAATAAATTTCTAATATAAGCTTCTTTTTCCCCCTTTTTCAAGTGTTGAGAATTACCATGTATTCAATATAAAAGTAAAAACCAAAACAATAGAATAATTTTTTTATGTGTCCTCAAATAAAGATCTAACTCCAGTTAATGTATACATATTTTTATTTACAAAATAGCCAAAATTTTGAAGTTCTGTTGTTTTTTGTTTGTTTTTTTTAAAAAACAGGAAAGATTATTTTACATACAAAAACTAATAAAATTTTTAAAAGATTAGTATTATTCTCCAAATTATTTTATTTCATTTATTCAGTGAATCTAATAATTGACAATAATAATATTTCCAATTAAATTTATTGGTGTTTCATTGGTTAATGAAATTATATAGGTTTTGAGTATACAATTCTATGACACATCATCTGTTTATTGCATTGTGTGCCCATCAACCAAAGTCAAAATATTTCTAAAAAGAGAAAAGAGTAATTAGATTTTTTATAATGTATTGCACAATAAATTTTTACACATTAAGAAGGCATTGTAAAAACAGCAGCAAACTTCCAATAAAAAACAAGACTTGTTTTCATTATCATTAATTATGCTCTTTAGACTGTGATCCATGAATCAAATGAGCTGATTTTGTGTATCCCTCAGTGGAAAATTATTTTTATGTTTACAGCATTGTAAAGCAAAAAAACAAAGCAAAGAAAAATATGTGACAAAGATCATATGTGGTTCTTTACAGAAAGTCTACTGCTCCCTTGTATAATATCAATAATTGTGACATCAATTTATTATATAGTATTAATAATATATATTAACATTGACAAGTATTATTAGAATACCTGGCATCTAAGTTAAAAGGGCAAGAACTGGATTAATATTGTATGAGTAATAAGCTTTCCACCATTTCTTTGTTGATTTTTCTTTGAATTTTTTTTCATTGCTAATTGCTTTAACTTCCTTATATGTGAAATGAAGCTATTAATACTAGGTATTCCATTATTTAATTATAAAAATTAAATAAAGCACTATAGGCCAAGCACTTTGCATAGTTCTCAGAACATGTTAAATGTTAGTTGTGAATTTAATAAATAGTAGGGAAATTTTTTTTAATGTAGCAATAACAAGAATGTGTAGTACAAAAATATGAATCACAAAATTAAAGTCAGCAAAAATCCACTATGTGTTAATAATATCTACTTTAAAAAGTATATCTACCATTTATGTAATATTTTACCATTTGGGCATTGCTTTGTATATTTTCCAGTTTTGTCTCTCATAGCAATAATGGAAATTCCTTGAGAGCAAAAAATTTTTGTTTCATCTTTTTATTTCCAAGGACAGTGTTTGAACATAGTAGATGCTGAATATACATTTGTAAAATGACTGAAAATAATCTTGTTAGGTGAATGCAATAATCCCACTTTGCTTAGCTACACAATGATTAAGTGACATTAACATAGATACATACTTAAAATATACTAAAATACAACTGAAACTGTATATCTTAACTTTGAATCTCAAAATTTTTCACAGGATTACACTCCTATTTCCATGCTTAACCCATGGCACATCATTCAAACATTTGTATTTTGTAAATTTATTAACCAATTACTTTAGTTAGGGATAATTTTCTTTACATAGGCAGCCACAGGACAGCTGTATCCCATAGAGAAACAATCTTTAATTTTCCCAATTCAAAGTTTATAAAATAAAACTTCAGAAAAATCTTTATTGATCCTAGTACATAACTGTCAGGAGTAGAAGTATCAGACTTTTTTTTGATGATCATTGTATTTTTACACCTAACATTCTGCTAGGCAAATATAGGACACTAAATAGAATATTAGTAAGCAAATTAGTTTGCCATACATATATATATATATGTATATATGATATTTAAATAAAATTATATACATATATACAACTTTCATAAATACTTTAAAGTGCAGACATCCTAGTTTTAGTGTTTTAAACCTGAAAGGATGGGTTAAATAGAAAATAAATGGGAAGACCATCCTTGGCAAAAAGAATATCAAGTCCAAAGATAGCATATCATCAGAGATTATGATTTGAGCACTATGACTCTAAATAGTTAGAACACAGAAAGCAAGAATACAGGTGTGAGATGATGCAAATGTCAGTAGAATATAGACTATGTAGGATCTTATGAGCGAAGTTAAATATTTTGGCTTTTGTCAAAAGTAACAATAAGCTTATGGGAGAAATTTGGCAGTCAAAAAGTATGTCAATTTGGAAGTAAATATTCAAAGTCTATATAATTTGAAGTTTATCAGGTTCATATATTATAAAAATAGTACCAGAATTGAAACCACTTTTATTTTTCTTGAGTTTGGGTTAAAATAGTAGATGACTTTATGGATATGAGAGATTTAATTGTCTAGAATTCATGTTCTCTCATAGCAAACAGTATTAATATTTAGAAGAAATATTAGAAAGCAAGGTGTCGAAGTTTAAGTTTCTATTATACATTTTTCTCTGGACAGAACTTAGGTCATTGAGTCATATGTTCCATAAAACTGCCACTATTAGTTGAGCCATTTGCAATTTGGAGTTAAGGATTCTATGATTATTAATATTTTGCCACAGTCAAGATATATAGATCCAGTTTATAACAATGGAGTAGAGCATAAACACATAATTCCTGTTGTGGAGAAAATCAATGAGCTTCTTTGAATACATCATCCATGAAGGACCTAGAGAAGTACTCAGCAATAATTGTGTGGTAATTGCTTGTTTTGTTTTTTTAATTTATCTTTATTTTTGAAAGTATTACAGATGTCCCCTTTCCCCCCCCATTGATCCCCTTCACCCGGCATCCACCCCCCAGGCTTTCTCCATACTCTTCTCTGTGTCCATAGGTCATCCATATATGCATCTAAGTTCTTTGATTAATCCCCCCACTCCCCAACCCTGCCTTCCCTCTGAAATTTATCAAGATAATTGCTTCTGATGTGTGCCAAACTGAAGAACGGTCTGTTAATGGGAAATATGGGGAGGGGAAGCCCACTGAGAAGGAAAGAGGTTAAGGTTAATAACTAGTAGGAGCTGTAACTGACCACGTTTCCCAGTTGACCCTGAATACTTTGCAAGCCCCGAAGTCTGTTAATAGCATTCTCTCATTTCACTTTAGGAGTCTCTACAAAGAAACAGGAAACATTTCTGAACTGAAATTTGTGAGAATATTTTCTATGTAATATTGTGCTCAGCCTCTCAACTATGTTTCTTCTTGTTGTCAGCTTTTACGATCTAGTTAGGCTCTATGTGTCTATTTTTCAAGAATTCATTTAACAAATATTTAATAAAAAAATTATGAGCCAGCCTCTGTTCTCAATTCAGAGTACACATCAGGGAGAAAAAGAAACAAAGTACTCTGCTCTAATGTACCTTCTATTGTATTTGAATAGACAAATTATAACATAAATAAAAATATAATATACCAGGAGGTAATCATTATGATGGTCAAAAATAAACAATGGAAAAATATTTTTATGTTTCATGTGGTACTCCTTTCCTACAAGAATTATTTTTTGTAGATAATCAAAGCCCAAGGTGTTTTTATTTTATTTTGTTTGTTGAGGAGTTGAGATCTGCACAAGATAATTCTTTTGAACATTTAGGCTAATAGGAGTTGAGTCAGTTTGAACAAAGTTAATTGACAGACTTCAAGTGTAACACTTTTACTCTACCAACTTTTTAATAAGTGTTCTATTGTGCATGCTTCCTAGAAACTATTAAAGTAAGACAAAATAATCTTATTACCATTTAATATCAAATGCTGGATTATTTTATGGAATTCTCCCTGTAAAAGAAGTCCCAACTATTGTTTTTAAATTTCATAGTATGGAATATTAAATGATCTGGAATCAGTAGTCTTCATATTCTTAAAAAACAAAACAAAACTATGAAATAAATGAGATCAAATTATTGACTTATTGTGGGGAGCCACTGTGGCCCCAGGCACAGAGGAGCTGCCTGGGTGAGCTGCTGATGTGCTCTCCTCCTTCCAGGGAGATGTGGATGAGCTGCTGTGGCCCCAGGCACAGAGGAGCTGCCTGGGTGAGCTGCTGATGTGCTCCCCTGCTTCCAGGGAGATGTGGGTGAGCTGCTGTGGCCCCAGGCACAGAGGAGATGCCTGGGTGAGCTGCAGAGGTGCTCTCCTGCTCCCTGACCCAGTCCTTGAGGCACCAAAGCAATACTAAATTCTAGAAAGGCTAATTAGGAAGCTGGCCCCGGCCTGAAGGGTTAAAGGATAGTTAAGCTACATACCAAGCCAAGGACTCAATCCTCCCCAAAAGTTCCCACTAGAAGCCAAGATAAAGATAGTTACCAAGGTCTGAGCTCCTGCAGGTGGCAGAGTGTTTACTCTAAAAGAGCATTCAAACGGCCTTGTAGGAATGTGGGGAGGGGTGCTATTCAGCAAAATCAACAGTGCCTGTATATATTGAGCTGGAAAAATAAACTCGGGGCTGGCAGCTGGCAACAGGAATGAGCTGCAGCCCTCCCGATCCCATCTTTTTTGTGTCTGTCTTTTCTCCATCCTCACCCCTTCCTCAGGACCGTTCGACTCTGCCGGCGGACTCTGGCAACTTATTATCTTAATTTGATTAGAGTTTGGTTTATTTGGTCACCTTGGGATTATTTTAGCCTGTGGTGACTCTGACATGCCAAGATGAGTGATTCTGGAACACTTTCTTCTCCATCTCCTTCCTCCCTCCCTTCCCTCTCCTCTTCATTTTTCTTTGAACACTGATGTGAGCATTTCCTCCTGGTCTCCAGTTAGCTTCCAGTTCTCATGTGGTAGATACAAAGAGGTGGAATAAAAATAGACCTCAGCATATTTGTTAAAATGTGTCTGTCCCACCCCTTTTCGATGTTAAATCAAATAGTATTGTGCAGGTGTTCAACAGGCTTATACAAATCTCATGAAAGAGAGAAATTATTTGAGTCATCAAATCCAAAATGGGAGGTGAAGACATGCACAAACACACTTACCAAAAAGATTTAAAAAAAAAACACAAAAAAACAAAGACAGACAGAAAAAAAATGCAGTACATGCAATGACTGGGAGGATGAGGTTTTTCTTATTAATAAGCAGTGAAATATTTTAGTTTGTTCATTAAGTGACATGATTCACAATGTTAATAAGAATAAAAATGCAAAATTCCCTTAATCAACATGATGAAAAATATCATTAGCTTATTTAGAAAATGTGAATCTAACACTGAGTAGACACAATTCATGGTTTTCATTAATAAATTATGACTTAAATGTCCTTTGTATGCTCCTTTTCCTGCTAAATAAGGTTGTCTGGGGCAGAGTCTAGGTTATTACCAGCCAATAACAGGTAAATGGTCTGCTAAACTTTAGTAATTTCTGCTTTAAATAATAGAAACATTCTTGCAGTATATTGAGTAAAAAGGGATCTCGTGGAGGATGCTCAGATTTTGAAGTCTTTTAGGTGTGGTTGGCTCTCATTCAGTCCATCAAATAAAAATTAAAAATCTTCGCTCTTATAAAATTAGAAGTTTTGGCAGAGATTTACTACCACATTATTGGGAATTTTTTTCATCTTTCTGTTTTTAGAGACGATTCCAAGTTAATTAGTAGTTCCTTCAGATATGGACCATACTGGTAGCATGTTAAATACTGTTCTGGTTTTTGTCTTGTAGGTCATTTTGAGTGAGTAGCATCTAGTGAAAATCTCCTCAGAAGATGATAGAGTTCTGGTTTCTCTGTGTATTTATGAAATTCCTGGCTGTAATTGGATGGCACATACTTTAAAAATTATTTGGCATGATGAGCTAAATTAGAGTGACTTAGATCTCAGATGGGCACAGAAACATTTTTTGTCATATAGTATTAAGAATAATCACTGCTGAAAATGAGAGCCTGAGGGGCAAGGGGCACACATATATGGGCTGCTAGTTTACACCAAAGGAGCCAAGGATGTACAAAGGAGAAAAGAAAGCTGAATAAATGGTGTTGGGAAAACTGTACAGATATGCAAAAGAATGAAACCTGACCATTGCCTTATACCATACTGAAAAATTAACTCAAAATAGACTAAAGAGTTGATTGTAAGACCTAAAACAATATAGAAGAAAACATAGGCACTAAGTTTCTGGACATTGGTCTACGTGGTAGTTTTGTGAACTTACTGCAAAGGCAATGAAAACAAAAACAAAAATAAACAAATGAGACTGCATCAAACTAAACAGCTTCTGCACATCAGAGAAAACCATCAACAAAACAGAAAAGCAACCAACCAAAAAGGAGGAGACATTTTCAAATGATTCATTTGTTAAGGGGTTGATTTCCAAAATATATAAAGAACTCACAACTCAACAGCGACAACAAAAAATCTGATTAAAAAACCAGCAGAGGATCTGAATAGACATTTTCCAAAGAAGACATACAGATAGACAACAGTCATATGAAAAGATGTTCAACATCACTAATTATTAGGGAAATGCAAATCAAAACCACAGTGAGATATCGCCTTACATCTGTTTGAATGACTATCACAAAAAATAATAAAATAAAATAAAAAACAAAATAAAATAAAATAAAAGTCTTGAAGAGGATATGGAGACAAGGGAATCCTCATGCACTGTTGGTGGGAATGTAAACTGGTTTATGCGCTATGAAAAACAGTATGGAGATTCCTTTAAAAATTAAGAATAGAACTATCACATCCAGCAATTCCACTTCTGGGTATTTACCCAAAGAACATGAAAACACTCATTGAAAAAGATATATGTTCCCATATGTTTATTGCAGCAGCATTTACAATACCCAAGATATGGGAAAAAACTAAACATTCATTAATGTATGAATAAATAAATAAACATAATGGAGTTCTACTCAGCCATAAGAGATGAAATGCTGCCATTTGCACACTTGAATGGATCTTGAGGGTGTTATGCTAAGTGAAGTAAATAAGATAGACAAGGACAAAAACCATATGATTTCACTCATTGGAATGTAAATCCAAAAAGTACAAACCTACTAATGAGGCTAAATGAAAATAAAGTCATAGTTACAGATGTCAGAATGGGGGTCACCAGCGAAGAAGGGTGTGGAAGGACTACAAAAAGGGTAAAGTGTTCAAATCTATAACAACAGGATGAAACTGGACTTTTGATGGTGAACACAATATAGTTTAAAGATGCTGAATTATAACGCACATCTAAAATTTATATTAATGTTATTAACCAATATTATCTAAACAAACAATTAAATCACTCCACATTATAACTGAACTGAACCAAATAAATATTGATTAATGTTCAAGTAAAATGACATCACTTTTGGTCCAAATATCACCACATATAGAATAAGACTACATTCATAACTGCTTATTTTTTCATACCTTTCTGTTAACCAATCAATAAATAACATTTTTAAAACCATCAAAAACACAGTAACTTTTAAATAAGTGAAATGAATAAAAGAAGTAAGTTTTCTAAGTTAAGAACAAAAAAATATAAATGATAAAAACTATAACTCCAAACATTAAAAATATCTACATTACTAAGAAAAATATGGTCTAACCCAGTGTAAAATTTCTATCATAATACCACTGACATTTGTTACCGGGGATGATTTAAAGTCCCATTTATAGTTCCTGAACTTTGAGGTTTTGGTCTAAAACTACAGTTAGAAGGTGATTTGCATCTCAATCATCAATTTGTACATATGACAGAAACAGGAGAATGTAAATAAGTGCATGTGATTTAAATTGGCTTTTAAGATTTGAAACCGTCCAAATCTCCTGACTCAAGTTCAAAAGTTAAAGTCCTTCTCTCCCTTTGGTAATTCTCACTTAGAAGATTCTGATCAAGTTGAAAAAAAATTAGTTTTGGTTTCAGAAATCCATGTGTCTATTTAAAGGCTTCCTATAAATATTAGTAAAGGAAATTTAATAGTGAGTCTATGGAAACTAATTTAATTCACTCAGCTCTTGTTGAAAATAATGTCTTTAACAAGTTTATGCTATTTTAGGCCTAATTATTCAAAAATTATGAAAAATTAATGACAGCCCTCAGATAACAAAACAGTTCTTTTAGATTTTATCTAAGTTAAACCATGTCATTGGTCACTTAAATTATCATGTATAATTGTAATGATATTTATATTGTAAGAGCATCTGCTTTTAAATAATTGATTTAAATTTCTCAATTAATCCTCCAAACCTATAGCCGGAAAGTACTACCATTTGAAAACATTTGCCTTAAAGGCACCCAAACTATACTTCAATAGTACAAGAGAATATAATCATTTAATATTTAGAAATCAATGTTCACAAGAATAACTTTATCAAAAATATAAAATTGGTAGTAGTGTATTTGAAACTGTGACCTCAAAATGTACATTTCATTGTGCTAGGAATTAAATTTTATATAGAAATATCAATGATGTTCACATATTTTAACTATGATCATTGCACAAAAGGATTATGGCAATTCTTTAGGAATATCAGGAGAAAAAAATACTGTAAATAAAAATAGACAAATTTATAGACTGACAGTGAGTAGAGCTTAAAGGGAACTATAAGAAAAATAGTCATTATGTATCTTGGTTCTTTTTTTGCAAGGAGTAAGGATTATATTCATTGCAAAGATGAAGTTGTGTTTAATTCCATCCCCAAATTCATACACACATGCATAAATACACTCTATTTACTTTGTGACCAGATGAGCTCATGTGCTTTAAGAGAAGATTAGAGGGGAACAGGCTATCAGGAAGAAGTTTGAATGAATCAGAAGGCAAATTGTGAAGGGGAGCTAGAAAACACTAAACTTTTCCTTCTGATAAAAATTACAAAAGTTATTTACAAACACTAATAATAACATGGTTATCTTGTTTACTCATTTTTCTATGTCAAAGAGAAAAGAAACAGACTTTAAATAGGGGTGGAGAAAGTCTAGGGGTGGAGGTGGTGGAAAGAAAAGTAAGTTTTTTGTTTTGTTCTGTTTAGCTTTGGTTGGTTAACTGACATTTTTAGACTCTCTATTCAGTAAGAATATATATAAAGTTTTATCTTCAATCTTTAATTCAATAGCCATATTATAGGATTTAATGATTGTTTTAAAAACATGTACTGATACAATAGAGAAATCAGAGAACTTGAGTGGTTGTCAAGATATGCTGTACTTATGATTACTCTATGATTTTATCAGTTCTCTAATACACGTAGGCATAAAATAACAAGCAGTGAAAATGTTTTATGCATATCAAAATACAGAGTTGCGAATGAGGGGGCAAGATGTGTTTAAAATGACTCACTCCACAATACAGCTTTTTAGCTACTGTCATTTTAGTGCATACCACTCATTTATGGCCCATGACAACACTCCTTGGATAAATGTCTGTGCTCCAGAGGACACTGCTGCACTCTGCAGAGCTCTGCTCCTCCACCCTTTCCTATTGTTGCCTTCACAGCCTTGTTTTGCAATGTCACTTCTTACTGGAAAAAATATTTAAAACAAACAAAAATGAAAACCCACAAACAAGCAAAACAACAGCACCCCCCCCCAAAAAAAAAAAGAGAGAGACAGAAAAGAAAAGGTTTCCTCAGGTCTTCAGATATCTGAAGTAAACTCAGGGTCTAGTACTGACTCTCTCTATATATACATTTTTTTTTTTAAAGCAATATGTTCTTATTGATTTCAGAGAGAGGAAGGAGAGATAGAAATATTGATGATGAGAGAGAATCATTGATTGGCTACTTCCTGCATGGGCATGTGCCCTGACCAGGAATCGAATGACGATCTCCTAGATCATAGGTCCATGTTCAACCGCTGAGCCACCCTGGCAAGGCCTGACTATATTTCCCTTAGACTATGCTCTCCCTATGCTTTACTACAATGATACACAATATAGGTTGAAATAAGGTTTGTCTAGTAATTTAGATAAGGTTATATTTTGAGGTTCAACATCTTTTGTATATCTTCCTAGTACATATGTTACTCCTACACTTGGTAAAAGGTAGTTTATATTTGAGAAGCTTGACTTTAAAGTGGTTGGCAATTATAACACATTTCAATAAGATTAGAGAACAAAACTTGTCAAGGATATTATTGTTTGAAGGATCACAATATACTTTTCATTGTATTAAAACTTTTGCATGAATCTTTGAGTTATCTAAATCTGATCTTCCCCTACTTATTTTCCTATTATTATTTATTAAAATAAACTTTTAATTCAGGCAGAAAACAATCTCTTTTTCCATTATTGCTCAACCCATAGTGGTGGTTGTTTACTTGGTTCCAGGATACTTTTCCCAAGGCTTTCCCAGACTTCTTTTCTATGTTCTAGTACAAAGTGGAAACGTGTCTGGAAAGGGGCACAATGTGATACATGTTGTCCTGGATGTTGGTAATGTTTTATTTTTTTTATATTTGTGGTAGCTATATAGAGGTACTTCCTTTATGAAAATTTATAGGTCTGTACATTCTTTTTGTGCATTGGCTCATATTTAAATTTTTAAAAATATTTTTATTGTTGAGAGTATTAAAGATGTCTCCCCCTTTTCTCCCCATTGCCCCCCTCCACCCGGTAAGAGTGGTCCAAGTTCTAGATGCACATGAAGTTCATTAATGTAATTAATGTCTCTAATAATTTTTTATAAAAAATAGTTTGACTCAAAACTTTAGAGTATATTCAATAATACCTGTGGACCTTAGTTTTTAGTTATTATTACATTTCTGGATTGCCCAAATATACTTTAGTGGCTTTTCTAATTTGGCAACAAGCACAAAATATTATTGACAAATGCTTAAATATACTTAAAATATCTGTACCATTCTATATTTTGTTATATTTTCAAATGATAAGTTGTTGAATAATAAATTTGGTAAAATGTCAAAGAGAATAAAACAATTACTATATGGGGGGAAACCAGAACAATAAAATAAAACAATAAATTTAGAACTATTACATCTATACTAATATGAAACAAATAACAAAATAGGTTGAATTTTGATTACATGTATGCATTCTGTATCTAAAATGACCACATAGTTTTGTTCTTTTCAGGGAAGGGGGGAAGAATATTTAGAAAAAGCTATTCAAATGTGGAAAACCATGCTAAATGAGCATAATTAAGTTTTTATTTTAAACATCACTAATCAATTCTAGTGACTCATGTTTAAATATGTTCATTTTAACTTTTTAAATTTAAGCTTTACTTCTTAAATTGTATTAACATCATCCCATATTCCAGAACATAATTCTATACATTTTGGTTTATGCAAGTTCAAAAAGATTTATATTAAACATTTTAATACCACATCACATACTCTTTATTTTATACTTCTTATAACTAAGATATAATGAGAGCTAGCAGTGGTGTAATAAAAGATTGATTGTTTTAGATACTGATTTTCATCATGAGGATAAACAGCCTTACTTAATTCTGAAAAAGGTGTTATTATCATTAAATCAATATAATATAGGCATTAGATGAATGAATTGTAGAGCTTTTAATTTTTTAATGTCTGAATTGTGTCTTATAGATTTAATTTTATCTTAAAAATTCTGAACATCCAAAACTAATGAATTTTCTGAGTAATATTAAACACTTACTGAGGTGAAATTCCACCAAAGACATTGGTTGGTAGAGTTGCTTCAGATGCGGGAGTCAAGGAACAAGCTCTGTAATTCTATTTCTATAGTGAGGGTAGCAGATCTTTCTTCGCCTTTTTCCCTCCTTCCCTTCCCTTCCCTTCCCTTCCCTTCCCTTCCTTCCCTTCCCTTCCCTTCCCTTCCCTTCCCTTCCCTTCCCTTCCCTTCCCTTCCCTTCCCTTCCCTTCCCTTCCCTTCCTTCTTTCTTTTTCTTTCTTTCTTTCTTTCTTTCTTTCTTTCTTTCTTTCTTTCTTTCTTTCTTTCTTTCTTTCTTTCTTTCTTTCTTTCTTTCTTTCTTTCTTTCTTTCTTCCTTCCTTCCTTCCTTCCTTCTTTCTTTCTTTCTTTTCTTTCTTTCTTTCTTTCTTTCTTTCTTTCTTTCTTTCTTTCTTTCTTTCTTTCTTTCTCTTCTCTTTCTTTCTTTCTTTCTTTCTTTCTTTCTTTCTTTCTTTCTTTCTTCTTTCTTTCTTTCTTCTTTCTTTCTTTCTTTCTTCTTCCTTCCTTCCTTCCTTCCTTTCTTCCTTCCTTCCTTCCTTCCTTCCTTCCTTCCTCCCTCCCTTTCTTTCTTTCTTTCTTTCTTTCTTTCTTTCTTTCTTTCTTTCTTTCTTTCTTTCTTTCTTTCTCTCTCTCTCTCTCTCTCTCTCTCTCTCTCTCTCTCTCTCTCTTTCTCTTTCTTTCTTTCTTTCTTTCTTTCTTTCTTTCTTTCTTTCTTTCTTTCTTTCTTTCTTTCTTCTTTCTTTCTTTCTTTCTTTCTTTCTCTCTCTCTCTCTCTCTCTCTCTCCTGTGAAAACACTGAGAGAACACTTGTGGAATACATTTATATAGAGGGGAGTGAGATAACTGGAAGATTCTATATTTGCATAGGGTCTATCAATACTGTATATAAAAAGAATATAAGTAGTTAGGGTCATAAATATATAATACCTATGAAAGCATATGGAAGGTTTTACTTTAGCCTTTCAAACCTATAATAATAAGCAAAAAAAGAGATAATTTTATGCTTATTATAGCATTGCTGAAATCCAGTAGTGAAATACAAAAACAAATTTTTTTTTGAAAGTGGAGTGATATATTTTTTTCCATTCCATAACTTAGGTACATCATGATAAAAGACAGAGAATCTATTTTAGAACAACTCTCTTCTTAGTTTTCCTGAAATTCTACCCAGGTTTCCCGTTAGCTTCTACTTGTATATATGATATTTATTAGCACTTTGGGTAGAGGGCTTTCCATAACTCAGTTACTCTACAAGTGTGTTTGTGTGTGATTATTTAACATGAATGTACACAGTGTTTTTATTCAACTCAAGGTATGCCCCATTTATTCTCTCATCAATTCCCCATGTTTGCCATTCAGAGGCAATCTAATATTTGGGACAGTTTAAATATCAGTTCAGTTTTCAATGCCTTACTGAACTGCTTTGGGTCCTGCACAAGCTCTCTTTCCTATTTGCCCCCCTTCCCCTCCACACACACCTGCCTATTAGTACCTTTCTTCCCGGTGCCTCTGGCCAGAAATATGAATTTCTATTTGTTTTAGCCACTGGCTCTTTCCCACACCTCACAGCAAACCCTCCAGAGAAAAGAGGGCAAAAGTGAGAAATACATGCCTTATAAGTCGTTTCTCTACATTTTGACTCCCTTCTACAATTCAACTATTTTATCTTCAGAATTCTTCAGTAGTAACATTTATTGCATAATCATGGAATTTTCGTTATAATTAGTGAGGAATACAGGCTTTAGTAGTCTTACACCTCCATGCCAGAACTCTGTAAATATTCCAGGCTTTTCAAGTGACACATTATTTAAACTCTAAAAGTAAATACAAACTTTTGTCAGTAACAGTGGTATCTCTCACCCACTACTTGGAATGATATTATTTCATTTCAAATTCTTATTTTCTCACTCCGATAGAAGTTTAGGTGGAATAATAAGTTTACGAGAATTTCATGGTAATTCACTTAGATAACTGCAACTATTCATAGATGTAGCAAAAGGCATTTTTCCCCCTATTCATTTATTATTTTATTATCCATTGGATACATATTGCAATTATTTCAATTTTATCATTTTTAAATTTCACAGGTAACTACTTTGCATATTATGTTATGATGTACACTGAGTCACAATGTACAGTGAATAGTTGTGAATTTTGTATCAATTAATTTAGTTATACAGTGGTGTCTCGGTTTTCGAACATCTCTGTTGACGAGCATTTTGGTTTATGAATGCTGTCAACCCAGAAGGAAATGCTTCAGTTTTTGAACCACCTCGGGAGTGGAACATGCCACAGGGTTTCCACTGAGGGCAAGATCCTGAGGTCCAGCTGTCGGCTGTGGATCCCTCAGTTTTCAAATGTTTCAGAGCTCAAAGGGTCTTCGGGAACCTATTACATTAGAAAACTGAGCTACGGCTGTATGCCAAATACTATATTAAATTATAATAGATGATGATTATGCATAAATTGTAATGTCATTTCAATTAAATTTAACTTCATTAGAGATGAGGAAACTAATTTCACACTTAAGCTTGAAATAGTATTAAATTTAAAATAAATATTAGATTTAAAATATAAAATAAACTGTTAAACATTGAAGAAAATGCTTTATTGGAGGGATTAAAGATTGTATACTGTATCTGGGTTTATAGTCACACTTTGATTACATGTACTCAATTGACTGGAAAAATTTGGACAAGTAGATATGTTTCTATATGAATAAATTAATTGTTTTACTGACTATAAGCATCTATCAGATGGTTTAGGAAGTTTTTATTGCTATTTCCTTCAATATTTAATATAATTTAAGTAATAAAATGCTGATCAGTTATAACCAACATAAAACTCAAATGCTATCGTTCAGTTACATTAAGTAACAAAAATAAATGTATAATCTTAGTCTCATATTTAAATATTACCATATCAGTATTATTGTTTAAATAAGCAAAATATTCTATCCCTCTCAAAATCTTTTATTTTACATATTTTAAAATCAATTAGCTTGAGCATATATCAACTGTTAATGGATTATTGGTTAAAGTATCCTGTTGCTTGAATGTATCTGTATTGTTAAACCTTCAATTTACTTAAGATTAAAATGCATTTTGCCTACTTTTGAAAAATTGAGAAGAAATAATATTACCATGTTAGAAACAGAACTATTTTATTATCTAATAATGTTGTACTAGGCCTTGACATTTTACAAATTCCCAAATACATAAGATTCTTATGAATAGTTGTGCACTGACACAAGGGATTTCTTATTAGAGAGATATGCAATCCTCAGTGATACAACCAACTTAAAATAATAGTTTAATAGCATATGCTTTACATGTCATTATGTCTATTATTTTCTGGTCTTAATTATCTATTAGCTCTGTCTTACTAAAGCAAAAGAACCTTCATAATACATTTTATTCAATCTGGAAATATCAGACATAAGTTTTATTACAAAAATAGTTTTACTTTTTACAATAATTAATCAAATTTATAAGAGTGATTATATACCATGCAACTGTTTGAGACATTTTTATATTACAGACATTTTTTATCTAATTGATATTTCAAGCATATATTGTAAATGCTCATTTGAACTGATATACTGCAAAACATGTTTACAATTTTGAAAATTATAAGTAAAACACCTAATAACTGTCCATAGATCACTCTTAATCATTGTCTGTGTTCAAAATGTGCCCTTTTGGAAAGCAAGTAATATGCTCATGGTTAAAATTTCACCCCATATAGAAAAAGCAGTAATCAACCCTACAATCACCAAAAGAGAAGATCAATTTTCTCTTTCTATTGAAATTGCCTTTTCCCAGGTGGTCAATTGCACTTGTCATCTGTTATTTTGGAAAACGTAGAGAATTTAATAGATGAGGTATATCACACTAACTGCATTAAGAATGTACCAGCTGTCAATATGGCTTCAACCCAACATCATCGTTTGGGAAAAGCAAATTCCAAAATGCAGACAGTATACTATTAGTCTGATAGAACGATTATAAGTTCCACCATCTGTTGCACATTTTACAATTAATTGTGATTTGTTTTCTCTAAATATATACATTTTTTTTTTGTTAAATAAGAAACAAGGCATAAAGAAACATTTATTGTCTGGTAGTGACATACCAGAACTATCAGTTAAAAGGTGCCACATGTGTGCATGATAGTTACCCTGAAAACTAATTATAAATATCCATTCAAAAATGGAAATTCCATGCCAATTAATTCAATTTAAGTTTTATATGGATTAAAATTTTCTTTTAATTTTCTTTTCAAGAGTTACTATGTACAAATTATGAAATATGGAATCAAGCAGAAAAATAAAAGTCAAACTTTCTGCTGTAATTTTTATAGATAACTAGTTTATTCTATTACAGATAAAATGCTCATTTCATCATAAAGTGCTAATTTATCATTTAATTTTAACAGTTCAGTTTGTTTACACACAATATGATGTTATGTTATATTGAACATCTAAATTATTTTGCATTTTTTGAAAAAGTTGGAAAGTTTTGTATCAAATTATTACTTAATAGATCTTTATTCCAATTATATTGGAATTATATTGTGAACTCCCTTCTGATTTTGATAGTTTCTGCCATTTCAAAATAAAGGAACATACCATTTATTCAAAAGTATTCGATGTGTCTTCTTGAACAAAAGATTAATTTTGATATCAACTTAGTTTCAAGGTAGATTTACAAGAAAAGTCTTAAATAATTAAGGTCTGTTACACTTCTTAGACACCTACTTAATTTTTTTTTAAAAATATCTTTATTGATTTCAGAGAGAGGAAGGGAGAGGGAGAGAGAGAGAGAAACATCGATGATGTCATTGATCGGCTGCCTCCTGCACGCCCCTCACTGGGGATCAAGCCTGAAGCCTAAGCATGTGCCCTAACCAGGAATCGAACCACGATCCCTGCCAGGGGACACCTACCTACTTTTGATAGACTAATATCAAACCTTTCTTCTCAAAGTTTAATTAAACTCTATTTTTTACCTTGTGTAAGTGTACCTATATTCTACTTTCTTGAGATAATGACAATACAATTCATAGTTCTCTATCTTATCATTAATATTATTTGACATAATTCTGGAAATTTACACAATTCAGATATCTAAATCCAAAATACCTGCATTTACATATTTTATAAGTATGCATGTGCATATGGAGTTATAAAATTACTTTGAGTATTTTGGTCAGTTGTAAAAATAAATATCTTTAAAAACTTTAGGATTCAGACAAGTAAATGGAAACATAAACCTAATTTGATAAAGATTTGTGCAGTTTGCAGAAATATTGCTTTCTAGTTATAATTACTATTGCTATTTACATTATAAAATAAAGAACTCTTTGGGCTCATAGATACTAACTTACTGTTCTATGATACTACATTTCGGAAAGTCCATCAGGCACCATGGGAAAGCTGCCCAGGTTTTTGGACATCTTCCATGCCATATATATCACAACAACAATTATTTTGGGAAAGTTTTCCTAATTTAAGGTAACATTCTTTGTACATTTCTGGAAATAAATATCCACATTTTTCCTAACACGATGAAAGGACACAATATGAGGCCTGTGTGGCTCGGTTTGTTGGAGCATCGCCCCATGCACTGAAGGGCTGCAGGTTTGATTCCTGGTCAGGGAACATACCCAGGTTGTGGGCTCCATCTCCATCCTTTCTAAAATCAATTTAAAAATATTGAGCTATCAATCATCTTAAAATAAGTATATCCAAAATTATTTATTTATTAACCCAATAGGTACTGATTTTGGAATACATTAAACTTTTAAAGTTATCTTATCACATGTTAATCTCCAATGTGGGCTGGATTCTGTTAGATATTCTGGTAGAAAATAAGAATGCTAGAATGCGTGTGATTTACCTCTGCTCAGAAAGATTACCATCTACATAGAGATTTTTAAAAGCTACATGTGAAAGCATATTATTGAGTTATAAGTTATACATTGATAGTATATATAAATGATTTGAAAGATTAAGGTACAATATAATGCTTTATCAAGGAAAACTACTTAAATGAGAAACTGAATGATCAGTAGTCTCAGAATAATTGGAAGGGGTAATGAGATTTTACAGGCACACTGAGGAACAATCCTACTGCAGCTATTCTACTAAGCCTTTTATATTCATCAACTTTTAATTTGCATACAGATCTCATGAGGTAGGACTCATATCACTTTTACAAATAAAAAAAATTAAATTTTAATGAGGTTAACTAAGTCCCTATATAAAATAGTTAATAACTAACAGTGTTTTATATTTTGGTTTTATATTTCAGAAGCGTGAAGATTAAATGAAAGTATTTATTCAAAAACAAGCCAGGAATATAGAGTATCCTTATTTTTGAAGAACCCAACAAACCTGTCTACAACTTGTTTTGGGTTACTGAATGGCTTGAGAGTTTAAAATACATGCAAGATAACAATTATCTTTCCAGTTTCATATATGTTGGCAAAAGATATGAGACTCTTGCATGAAAGAGAAAGGACAGTTTATTACTAACAGCAATAGCAGTAACTAGGGTAACATCAATTTACTGGTTCCTTGAACCCCAATTCTCAGTGTTATGTGAAAGAGCCCTATGCATTCAGTAGATTGTGTTACAGAAAATAAACCCTGGGATTAGCAAACCCTAATCTTATATGTGGGTTACTAGCAAATATAACCAAATTGTCACAGAGAAGGCAATCTTATTTTCCTGGGCACTAAGAAAATCTGCTCCAGACAGGGATGCTATATTTTCCATGGATGTTTGCTATAAGATATATTTGATAAGGGTGTTCTGAGCAAATTATGCAGAAGTGAGGACAAAAATAGTCTCTGGGTGCCTATATTTATAATAATATTTGATATATAATAATAAATGAATAAATGTTAATTAGCAATATTCTCAAAGTTGTAATAGAGAAATAAAATATCAAATAAAATAGCAATACCTATGGTCACTGTATATTAATAAAACAAAGTAGTAAACTATGCAGTATAATAGAAACAATATTTTAAATATTTAAATATTTGTATGATTAAGCTAATATATGAAATCATTTCAACAAAAAAGCTAGTTTGTGTCTAAGTTATTAAAAAATAATGTTTTGAAGATCATGACTCAAAGTGATCTTCATGAGTAAGGCAAACAAATAGCAAAATGAGCTCATCTTAATACCAATAGGACTCTATATGAGGAAGTACAAAGAGATGTTGATGGTAGGGCTCCAGGAAAAGAGTAGTTCTGATATACTGAGGGAATGCCAGAGCATGGGTCAGCAGCCATGCTCACAGGAACCGAAGAACAATTCATTTTGAACCCTAAGTTTACAACCACAGAAGTTTAATATTGGTTTAGAGACTGGGCAGAATGAATCTTCAAATGGCAAAACTTCTTAGTAGCAATGTGGCAGGGACGAGTTTGCAGAATTGGTCTCAGAACAGATTTATGCCCCCATGAAAGCAAAAGATGGTAAAAGCATTTAAAGAAATAAATCAATCTTTGATTTGTTTCCCATATCTTTTCTAATTTTCATATAGGCAATGTTTTAAACTTTATGTTAATGCCAGAATGGTGTTCTGCTTGATACTATAATAAATATTTGATTTAAAGGCTTTTTTTTTTGTAGGTAGGGGAGGGATTAACACATAAAAATATATTTAAAATTGTGTCTTATTTGGAGATGATGATTTATATCAAGTGCATGTTTGTCTCTATTTTCATACATCAGATGACTTTCAACTCATGAAATTTTAGAAGAGGTAAAATTCAGGTTGGAGCATAAAGAAGAAAACCAAATTTAATAGTCTCAATAAGCAATTTGTTAATGAAAATCTATAAATAAATCTCAATTCCAACAGGAAAACATTGAAACAAGAAATAAATCACAGAAAAAAGATTTAAAAATCTAATAATTATCACAAAGTAAATTCAACTTCACTTTTATAAAAGAATTTTAATTTTAATAAGTGTTTTATACCAAAATTGCAGTTAAAAATAAAAGTTTTAATGAGGATACAGTGAAATAAAACTGTATTCGCAGAGACTACTAGTGGAAGTTAATTTGTCGAGTCAATTCATATTTAACATCTTAAACATGCTCATATCCTGTAAATACCCTCCAAGGAATTTATACTCAAGAGATTTCAGTAAGATCCTAAGCAGAATGTGAGTGTTGTTACCATGTGGAGCAAAATGGGATTAGATGCCTCTTTTCCATACATGCACCTTCTGGATCGTCAGCTCCAGTTATGAGTGAGCTCCAGTCATGAGCACAAGGAGAGGGGGAGCATAGGGGGAGGAGGGGTAGTGAGGTTGGTAAAAACAAACGAGCAAACAAACAAAAAACTTTGGGACGTCCACCTGTTTACTGAAGTCAGAAAGGCAATCTAATGGTAAAAAAAAGGATATATTTTACGTACTGCCTCTGAAACAAAGTTTGACTGTATTTTCTGCTATAAGTATGGTTATAGTCTTTCTGGATATGGGGCAGATACGCCAGATTTAGACATTAAGTTCTCTATATCTATCATCTATCTATCTATCATCTATCTATCTATCATCTATCTATCTATCATCTATCTATCTATCTATCTATCTATCTATCTATCTATCTATCTATCATCTATCTATCTATCTATCTATCATCTATCTATCATCTATCTATCTATCTATCTATCTATCTATCTATCTATCTATCTATCTATCTATCTATCTATATCTATCATCTATCTATCATCATCATCATCTATCTATCTATCTAATCTATCATCTATCTATCATCTATCATCTAATCATCATCTATCTATCATCTATCTATCTATCATCTATCTATCTATCTATCTATCTATCTATCTATCTATCTATCTATCTATCTATCTATCTATCATCTATCTATCTATCTATCTATCTATCTATCTATCTATCTATCTATCTATCTATCTATCTATCATCTATCTATCATCTATCTATCTATCTATCTATCTATCTATCTATCTATCTATCTATCTATCATCATCTATCATCATCTATCTATCTATCTATCTATCTATCTATCTATCTATCTATCTATCTATCTATCTATCTATCTATCATCTATCTATCATCTATCTATCATCTATCTATCTATCTATCTATCTATCTATCTATCTATCTATCTATCTATCATCTATCTATCTATCTATCTATCTATCTATCTATCATCTATCTATCATCTATCTATCATCTATCTATCATCTATCTATCTATCTATCTATCTATCTATCTATCTATCTATCTATCTATCTATCTATCTATCTATCTATCATCTATCTATCATCTATCTATCATCTATCTATCTATCATCTATCTATCTATCTATCTATCTATCTATCTATCTATCTATCTATCTATCTATCTATCTATCTATCATCTATCTATCTATCATCTATCTATCTATCTATCTATCTATCTATCTATCTATCTATCTATCTATCTATCTATCTATCTATCTATCTATCATCTATCATCTATCTATCTATCATCTATCTATCTATCATCTATCTATCTATCTATCTATCTATCTATCTATCTATCTATCTATCTATCTATCATCTATCTATCATCTATCATCTATCTATCTATCATCTATCTATCATCTATCATCTATCTATCATCTATCATCTATCTATCTCTCCACTTCCCTTGACTCTTTCCATATAGATATCAACAAGTCAACCCACATTATTTATGGACTCCATATTTGCCATATTCTTACTAGTTGAAATTTTATTTTTAACCCCTGAATCAATATTCATGCACTTTCATGGTTATTCAGACGTGCTAAGTAGAAAAAAAAATAGAGTTGCCTGCTCCTCAGGTTCCCAGCTGAGGCAGAACAAGGTGATGTTCTGCCTTCTTGTCTCAGCTCTCATGCTGTAAGAAGTATCCTTCTTCAGTATATTTAGTGTTATATTTTTTGTGTTTTTTGCTGGTGATTTTGCTGCTTTAAATGGCTCCCAAATATAGTGCTAAAATGCTGTGCCTTCTTTCTAAGTGCAAGAGGGATTTTTTTTTATTGAGAAAATTTGTGTGTTAGATAAGTTTCATTCAGTCATGAGCTATACTGTTACAGCCAAATAAATAAATATCACTTCAAAATTATAATCTGTTGCCATTTAATCAAATTGTTGAAAAGTCTAGACCTTTTGACCTACAAGTCTACTTTTATTTTATTATTTTTTTTATAAATCTTTTAGAAAAAAATTAATGCAAAATAAAAAGAGGCATACAAAAATTATGGGTAAGAATATAGATTGCAACATCACTGATTATAATATTGTAATATCAAAAGCAACTTAAATATCCCACAATAGATAAAAGGTTAAGCAACATATAAAACATAAATATGTTTGAATAATTTCCTCAAAGAACATTTTAAAATATGGAAAATGTTCATTGTGTAAAGAAGGTCACAATTGTACACATCATAGAATACAAATTTTGTTTAAAATAATGTCTATGTAATGTTAACATATTGGCATATTTACTATATGTTGCATATAATGAATAGTGTTTAAAATATATCAAAATATTTTATATGTAAAATAATGCTATTAGAGTTAACAGTACTTATCTCTTTACACTGTGAATTTGAATTCTTTTATAACTACATTACATTTTTATATTGTGTTTATTTCGAAGAAAAAGCTTTCTTTCATAAAAAAATTATATAAAGTGTTTAGAACACAAGAGAATCTTTTTAAAGTGTTGCAGTGGTCACATTGTATATTTGTTTTAAAATGTGCTGTATTATGTGTATGAAAATTCTGAAGTATTAATGTTTTCTTCTTTTATAATAATAATAAAATGAAACTCAACTAGTTTAAGTAACAAATTTACCTACTAGTACTGACAGGGAAACTGTAAAGTAAAGGCACATTATAAAACACGGATGTTCTTAAAAAAAAATAAAAGGATATTGACAGTGTAAATGTGTATGTTATTTACAATAAAAAGGCAACAGTTGTATAAATATGAATTTACGGGACTGTTTATTAGATTTTTACAAACTTACAAATATGTCCTTGGAGAGAGACATGAGAACTCTGGGATTTCTTGTGAAAGACATAAATTTCCCAGGAAATTCTAAGAAGCAGAGTCAGGTTTAAATCAGATTTAAATCAGAATATTAACTAAGGGTTAAAGTAACACCAAACCTATTGACTGGAAGGAATCAGATAGGATGGAAGGAATCGGTCTTAGCAGAGAAATGTGTAAAATAGGATTAGAGCTTCCAAGCCCTAAAGTCAACTCTTTGACTCCTTTGATTGAAGCTAGAAAATGCTGAAGAGACCAAAGCTGCATTAAAAGTAACTGGGTATAGGGGAAGTTTATTCTAAGAGAAAATGGAAATGATAATATTGTATTGAGTTTGGGACTGTATCAGAATTTTATCCAAAAAAGCAATTGAGGAATGTGATTGTGTTTCCCTTTGACACCTTTATCTATCTATCCCTGGAAAGTATATTTTTACCATTTTTCCCCTCACCCAAGGATATGCTTTTTTATTGATCTTTAGAAAAAAATGGGAGAGGGAAACATTGAAGTTAGAGAAATATCAATCCATCAATCATTTGCCTGTCATAGGTGCCCCAACCTGGGATTGAACTCGCAGCCTGGGTATGTGCCTGATTGGAACTGAACCCACCACCTTTCTGTGTATGGTATGATGCTCCAACCAACTGAGCCATACCAACCTGGGCAGAAAGTAAATTTTTAAAAAGTATTCCCTTCCAAACTAGAAATATCAACTCAGAGCATTTCATAAGAGAAACACTTAAATTAAAAAAAAAAAAAAAAATTGTTTTATTTAATAGAAAAAAAATTCTCTTGCTTTTGCTATTTGTAGATAATACCAGCCAACATGTATTGAGTGTGCACCATGTACCAGACACTATAATTGCCTTATAAATATTAATTCATTTAACTTTTATTAACTACTTTACAAAGTAGCTATTTCTTTATGCCAGTTTTACCTATTTTGAGCCATAAAGCTGTCTAATGACAATGTTAGACATCAAATAATTGGTTGAGCAAGTCTGGCCAATACCCAGAATCCTGGATGTTAGCCAGTACCCCGGGACAGCCATGCTACCAAACTGAACACCCCACCCAGATAGACTTAATGTACAGTAAGTGCTCACTTAACATCTTCAATAGGTTCTGTGATTTTAAGCAAAACAGTGTGCAGTGACACCGGCTTTACTATAGGCTAACTTATATATAAACAAGAGTTCAGTTCTTATGTCATGTCATCAATAATATAACGAAATGACATTGAACAAAACAACATGATTTGGGGACCTGCTGTATTCACTTTATCATATTAAATAAATTTAAATATTTTACTATTTTTTCTACAAATATTATCCACAGTTTTATACTCCAAAATAGTCTGAGAAGACAAATGTAATATCATGCAAAAAACTACTACTAATGTATGTATCATTACCTAAAGAAATAACATAAATTGATTCAATAAACACAATGGATGATCAAGACATTTCTTAAGATATAAAATAAAAAGGAAGGCATACATAGTGTTTTGCAGACTATATGTGTGTGTGTGTGTATATATATATATATATATAAATACAGAGAGAGAGAGAGAGAGATGGAGGGACAGAGAGAGATTCTAATCATTCCCCAGTGTTAGTAAATATACAGGCAAATCTGGGTCGATATGAATATTGCATCAATAAATAGCAAATAATTTAAATTTCAAGATTATAGAATAATTGGCATTTAGTAAAATCTTCATCAATATACTGAATATAATAAAAGGTACTGAATAAAGTGATATTTAAGTCAAATAATTTTCAATATATAGTAAACTAAAAGAAAATGAAGTTACAGTTATGATATACAGTGTACGAGTCACAAATCAAAATATGGCCATTGATAAACTCTATAGCCAGTCTATTTTCTTTATTGCATCAGAGATACAGTCTGGCCACGAGGCAGTCTTTACAATGTAGGATTAAAACTCTGCCACTTAATCATTTGATTCTCACAAAAGTCCTGACGGATTACTATATATTAAGCAAGGATTCTGAGATATGGTGGATCCCATTGTCCTTAACGACAACTGCCTTCCATTTTTAGGTCAATACATTGTATATCAGACAGGACAGTGAATATATTTAAATCAACGTCCTTTAGAGAGGCAATACTTACTTGGTAAATTCTCTCAGAATTATGTAGGAGAAATATCATGTAATCTTGGGATTAGAGAACCCAGGACTGCTGACTCTTCCACTACTAGTTCTTATATTTAAAATAGTTATTTAACTTTTCTGATTTTCAGTTTCTTTCTTTGTAAAATTCTGAAATATTTAGCCCCCTACAAAAGAAACCTCTAGTATGTCTTCTTACGCGTCAGCAATTGTTTTCAGCTCACACAGTACACACAATACATTTTACTTGCAAAACAGAATTAATAAAACTTCAGGAAAAAAACTGGATGTTAATGTTTACAACGTTATAAATTGTTTCTTTGAGAAAATTTATTTTTTCAAAATACACTTTAAAATTTTTGTTTTAGAAGTGCTGTGAGGCACAATGATAGCCACATACAGGTGTCTTGACATGGCCAGAAGTAATATGAAAAGAGAAGGGGTGAAAAGTTTGAGTATTAACAAATCCTGAGATCAGATAATATGATTTTGGAGAGATTGGTTTAGAGCTCGTTTATGAACAATTAGTGTATACAAGACATATTTTAGTAACATTGAAATAGAAATGCACTGAAACCAAAGATCTGAAATGCATTATAATTTTGTCAGTTTAAAAATTGAATCTATAAAACATTGATTAGTCAATACAGAAATCTGAAGAACTATCAAGAATAGAAGCTTTGAGTTCACTTTGTGAGTTTTTATCGCACTCGTAAAAGTGTTATGGATACTGAACAAATTTAACAAATATTAATTGAGTATAATGAATTCCATGAAACACCTAATTGAAGTAATTGGGGTTAAGACCTTGCCTAAGGCAATTAATTTTTACAATCTAAATCTGGGAGTATTTCTCATTGGAAATATATTACTTGCTTCGTTATTTCTAACAAAAGTTTCTGTAGGTGAACAGAAAAATTGTGACAGAGAAGTTTATAAGTATTTTCCTTTGATATTTTGTTTAATCCTCTATCTCCAGATATGATCTGAATAAGCTAAATTGAAAATGAAATACAGTTTCAATAAAATAAAGGTAAAATGTGTTTCAAGTAAAGAGGGTTTAGGCTGAGAAGACTGAACATATCAGAAAATATTTTATGAAGTGAAAATTACTACAATTGCACATAATTCTTAGACCTGTACTTCCCGGCATTATGTAGCAACACAGAAAGTTATGTATTTTAGAAACATATGTCATGGTGGGGAAAAATTAGTCACCTCCATATGTATATATCAGGTTTATGCCATAAAAGAATTGCTTATGCTTGATAATACTAATGATTAGGTTCAGAGCTTACATTTTGAAACTCTTTATTTTTGTAATGACTTACTCAAGCCTCACATCAGTATCAGCAAACCCATAGCAATACGATAGCAATGATAGCAATCTTGTGATTTTTCAACTGTTCTCTTACAAGAATAAAAATCAAGATCTTTCGGACCTTGTCACATTACAGATAGAATTACAGAGACAATTTCTTTTCCGGCTGATTTAAATTTCTTTTCATATAAGATTTCAGATGAAGTTTCATAACTCTTTCTCTATTCATTTCCGAACACTGGATTAAAAAAGAGGCAGAGTTACATTAACGTTGCCATATTTAGGCTAATCCATTATTTTTTACAGCAAAGGGCTTAAGTAAGCATCACTTAAGTGAATATAGAAGTCAGTGCAAATCATAGAATGATGACATTACACCAAAGCGAATCTCCTTAAGGCAGAGACAAGAGGTATACTAAATACATTCAGTATGTTCACATGCACCTTCAGTTATTCTCATTTTTTTGGAAGATTAATTGAAATGTACACAAATATTTACCCTTTTGGGTATTATACCATTTGTAGTATGACTTTCCATGGTAAGATGGAGTCTATTCACCCCCTTAAGTACAGACGGGCTTTGTGATTGGCTTTTACCACTAGAGTGCAGCACAAGTGACAGTGCACCTGTTCTGAACCCAGGCCTTAAGAGCTGAATGTGATTCCCTCTCTCTTTTGAACCCTGCCTCCACTATGTGAATAGGTCCAGAGGTTTGCTTGATGGGAGATGAGGGGTGCGTGGCCCTGTGTTCCGCATCTCACCAGCCAGGTCAGTTCTATTTATGTGAGTGGGGCTGCCCTAGACCAGTCAGCTCCAAGCTAACCCACCGGCTGATTGCAGGTCGTGAATGAATCTTTCAGAGATCAGCCAAACCTGGTTCAGACAAGAATCATGAGTTAAATTAATACTTATCTAAAACACTGATTTAGGATTTTTTTTATGCAACAATAGTTAAATAAAGAATATTTTTTACATATTTTCTTTAATAGTTGAAAAAGAATGTTTAATTTGGAATTTAGACACCATTTAGAATAATGATATCCAAACTTGAGTCCCCGTTAGTTTTGGTTAAGGATAATGCAAAACTAGATTCCCTAATTCAAATCTAAAGAATCCCGCAGAATGCTGGTACTTGGCACATGGTACTTTTGCAGGCGAAACCAGCAAATACTATATCAAAAAATCTCAGGAAGGTTGTTAGAAGCAATACAAGTAAATATCTAAAGAGGTAACGGAAACATGGAGAGTAAAATCCTCAGGATTTTCCCATTGGTATTGCACCCTTAGTTTTGCCAGAGAGATGGGATTAGGTAGGCTGTGCTATAAAATTAAATTTCAAATATTTTTAAAAATACAAACTTAACTCCTGTTTTCCATAATGAGCTATTATAACTTTACCCACCAAAACTATTTGCTAATGTCTTTAAAAAGCACTCTGAATTTTCAGTCTTTATAACTTGTTAAAATACTGTTGAGGAAGGAGATCTTGTCAAAAACACTTAGAGAAGTGGTAACATTCAACTCCTTAAAACAAAATACGGAACTCCTTTACAACAAGCATTTTTAACTAAGTCAGTGATCACAAAATCACTTTTTACCAAATATTTTTAGATTTAGTAGATATTTTCTCACTTTTCTTACTACTTTTCTTAATTTGTAGAAGGTCCATCAGTCAACCACAAAGGAGCTTGTATCTAGCTGTTCAGTTGGAAAGGGAAAGCTTGGGTTGGAAGGGGACTAAACTTGTAAGTACCTACCCCTGGACTTCTTACCATGTGCAACAATAATGGTCTTAAGTAACACTCCATTTTAACTGATCTGGATGAACAGATCCCGAAGTGCTGATATAGTTAGTGGAGGAGACAGGGCAATGAGGAGTTCCCCATTTAGAGACACATGAGGTGTGTTATGTCCTCCTCACTATGTGTTTAACTTGTCATATCATAATGTGAAACCCAAAATACATACTCAGAAAAAACCTTTTAATATAAAGGAAAAAATTGAAAACATTAATTTCTATTGGACACTTTCAGCAAAGTCTTATAACAATATTATATTAGTTGTATTAGTTACAGGTATACAATACAGTGATTTGACATTTTTATACCTTACTAATTGTGATCAGCCCATTAATTCTAGTAATCATCTGTCACTGTGCAAACTTTCTTATTACTTGTACCTGTGATCGTTCAGCACAGACCATTAATACCGTCTGGTCTTTGTATGCAGAGGGTTTAGAAAAAAATGTTTGGATTGTCTCAACATTATTGGATAGGGTATTATTAATCAGAGATTAAAAAAATCCCTTAAATATGTACCTGGGTGTGCTCTCAGGAGGTGGTCAATAATTATTTATTGAATTAATTAATGAATTAATTAGAAAAATTAGCATCTACTTACTCATCCCAGTTAGGTTCAATTTTGCTGGGGGCAAGAATTCTTCATCCCCCTCAGGCACCATCTCTGGCAATGAATCTTCTGCTCTATCTGTTAAAATGCTTTGCACATATCAGGAGCCCAAAGGCATATGCTGAAACTCTTTTCCTCTAGGCTCCAATCATGATAAAAGGCCTCTAAGCTTTTTCTTCCTTGACTGTGATTCAGAAAACCTATTAATTAGGGGAAGTCTCTCAAGACAAAGGAGAGAATAGAGTCTCAATCATTAAAGGCAAAATGGTCTCTTCTGGGACTGTTTGCATGCACATTATATTTCTTTCCTACACAGTTGAATGTAAAGTGATCTCCTGATGCCACCTAAATTGGCTTGTTGTGCCTTGTCATAATAAACCTATAGATGACTATTAATCAGTTTCATATGCAGCAAACTAAATGGAGGGTAAAGGTGAGCAGGTAATTTTTCTCCAGAAGTTTGATTCATGTAGAAAATGTATCTTGGCTCTTTCAGAATCTGCAGCTAACTTCAAGTAATCAATGCATGTGATGAAGAATGGTTCTGTTTTCTGAAATTATAACAATTTGAAAAATTGGAAATAAATCCACTAAGGAAATGAAAATGATAAATGAGCAAATGAATAATCCAAATGGAAAAAAAATTACATTATATTTTCTCAGCAGGACAGTCATATAAACATGTTCAGTAAAATATTAACTCAAAATAGAAAGTTACATGGGATGATAAATTAAATTCACATATTAGAGTAAAAGTAATTTTATCTATTAATAACATTTTGATTTTGTATTCTATATAATATGATTACACAATTCTATTTTTCAACTGTAAGTGTATAATAATCTTCCAGTTAAAATTCGATATTTCTCCCACCATGTCTACTAAAATTAATGAGATCTAAAAATCATAATGCAAAGCCTGTGTTTCCTAAAAACTTGATTGCCATTGATTTTATCAGCACAGTAGAATAAGATATTTGGTCATAATAAAATGCACTTGTATTACTTTAGGGACAGAATGAATCACATCTTATTAGAGCATTTTGCAGTTACCCCGTGACAGAGTCTTGCTTAATCTCTTGTTTTAGCTGCAGACTTGCACTCTTGTTGGAGATATCTGTATTTCTGGTTTTGCTTCTCTGCACTCAATCCTAGCCAGGATTAGCTTTTGTTACCTGACTATTTATTTCTGGTTGCTTCTAGCAAGTGCCCAGACCAATATAGCCTGGAGCTTTAGGGCCACAACCTGCAACAATGGGATTCTTTATAGGCCTGCGCCTCTGCTCCTGGAAGTTTCTCTATATCTGGGAATCGCCCCTGTAACACTGATTCTATCTTGTTTATTTCTTGGTACCCTTTAGGGGATGGCCTCTTGTGGTACCCTACTGACCTCTCTAGGAGCAGATAAGTTGCTACAATGACCTATCAAGGTATTAAGTGCTGAAAGAAGCTAGTTAAGGTTTCTCTACAGAAGTTCAAGGGAAGCATTCCTCTGAGGAGCCATAAAAGGTTTCAAAACTAGCCTCCACCTCAGACTTCTTCGCTTGGAGCTGTGACTAAGTTGTCTAGAGGCTCTAAGATATGAAAATAATGGCATCCTCTGGTGAAATTCTAAATTGTAGTAATATGAAATTGCAAAATAAATGTTAGAAATATAAATGCAATTTTGCTACTCCTGAGGACACTTTAGTTAATATACACTATGCATTTAAAAAATAAGCTTTGAGTATACCTTACGCTGATGCTATATGCTTGTGCTTTGTCCACATTTTTGTGAGTCAGTGTTTAGGTTCAATGACCCTGCTTAGGCTAACGGGGTGCTCCCACAATCCTTACAGGTGACCTTTGATATCTAATGTAAAGATAGCTAAATTCAGATGTCTGGCATATTAAATGTGTCTTCAGTCACAGAAACCTTAATAATCTGGAGTCAAATGTGTTGCTTGTATTCCACTGTGACTGTAAAGATAGGGCATTCATAGACAGTAACATTCACAAGAATATTTGAATATTTTCATTTTGTTGTTCATACTTCCAAGAAATTATACCCCAATCATAGCATATTACACAATGCCTTTTACAATCTACCAAATTTCCATTCTCATTCCCTTCTGTCTCACTTGACTCATCCCCTTATCTGTTTGCCTACTTCCAGAATTATTTTTTACGTAACAAAATTAATCCATCTCTTTTGTTACTTTATTTTTGTTTGGTTTCTACAAATGCAGCACATTGCTGTACACATTGTTAGCTAATTTAAAAGATTAAAAAACTGAGATTTATTAATGTTAACTAACATTCTGATAATACTTATCTATTAACTGGATTCTATTTTCTTTCTTTTTAAATTGATTTTAGAGAGAAAGGAAGAGAGACAGAGAGAGAGAGAGAAACTTTGATTTGTGTTTCCACTTATTTATGCATTCAATGGTTGATTCTTGTGTGTGCTGGGACTGGGGATCAAACCCACAACATTGGCATACAGGGATGACACTCTAACCAACTGAGCTACTGAGCCAGTGAACTGAATTCTATTTTCAATTCCACAAATAAATACTGAGCACATATTATGTGCCTGACATTGTTTTATGCAATGGAAAGTGCTAAAAATTGAACCCAGACAGTCTTAATAAAGAGTATCTCTACTTTAATGCTAATTAGCAGGTTCCTCACTGGCAATTCATCTTAGAGTCTTTAAAACATTGATGTGTATTTTTTAGACCATTTCATAGGACCATAATTCTAACAAATTCAATTGAGCCCAGCCAGCGTGGCTCAGTGGTTGAACATCGACCTATGATCCAGGCATTCTCGGTTCGATTCCCTGTCAGGGCACATGCCCGGGTTGCGGGCTTGACTCCCAGTAAGAGGTGTGCAGGAGGCAGCCAACTGGTGATTCTCTCATCACTGATGTTTCTCTCTCTTCCTCTACCTTCCTCTCTCTGAACTCAATAAAGACATATTAAAAAATTTTTCAATTGATAAATGCTTGTTTAGAGGTCTGTAGGATAGTGAGCAGGGAAACTAGTCGGAATATGATTGCGATGTCTCAGGTAGGAATGTTTGAGCCATGCTTAAACTAATGAAGAAGCAATGGCTGAGGGAAAAAAAGAAAAGTGCTGTAAAGAAAGATAGAATATAAAGTACCATTTGGGTGTAAAAGAGCTGGAAAGAGGGGACTGCTATGGTGCTATTATTTGAGTTTAGCCAAATAAGATTGTTGGGAGAACTGTGATGTGTTCTGTTGGAGCATGCTGGCTTTGATCTGCCGCTATGCAAACCTCCATGTAGTGAATGTATAGCAAAAGGGTTTTAACATGCAGAGGAAGAATGAAAAAAATTATTTAACAACTGATACATATTGGGTAATGGCTATTTAGAATGGGTGCTGATTAGTATACCCTCGGGTAACAGGTTCGTATCAGTATTGGATATACACAGGAGGAAAGAAGGGAAAGAAAGGGAAAGAATAAAGAAAGGGGGGAGGGAAGAAAATATGAAGTAAAGAAAATTACTCAACAGCATTTAAAGTAGAGACTATTTCTTTGCATGCAGCCAAATCAGGAGAATATCTGCCAGAAACACAAAGGACCAATTAGTCTTCATTCAACAAATATTAATTGGCCCCTACCTTATATCAGACACTTTTCTAAGGAGAGTAAGCAAAATTTTGAGAAAGATGAAAAAGGACCCTGTTCAAAGTGTTTTTGTGTTCCATTGGGAGAGGCTAGATACTAAATAAGTGAACAAATCCAAGACTTAGATATTTTATAGACATTGATATGTGCTCTGATAAACAACAACAAGGAAATTATGAAAACTTTCATTAGTAGTTTCTAATCTAATGGGCAATAAAGTGGCCTTTGGAGTAGACTATGCAACACGATGTGTGTTTCTTACTGATATTCCTGGAAAACAGTCACACTGTGTGGAGGCTGGCAGGAAGGAAAAGGAGAGATTGTAGGACAACTTTCCATGTGCTAGTTTTCCCTATATTTTCTCACTAGTTGTAATGAAGACTCATACCAAAATAAATATAAGTTCTGGAGTTGAAGCTCGTGCTTGGAAAAAACTGAAACAATAATCTGAGCTATTTACACCATAGCAGGTCAACTGAAGCAGAATTGATGGTGTGGAGAAAAACACCTAAAGCTTTGCTATACAGAATGCACACAAGTGATAATAATGGCCTCTAATTGTTATTTTTACCATGGCACCTAAACCTAAAATGTTGAGAGGCAAATCCACTAACCCTGCAGTCAAAAGCAGCTGGTGAGTGTTGGTTCAAAGCCTCAGGATCTTCCTGGGTGAAATCTGAAATGGAGAGACTAAAGAAAGAGGCCGAGCCATCCAGGCTGGTAAGTGGCAGGTTTCATAAGCAAGGGCAGTTTTACCTGGTCGGTTACAAGGCACCTAGATCTCTTCATCTATGGCAAGAATTTTAAGAGTTTATATAGAGGTCTCAATGGGGTTTAGACACATAAACTGTCTAGATGATCTTAACAACACATTGCTTTCTCAAGGCTGCATCCTTGAAAATTGCTCCTGTCATGTGAAGTGGACAGAACCTATATTCACAGACAGGGGAGAGGGCAGGAAGCTTCCAATTGCTTGGGCCCCACTCACAGGCCAGTTGGCAGTTACATCCTCTAGATGAACTTCTCCATCAGTGAGTCTTCCCAGCTCACCACTCTGGAATGCACTAAACATTAGTTTATTTTTCTTTTTTATTTAAATAAAGTAAAACAAGAGAGTCAAATTGTGTATATACTTCCAACAATATCTAAGGACTCCAAGTGTGCCACATATAATAGTTTATGTCCAAAACTATAGAAAACTCTCCTTTAATTCAATGGCACTTTCCTGAAATTCCACATCATTGCAGTATGAAAACTTCTACTTACGTGATAAGTCTCAGAAATCCATTTGTGTGTGTGTGTGGATTTTTCACCAGGTCTGAAAGCTCTGTGTCTTACCAAGTCATATAAAGTGTCTATTATTTTCCAGTCTGTAGGAACTGTCAGCATGATTTCATCAACACGGTGGACTAGTGTGATGTCCTATTAAAGTTATGCCTGGTCAGCTACAAGGTCTAATGGCCAAGTTTCTTGATGCTTGTATTGTCAATAAAAAGAGCACACAGAGAAATGATGTGCTTCCGAGGTAAGATGAAAATGCCCCTGACATTTCCCTATGCTAGACTACAAACTCCTAACATCTGCTGTCTTCAGTATGCAGAGTGAACAATTAATAGCATAAAAAGTCACTGGGAGATGAACTGAACAACTATAGTAAGGAACTGAGAAGTAAGTCTGCATATTTCATCATAAGCTAAGATAACAAACACCCTTGAATCCTCAATGACTTTACAGCATAAATATTTAATTCTTGCTCACACAGAATCTGATGCAGATGATCCTGGTCTGGTGGATTTCTTGAGGGCTACAGTCCATTTAACATATTCAGGAATCTAGAGTTCTACCAGCTGGCTCCACCATTTTTGGAGTACTCTACTCCCAGCCATGCAAGCAGAGAAGAGAGAGTGAGAGACTGCAGTGATGTTTTACATTCGGGCCTAGATAGATGATGCTTCATTTCTGAGTTGTTCAGAACTCAGTTACATGATCCAGTCTGGAAGGATGGGAGTTGGGGCAAATCAAACATCCTAGTGCTCAGGAGGAAAGTAAAATAGTTTGATGAAATATATTATGTTCCCCGACACACACTCAATTAAGGTCAAAATGTAATTAAGTTTATGAGAGAAACATGTCCTTTTCCTCAAACTATCAGAATTTTCCATTGGATCTACTATAGGATTTAAAAGAGGCATGATAAGAATCAATTTTTGAAGTCACTCTGATGCTTGAATATCTGAGTAATTCTGTTAGGAATGAGTTATATTTATTAGTTAACTTTATTTTTAATAAAAGAGTAATATAAATAACTACCATTTGCCCCTCTCTATAAATACAAATCTCATCCACGTATCAGGAAACTTTTGATAATATTTGGTCAGTTGAGAGTGTGTCAGATTTAACCATGAACATAGGATCTGGAAAAGTGAACACCATGGAGATTCGAGTTTACCTGTGCCTGCCATGTAGCACTCACATAAACTCCACTTATCTCTTCTCTTGAGACTCATAAACTCCACTCATATCAGCAAACCACAGTTATTAAAACTAGATTAGACCCAGTATGCCGTAATTCTCAATAATTATGTATATTTTTCCTTTCCCTGAAGCTTAATTAGGAAGGTAAATAAGTGCAAGATCACTGGTCCTTTTGGAGAAGCTTTGAGGAAGAAAGAATCACAATATTAATATTAGAGAGAGAAAAGGAGAGGGAGAGAGAGATAGAAATATCAATGATGGAGAGTCATCATTGATCGGCTGCCTCCTGCAGGCCCCCGACTGGGGACGGAGCCCGCAACCCGGGCATGTGCCCTGATGGGAATCGAACCTCGATCTCCTGAATCCTAGGTCTATGCTCAACCTCTGAGCCATGCCCAGCTGGGCCAATTATTTTCCTTCATTTCAGGACTTGGCAATATGCCACAGCTTAGATGCATTAATCAAGGGAAGCACTGCAACTCTGTAATGTAAGGTATCAAGTCAAGACTTTGGTAACTATATTATATAATAAAATACAATAATACTCAACAAAATTATATAGTTGTTACTTTGATATATAAAACAATTCCTTACCAGGTGGCCTAAGGATTTCTCTCCATTGATGCTGTTCTTTGAATAATGTACCTGTTCCTAGTTCCACATGTGAATCACATCACCTTTGCTTCTTTTAAACGTCTTGTGTCTTATACTTAGACTCTGATGTTGGTAATCCATCCAGACGTGCTAGAATCAGAGACCTTTTCAATTGGATCTCCTTACTACAGCATTCAGGGATGTGGGTTTGGTTTGTTTGTTTGTTTTTGTTTTAAAACCTGTGTTTTTGTTGTAGATCTCTTCCTTAAAGTCTTGGTGAAGGAAATGCATTCTAGTATCTCTCAGAGAATATAGCTAGGCAACAGTTTTCAATTAATTTGCTGAAATATATCCAGCAGTTCAGAATCTTTCTGAATCCAGAATTCACTATATTTGAATTATAATATCTTCAAATATCATGTGATTTCTGACTGTTCTATGTCATTGGAGCACCAAATTTCCATACAGATTCACACTAGGACAGAGTCATCTAGAGAAGCATAAAATTTCTAGGAAGTGCACTAGTAAGGATAAATTCAGTCTAATCTGCCATCATTTTTGTTTCTTTAGTTTATTACCTCAAAATTTATTAAAAATAGTCCTTAAGATGTTAAAATACATCAGTAAGTTTTGCCTATATTTTACAAGTGAAAATTCATTGTTCTACATTTAAATCCACATATTACTTCAGACCATGGTGAATATAATTTTGTTCACTTTTGCAGTTTAATAGTGGATTTATTTGCATCCAAACACTTGAGATATACAGTTGCTTTCCTTACTTTGTAACCATTCACATTTTTTCTTGCTAAATATATACAGTACAGAAACAAGTGTGTCGTTCGCTCACAGCTAAATATAAAAAGCAGAGTATGCTTCCTTTTCTAATTTGGATGACTGTCAGTGACCCCATTAGAAGACTTACTAAGCAGTGGCTTTCCAGGAGGATGGAAATGGAGAAAGAGCTTCCCACCATCCACATTCACTCCCTGTCTATAAAAGGGCAGGTAAGCAGAGAAAGAGCAAGGCATCAGGTCATCAGGGAATCAGAATCATCCCCTGACACCTTCTATGTAGCCCTAGCCCTAAATTACAGTTTATTTGTCTCGCATCTGAAAACCTCTATGTCACTTAAATAGCAGAAGTTATATGGGGTAAAGCAGAAAAGTTTGTGTGGTAGGAAGCAATATTTTTCTCATTTGATGTAATTTAAGTAAAATTACACAAGTTTATGTGAATTGAGGAGGATCTGTGGGAGTCTGCCACCTTCAAAATGCTTTTCCAATCATTCAAAAGGGACACCTACTGGGGGAAATGCACCGCATCTACAGCGCCTGTAGCCTGTGCTGTGACGTGCACCGCCCTCTGGGCATGCCAGGCAGCGTGAATCTGCCGCTCGCCTGTGTCCCTCCCTCATATCAAGCATCTGCTTGAACATGGAGTCTGAAGAGTCTCTTTAAAACCCAGCAAATACTCCTCTGCAATATGGCCAGCTTCCAGATGTCAGTAGTGCAGAGGGAACTAATAGTTCAACAGGATTAGGGAGAAGTGCAACTCCCATCAAAAGAGGGGAAGAAAATTGAAATAGCTATCTTTGCTGTCTCTACAGCTACTATGAGGGTTTGTGTTCAGACACAAATTCAAAAGAGAAAAAATCAAAGGAGGCCGTTGTCGACACTTTCTGCCTTCTCCTAATAATTCATGAGCTCAGTTATTAAAAGTGTGAGAAAGACTCATATGTTCCATAAGATGCTGAGGAGATATTGAACGACGACTTCACAGTTTTCTCTGCTGCACTCTCGCTGCAGCTCAATGAATGTTTCAGGGGAAGCTCAAAAGAGAGCAAAGTTGAATAGGAATTACTTGGAAATGAGCTGATGGCTGAGTTCAGGCTGTTCAATCAAATCTGTAATATGAATTCGCTAGAGTACTCAAGGATCTGTATATATATTTTCATTCTAATTATTTGAATTTATTTAACTTTCATGTTGGAATGCTAGAAGGGATTTGAATTTAATAATGTTCTAATTCATGAAATCAAAAATCTAGCACTGGCTTTTCCTTTCAATGGTTTCAACCCTATGCCTACAAGAAGTAGCATATCCTTTTAGCACAAGGATTCTAAGTTTCTGTGACTGGGGAGAAAATTTAAAAATCTGATTATTATAGTTTCTTTATTTATTTAATGGAGCATACAGCATTTTTGCCCCTCCATGATTGCATAATTCCTCATGCTCTTTAAAGTACACCATTTCTTTGGCTACTCAATTACCCAGAGCTTTTCCCTAGAGCAGGCAGAGTTCTATGTGGCCATAGGTGGTAATTTAATTAGCTACTATGGAATGTTAGTTTTACAGACCCCAAAATCAATGAGATTGCCACTGTATTTTGCCCCATGTCAGCTCAATAAAAAATTAAAATTTGTTTCCATCGACACTAGAGTTTAGCCCATTCCCCACCTTTTGCTTCGTAGTGATTGCAGTCAACACCAACTGACTTTTGTTACCATATGCACAGATTAAAATAAATTTAATACATAAAAAGAATTTAGCAAATCTATAGAGCAACTCATACAATGAAAGGAAAAACTAAAAATTTTGTCTCAGATAGAATAAGAACTAGTGTAGTTCCTGGGATATAGTTTAATGGACTATTTCTTCATTGTGTTCTCCTAACTAAAACAAAATTTTGATAAGAGAGACACTAATTGTCATAGACTAACAGAGAAGGTGGAGAACCCTCAGATTAAAACTGTAAGCAATGGAACAACGGTTGTTACCAAATGGAATATTAAAATGTCATTACAAGAAGGGGAATCCTAGGCTAGCAAAAAAACCTAATGTCGTTATTTTGCACAACAGTTGAAACATTTAAGAGAGTTCTTAAAATTTAAATAATATTGTTATGCAACGAAATTAGGAATAAAAATGAAATAAAGTTCAAAAGTGACTTGGCTGAAAAATAATTAACTAGAAGGCTCTGGAAAATCATCCAGAATTCAGAGGAATGAGGAACACCAAATAGATCAGCATTAGTACAAAGAAGGGCAACTTATACACAATCCAGAATTCCTTAGCAAATAAGTCCTTCAAAGCCCAAACAACAAACTTCAAATAAATTACTATTGCTTACTTTTATTATTTGCCACCCATTCATGAAAATAGCATCCTATCCCTAAACCTAGACCTCTGTTCTGGATACCAATCTTCCTGACTTTCCAGGGATCCCCTTCTATTGATGAAATCTCTTTTTTCACTATGGTGTTTATAAACACTTTGTATATATGGCATCAATCTTCTCAAGTATTAAACAAAATCACCTAAATCCAGCCAAATATTACATATATATTAAAAGGTAAAGCCATTCCAAAGAATATTCAAATGGATTAATAAAGAAAAAATAAATTTTACAATTTGTCAGAAGTATTATGTGTCTCTGTGTGCAGTTATTTTATGAGACGGAATTTCAACTAGTGAGAAAATGATAAAATATTCAAATAAAAGCAGTGGAACAATCAATTACATATTTTGAATATTAACCTAACACTAAAATTACTTTCAAATAAAGTAAGGATTATAAAGTTAAATATATAATGAATAAGTTAATAAATGAAACCATACCAACAAATGAAAGTGAGAGAACTTTACTACATAGCTGTGGGTAAGTCTGCTTTAAGCATGATGTCAAAGGAACTTTAAGAAAAATTTTAATTGAAATTACTCAACAAATTTTAAATGACTTATATGAAAAAAAGTCATGAAAAAGTAATTAAAAATATTTGTTCAAGTATTGGAAAATATAACTATTGTTGAGAGACTATTTTCCATGCTTCTCTCACACTTCAGCTTAGTCCAAAACCTCTGAGCAAGGCATTCACAGTTCTGAATGCTTGTATAGGGAAAACTTTCAGGACAGTAACGTTTAAGGCATGTGTCCCTCCCTGGTAGGGGTAGTAAATATAAAGAAATCTCATTCCTCTCCCAAAAGTAGATTTGCATTTCTTTTTTCTTCTCCAGAATAACTCTAGAGATTCATTTTCTCTCTCTCTCCCTCTCTCTCTCTCCATGGTTGAGCAGGTCACCTGCAGCCCTATATAATATCAGAGATTCCTAATCTTAAGGTTCTTCCCCTATGATGTGCTCCAAGTAGGAAAAAGAAAAAGAAAAAAAAAGTTGGAGAAGGTAAATTAATGAATCAAGAGTCCATGTGAAATCTCCGTGAAATTATTTGTCAAGAGCCAGGTAATAAAGTAATCAGAGAATATAAATCAGGTGGTAGTTACGGAACAGAAAGATGAATGAATGCTTACTGGCTAGAATTTTCTCTTTGAAATGTGTGCAAAGGCACTTGTTGGTAAAAAAAATGAGAAAGAGGGACAGGGTGTGGGGAGCCACCAAAAGGCTGCACCTGTCAGAAAATGACTTGTCCTAAACATACAAAGGATCCCTCCCCCAACACTGAGTTTACAGATCATACATTTGAATAGTTACAATCTTCTGGTTTATGTAGTTTTCCATGGAGTATCTTAAAGGATAGCAATGAACAAGCCAGATATTTGGCCTGGCCGGTGTGGCTCAGCAGTTGAACATCGACCTAGGATTCAGGAGATCGTGGTTCGATTCCCGGTCAGGGCACATGCCCGGGTTGCGGGCTCGATCTCCAGTGAGGGGTGTGCAGGAGGCAGCCAATCAATGACTCTCATCATTGATGTTTCTATCTCCCTCTCTCTCCCTCTCCCTGAAATCAATATATATATATATGGTGATGGCAAGACAGAAGAGTTATAGGTAATTCTGATTGCCTAGAAAATAATGTAAAATAAAGGAAGCCAGATGAGACAGTGGGGTTCCTGAATGAAATTATGAGTTCAAAAAAGGAGAAAAAATGAGAGCATGATTTGAGAATTTTGAGTAAGACTAGAATGGTAATTAATTGAAAGACTGAATAGAAAAGTAGAAATTATTTATCCTAACTCTAGGATCACTGTATTTGTAATAATGAACGGTACTTAGTTGAATGTTTCACAAGGAGAAAGGTAGTCTCAAAGAAAACTAAATTTAACAAGAGACATGTCAGGACACAATGCAGAGTACTTTGTGAAAATAATGCTTTTGTAGGAATATTCACAATGGAAAAAGATTGCAGAGGGTACTGTAGCAAGTAGAAGAATGGGATTGGGGAAGAAAGCAGTGGCAATTAAGAAATAAGGATAAATAAATGTAGTGGAGATAAGATGGATTTTCCTATCATAGGATGGCAGAGAAAAAAGTAGGTATATAGATTGATTGTACTGATAAGATTACACCAGCTCATGCTGTCCTGGAGAGGTCAGTTTACTGAATGCTTCTCAACATTTTAATTAAAAAGATGAATAGATTCATTGAATACTCAAAAATATATTATAATAATTTCATCTGAGTATAACTTCAGGGTTTAGAGTACTACTGGGGAAAGTCATAATGTCAATTAAATTGTTTTTATACACTCACCAAAATGACTACAACTATTTGTCATTGTTTTTAAGTAAGCGTTTGAAACTTGAAAAGCAACCATAAATATAATACACAGTTAGTTAGAGTATAAATTTATACATTGTTTGGGAATGATTTGTCATTATCTACTAAAGCACAATATAAACAAACCCTGTGACTTAACAATTTCACTCCTAGTTATTTACTAAAAATGCTTCCAAATGTTCAGTAAAAGATTATATAAGAATGTTCAGTGTAGCACCAAAAAATGATCAAAGAGAAAACTTAAGCTCTCAGTATTTCTGATATTTGGGGTATTATAGATAAAAGGATGCTATGAGATAAAAATTTAAAGTAAAAACCCTCATAAAAATAGATACAGCATGAGTACATATGTAAATACTTTGTAGGCAAGTTATTTCTAAGATGATAAATTCAAACGCTATACAAATTTGAATGTTATATTTTAAAATTTCTGTATTTCCAAAATACCAAGCATAAATTAAATTTAAAGTGCAGACACAGAAACTTTTAAGATTTCAATTGCAAAAAAATGGATGGTATCATTAACCATGATTGAGAACTTAGGGCAGGAGCTAACAACTCAATAATCAGTAAAAATATAAGTTAAATCTGAGGTGCCTTTATTAAACCTAAGTGCAGATTTAAAATCCATTATGAAAATCCCTGGAGCCAAATATAGTTCAAAATTCAGACTTTTAAAATATTTTGGCCAAAAAATAAGATTTTTTTTTTTTTTTTTTTTTACATCTTTTAAGCTTTTGCAATAGTGGATAAGACATACCAAAATGAAGCATTTCCAATGGACATACCAAATATCAAAACCTCAGTAAAATTTGAGTGCTGGAAGTGGATATTGTGCAGTTTCTGGCATACGTACAATAAATAAAATCTCTGAAGTAAGAATGTTTAGATTAAATATTGGAAATGAGAAATCTAAGATGGATTAGGGTGGAGCTCTGAGGAGCATGTAATTTATAAGAGAAGTAGAAAGGAGAAACTAGAGAAGAGGAATCTTAATTATAGGGAGAACTGTTTCCATGAGTCTAGATTATGTGTGTATGTGTGTGGGAAGGGGGGTAAGAGAGAATGATTAGTCAGGGTTATTTAGAGATACTAAAATAATAAGATTTTTAGATGATGATAGATAGGTAGATGATAGATGATAGATAGATAGATGATAGATAGATATAGATAGATGATAGATGATAGATAGATAGATAGATGATAGATAGATAGATAGATAGATAGATAGATGATAGATGATAGATAGATAGATAGATAGATAGATAGATAGATAGATAGATAGATAGATGATAGATAGATAGATAGATAGATAGATAGATAGATAGATAGATGATAGATAGTAGATAGATAGATGATAGATGATAGATATAGATAGATAGATAGATAGATGATGATGATAGATAGATAGATAGATAGATAGATAGATAGATAGATAGATAGATGATAGATAGATAGATAGATATAGATAGATAGATGATAGATGATAGATAGATGATAGATAGATAGATAGATAGATAGATAGATAGATGATAGATAGATGATAGATGATAGATGATAGATAGATAGATGATAGATAGATAGATAGATGATAGATAGATAGATAGATAGATAGATAGATAGATAGATGATAGATAGATAGATGATGATAGATAGATAGATGATAGATGATGATAGATGATGATAGATAGATAGATAGATAGATAGATAGATGATAGACAGATAGATATAGATAGATAGATAGATAGATAGATAGATAGATAGATAGATAGATAGATAGATAGATAGATAGATAGATGATAGATGATAGATGATAGATGATAGATAGATAGATAGATAGATAGATATAGATGATAGATAGATAGATAGATATAGATAGATAGATAGATAGATATAGATAGATAGATAGATAGATAGATGACAGATAGATGATGATAGATAGATAGATAGATAGATAGATAGATAGATAGATATAGATATAGATAGATAGATAGATAGATAGATAGATAGATAGATAGATAGATAGATAGATAGATGACAGATAGATAGATGATAGATAGATGATAGATAGATAGATAGATAGATAGATAGATAGATGATAGATGATGATAGATGATAGATAGATGATAGATAGACAGATAGATAGATAGATAGATGATAGATAGATAGATAGATAGATAGATGATAGATAGATAGATAGATATAGATAGATAGATAGATATAGATAGATAGATAGATAGATAGATGACAGATAGATGATGATAGATAGATAGATAGATAGATAGATAGATAGATAGATAGATAGATAGATAGATAGATATAGATAGATAGATAGATAGATAGATAGATGACAGATAGATAGATGATAGATAGATGATAGATAGATAGATAGATGATAGATAGATAGATAGATAGATAGATAGATAGATAGATAGATAGATAGATGACAGATAGATAGATGATAGATAGATGATAGATAGATAGATAGATGATAGATAGATAGATAGATAGATAGATAGATAGATAGATAGATAGATAGATAGATAGATAGATAGATAGATGACAGATAGATAGGTGATAGATGATAGATAGATAGATGATAGATAGATAGATAGATAGATAGATAGATAGATAGATAGATGATAGATAGATAGATAGATAGATAGATAGATAGATAGATAGATAGATAGATAGATGACAGATAGATAGGTGATAGATGATAGATAGATAGATGATAGATAGATAGATAGATAGATAGATGATAGATAGATAGATAGATAGATGATAGATGATGATAGATGATAGATAGATGATAGATAGACAGATAGACAGATAGACAGATGATAGATATAGATAGATAGATAGATAGATAGATAGATAGATAGATAGATAGATAGATAGATAGATAGATAGATAGATAGATGATAGATAGATAGATGATAGATATAGCAGACGATAGATAGATGATGGTGATAGATGATAGATAGATGATAGATAGATGATAGATGATAGATAGATATGTGATAGATAGATGATATAGATTTGAAGGAATTGGCTCATGCAGTTATGGAGGTTGGCATGACCCAAATCTGCAGGTCAATTCCAAAGGCTATCTGCTGGAGAATTCTTTCTTGCTTGTTAAAGGTCAGTCTTTATTTCTACTCAGGCTTTCAACTGACTGGGTGTGGCCCATACAGTTGGAGGGAAATCTGATTTACTCAAATTTCATTGATTTAAATGTTAATCTCATTCAAAAACCTTCACAGAAATATCCAGAATAATATTTGACCATATATCTAAGTGCCATGTTTCAGCAAAGTTGACACATAAAATTGACCCTCACAATAATTAAATTGTTCAATGTTTAGAAAATCCAAATTAGATAAAGACTAAAACACTTCTACAGGATACAGCAGTTATTATTTACAGGTTATGTACACTGACTCACTTAAACATAAAAACACACAGATTTTATTTAATTGCTTCAGATCCACCATAATGCTTTCTTATCCCTTTCTCCTCTGAGGTCCTCTTGACTTTCATTAGAGCCTGTATCTCTGTCATTCCTTAATTTGTTAATTGCATTCAGAGTCGCTCAGGGAGAGCATTTGAGTTCTGCATCACATAATAAATTGTTAAGTTGTTAAAATTCTACCTCCATGTTATTTCTCATATTTATTTATATTCTCCTTTTCATTTCTAATTATATTTAATGATTTCCCTGTAGGACCTTATTATTTCTAATCTAGAGTATGGAAGGAGCATAATAAGCAAGTTCATCACCCCCTCCATGTTCACTTTGCAATCTGCTTTTACATAGGCCCTGAACTAACTTTGTGTAGCAGAATTCTAATCGTGATGTTTGCCTGTTAAGTAATTTTGCACCACATCTTATTACTATAGTATAAGTTCCTTCGTCAACAGTTAAGAACCTCCACAATAAATCTATAACTCTACATAATATATACTTGTTTTGCAAATTAATTTGTCTTCATATTTAATTTACTATACCTTTTTCAATGTTAATATTTTATCTTGCTATTGTTAAAATTGACTTTTAGTTATTTTATCTGTAGATTCTCTTGGATTCTCAAATGTGACAATCATATAATTTGCAAATAGGGCTAGTCTAGTTTTCTTTACTTATTTTCCCCTGTTTCTTATAATTAGATATAAGACTAGTTGAAAGACATTGAATAAGAACATTGAGTAAAAGTTATAATATTTTGCATTTGCCTTTTGTACCTCACTTTATAGGGACTGTTTCTACCTCATTATTAACTATGTCCATGTTTGACAGTCTATCAGAATGAGATGTATATTTCTCTACCTATGACCTCATTTAACCTTATTTACCTCCTTGAAGGCCCTATCTTCAAGTACAGTCACATTGGGTGTTAGGGCTGCAACACATACATTTTGGAGGGACACAATTCAGTCCATAGCAGAGTAAGAACTATAGGGGGTATAATAATCTCCCAGGGAAACAGTTTGGATGGTGACTCCACTTGTGGGGAAATAAAAAGTTTGTTGGTCTGGGACAGTCCCACAACATGCCCATCTCCTTTGGAGATTCAAGGAAGAGAAAGGTAGGCTAAAAATGCAGGGTCAAAAATATGTTTTGTTAGAAGAAATGAATGTGCATAATAACATCTACACATATTATATACATCGAGAATGCCATTGCTTCCAGAACATATATGATTCTTTATAACATAAGTTATTCATAGGTAATATTTTATAGGTATTCAATTATACTAAATAACATTTAACAAATCTACATTTTGTTTTATATTTTATATTTATTTGAATTATATTTATATTTATTTTTATTTCACACAAAGACATGCAGGATATTATTTGTTATATTAAAAAAAATAGTGCCTTGTTCTATCCACTTCATTATTAAACATGTTTGAACAATATAGAGGCTGTGAAAGTTGACGTAAGTGGAACCATTTCAAAATGGAGTCAAAGTCGCCATACCAAGGGAATTGCCTTACATATCTTGCTCCTTGAACCTTTGGAATATTTTAACTGGGCAAAAAGCCTTTGGATTGGGCCAAATCAACATTGTTTTACAGTTGTTTGCAAGACTAACAGGAAAGCAGGCATCCTGACCACAAGGAGTGATGATTATAGACTCTCTGAAGACGGACTCAGTACTAGCTATGTAGAGCTAAACAGTAACTCAGCTTGTTAGCACCAATAGGAAACTCTTTTTTCTATTTATGTAATTATTCCCTTCCTTTTCTCACAAAAACCTCTAGCCCTCACTGTGCAATCAGCGCACTATTTAGTTTTCTGCCTGAATCTGTGCTTCAGGAATTGTAATTGTTTTTGATCCCAAACAAATGAAGTTGCTTCTCATTTTGGCCTTTTATTTTGTAGTCAACAAGGCCCACTCTGTTTGCTTCTCTAGTCCTAGAATGCATAACATTTCATTTTCTATCAAAGTTTTTGAGTTAAGCTTTATAGATTATAAATGTGTTTTCCTCTTTTGTAACTAGTAATCATCATCATTCTTTTGTTCTCTGATTCAAACTCATTTTTTTAAAGTCACTTGAGCCTAGATTTACTCTTTGTAAGTTAAACAAAGTTAACAAAGGTAAGTTTTTCAGTGAATGCAGGACCGTTCAAAGAACACCAATATATTCTGACTCTTGAAAGCAATTGATCTTTGAGCACAAAATGCTAACAGAGACAATGTCACAATGATTTTAAGTTCCGTTATTATATTATTAACTGAAATATATGTTGTTTTATAAATATTATACTAGAACCTTACATATCTACCATATTTCTCATCTGGTTTGATTTTTCTAAAAGTAAAATTTATTTCTTCCTTCATATCTATCACTTTTAAAATATTTCTCAATCTTAAAGAAAATATTACTCCAAAGTGATGTGCTTTGATTCCTGAATCTTCACATGGGAGTCATTGGGCCCTAGAGATTTTTGAGATTCAAATATTTTAATTGCACCACCACCTGTCTTTCCTGAACTTTCAGTTCTTCTGCTCTTGGGAATTGTAAGTAGGTTTTGAGCATCTGTCCTTACACCTCTGGTAAATGCAAAAGGAAAATATTCATTTACTGCTCAAAGACTACTCCCAACTCAAGTATAATTCACATAAGTTTAGATGATTACTTTTTAAATGATATACTTTTATATGGCTTATAATATATTTATATGCCAGTTATTTTATCTATTTTATAAAATTTATCACTCCTGAGGTTAACAAGATGTAAAGTTAATTTTTAAATTATGTATATAAATAATTGGAGACATATATTTTCCAAATAGATTTAATGCCCTTTGACAATCATCACTCCAAGTACTTAATTCACTCTCAAAGATAAACACAACTAAGAGTTTCTGGTCATTTACAGTGAGAACAATTTTTTATATTTTTTTTCTTTGTTCTTATTCAAAAGAATTCTTTAGCCATTTTAACTGATCTAATTCTTTTATTGTTTATTTTTTGTTGTTAATCCTCACCTGAGAATATTTTTTCCATTGGTTTTTATAAAGAGTGGAAAAGAAGAAGGGGGTAGAGGGAGAGAAAAAGAGAGAAGAGAGAGAGAGATAAAAATTGATGTGACAGAGCCACATCAATGGTTGCATTCTGCAAGCACCCTGAACAGGACTTGGGACTGAACCTGCAACCCAGGTAAGTGCCCTTGACCTGGAATGGAACCCATGACCCTTCAGTTCTAGGGCCAATGCCCCATCCACTGAGCCACAGAGGCTAGGTTTAACTATTTGTATCAGAACATACTAATTCACTTTTGTTTTAATGACTGGATATTTCTTAGCATATATACACATATCTTTTGCAAACTAAATTTTTGATGAGTAGTTACATTCATTTCAATTTTACAGTATAATGTAAAATTTTTAAATAAACACTCAGATACATGTCTTCTTGTGCAATAGTGAAAGTGTATCTCTCTCAGATATATGTTTGTTTTGAATACATACATTTTCAATTATAATTATTATTAAATTGTCATTTTAAAATAGGTATAAAATTATTTTTTTTTCCTTAACAAAGTTAAGTTTAATTTTCTTAATTTTATATTTTGGGAGAAAATTAATTATTTATTGACCTTTAGAGGATCTCAGTCAAACCATTGGAAGCAGCAGAACTGGTAACAGACTATCAAACTCTGACACATGGAATGTTCTCTCTCCCTCTCTCTCTCTCCCCCGCTCATTCCTCCTCTCTCTATATTCTTTGACTTTGATTTTAGAGTATTTTAAAATTTACAGAAAAATTGAGAAAATAAAAAAAAGATTTCTTTTTGCTACATCCACTTTCTCCAACTATTAACATATTAGAATGGTCCATTGGTCACAATTAATGTACCAAAAATGATACATTATTATTAACTGAAGTTAATATTTATTCAGAACTTCACAGTTTTTATCTAATGTCCTTTTATGTTTCAGGATTCCATCCAGATTACCACATCATATTTACTTGCTATGTGTTCATAAAATCCTCTTGGCTATGATAGTCTCTCATAATTTTTATTTTTTGATAACATAGAATTTTGACCAGTACTGGTTAGGTAGCTTATACGATATATTTTAACTGGGATTTGTATGATGTTTCTCTCATGATTAGACTGGTATTATGTTTTATTGAGAGGAAGACCACAGATGTGAAGTGCCATTTTATCACATTACAAAGGTACATACACTGTAGGCATGATTTATGGAACCTTAATCACCTGCCTGAAGCAGTGTTTGTCAAGTTTTTCTACTTTAAAGCTACCCTTTCTTACTTTCCAAACTGTATTTCTTGGAAATAAGTATATATGTGCAACTCATAGTTAAGGAGTGAGATTTATGGTCCTTTACCTTGAGGGCAGATTATCTACAAAAACTATTTGGAATTAGTTGGTTTCTCTCTCTCTTCCCTTATTATTTATATATTTATGTATTTATTCACTTGCGTATTTATTTAATAATTTATTTATACCAGCATGGCCTCGTAGATATTAATTTTATGTTTGGATTATAGTCCAATACTTCTTTACTTCCTCTTTTGTTGTTGCTGTTGGTCCTATTGTTCCAGCTTTGCTATTAGCAGAACTTTCAGTTGGCTCTCTTTTTTCTTGGTGACATACCTACATTAATATAGGTTTCTCTTTCTCTCTCTTTCTCTCTCTCTCTCCCCCCTTTCTTCTTCTCTCTCTCTTTTATTTTCTCTAAGTACAATAAGGCACATGTTTATGCTGTATGTTTTCTGCCACTGACTTAAAATGAGCCATTTCTCCAAAGTCCACTGGTTCCTTTTATTAGAGAATGGTATTGAAAACTAAGATCTGGGGTCTAAGCATGCTTATCATTTATTCTATACCCTTTCTGTGAACAGAGCACGAACATATATATGTGTATACTAACTTGTGAATATACACAAATCTATAAATATTTCTATATGTAATTATTTGTCTCTATTTTATGGTAATTGTGTGTTCATACTGGTATCTCCAATTCTCTAGTCAAATATCAGTGGATCATTGTAAATTTTCTCTTTGCTTATTTATAAAATCACATTCCAACAGTGAGAAACTTAGCACCCAACACCTGCCATCCATTTACTTAATTATTCAATTCCATTATACACAAATAGCAGATTTAGAATTTTTAACCTAGGCCTTGTGTAAACGATGCTATCAAATAAGATATGGCGTATACATGGTGTTCTTGTCTCTAATCTGAGAGGCTCTACTCATTTCCAAAGTTACTTAGGTCGGCAACTTTTCTCTGTAACCTTTTCAAAAGTTTGTTTCATAAATTTGTAATACAGTTGGATTTTTATTGTTGTTATAGTCTGCATTCCATGTTTACATTTCCCAACATCCTAAATGAATTTATACTAATTTGAGTATATTAAGATATACCCTTGGTGAAGAAATTTCTATGTTTTTTGACAAATACATGTCATGTACCCACTATTATCCTATCATACAAAATTATGTACCCACCATTATAGTATCATATTGAATTGTTGCACAGCCCTAAAAATATACCTTGCATTTTACCTACTTGACATGCTCCCAATTCCCCTGAATCCTCAGAAATTATTGATCTTATTATCTCTTTAGTTTTGCTTTCTCCACATTGTCATATAATTGAAATTATACCATATGTAACCTTTTCACTTACCACATGTATTTAAGGTCACCCATGTCTTTCTGTAGTTTGATCACTCATTTTGTATTGCTTATCAGCTCATCTATCAAAGGACACCTTGGTTACTTTCAGCTTTTTGTGATAATGAATGAGCTTTTATAAACATTTAAGTGCAGGTTTTTGTGTGTACATATGTTTCAAATCAATTAGGTAAAAATTTAGGAGTGTGACTGCTGGATCATGTGATAAAGCTATGTGTAGCTTTGTAAGCATCTGCAAATTTATATTCCAAAGAAGTTCTATATTTCATTCCTACCATATATTGATAACATTTTCTCTTTTTCTAAACCTTCACCAGGGTTTGGAGTTAACAATTTTCTTTTTTAAAACTTACCCTAGGATGTTTTGTTTTTTTTTTTTTACTTTTCAGAGAGAGTGTAAAGGAGAGAGACAGAGAGAGAAATATCGATATGGGAGAGACATGTCGATTGGTTGCCTCCAGCATGAGCCCTTAGCAGGACCAGGGATCTAGCCTGCAACCAAGATATGTCCCTTTGACCAGAATTGAACCTTGGACCCTTCAGTCAATGGGCCGATGCTCTAACCACTGAGCAAAGTGGCTAGGGCATGGAGTTAACAATTTTTGGATGTTAGACATACTAATAGGTGTGTAGTGGTACTCTGCTATTGTTTGGAAGAAATTTCCTAATGACAGATGATTTTGAGAAACTTATGCTTATTTGTCATCTGTATATATTTCTGTCAGTTGTCTTTTGTTATTTTTTTAAAATACGTTTCATTGATTTTTAGAGAGAGGAGATAGAAACATTGAGAGAGAGAAACATCCATTGGCTGCATTCTTTTTAATTTTTTAATTTTTTTAAATTTTTATTGTTGAAAGTATTACAGATATCCCCTCCTCCCCTTGCCATTGATCTCCTCCACTTTCAAGCCTTCTCCATATTATTGTCTGTGTCCCTGGGTTATGCATTTATACATATAAATTCTTTGGTTGATCTCTCCTCACTCACTCCCCATTCCCACTGTCCCTCTGAGACTCATCAGTCTGTTCCATGCTTATATGTCTCTGGATCTGGGGAATCGATCTGACAACCTGGCCATGTGCCCTAACTGAGAATTGAACTGGTAGACCCCCTGGTGCATGGGTTGGTGCTCAACCACTGAACCACATAGGGCCGGCTCTTTTGCTAATTTTTTAAGATTGGGTTGCTTGTTTCATATTGTTCAGTTTTAAGAATTCTTTGTATATTCTAGACACAAGTTTTTTACTAGATAAAAGTGCCTATGTTAAATGTTTTTCAGAAAGCTGAACATTTTAATTTGTAACACAGGTTAACATCTCTGTTTTTTAATGGACTGCCCTTTTGGTGTAGTACCTAAAAAAACACCAAAGGCAAGGTCACCTAGACTGTGTCCTCCACATTCTTCTAGAAATTATATCATTCTTTACTTTAAACTTAGGTCTATGTTCCATTTTCAGTTATTTTTTGTGAAATATGTAAAGTTTGTGTTTAGATTCAATTTTGCATATGGAAATTCAGTGGTTCCACAATCATTTGTTGAAAAGACTGTACTTGCTCCATTGAACTGACTCTGGTCCCTTTCAAAGATCATTGGATGTCTGTGTGGGCTTCTTCCTTGGCTCTCTACTCTTTTCCTTTGATAACTATGACCAATCTTCCGCCATAGCCAAGCAGTCTTGATTCCTATATCTCTGCAATAATCTTTAAAGTGTGCATCCTCTGACTTTGCTCTTAATCTTCATTATTGTGTTGACTGTTCTTGGTCTTCGGCTTTTTCATCTAAACTATCCACAATAGCTTAAATAACCCATTGGGATTTAGATTGGGGTTGCATTGAAGCTATAGGTCAAGTTAGGAAGAATTGCAGTCCTCACAATATGTCTTTCCATTCACACGCATAGAATATGTCTCCATTTATTTATATCTTCTTTGATTTTTGTTAGAGTTTTATAGTTTTCTTCATACAGCTCTTATGCATATTTTGTTAGATTTATACATTTCTCTTTTTTTGGTGCTAATATAAAGTGCACTGTTTTTAAATTTTCAATTTCAAATGTTCATCCTTTTTATCTAAAAAAACCTCTAATTTTGTATATTAAACTTGTTTGTGTGGCCCTGTAATAATTGCTCTTTAGTTCCAGAAGCTTATTTATTTATCAACATTTAGGATTTTCTACATAGACAATAATGTCATCTTTGAAGAATATAGGTTTAATTTCTTCTTATTTGGTCTATATATATTTATTTCCTTTATGCACTAGCTAGACATCCTGTATAATGCTGAACAGCAATTGTGAGAGGGGGCATACTTGCCCACAGTCTTAGGGGGAGTTCCTTGTTTCTCATCATTAAGTTTGATGCTAACTGTAGGATTTTTGTGAATGTTCTCAGAAAGTTGAAGAAATTTCCCTCTATTCCTTGTCTCCTGGATGTTAAATTTTGTCAAATGCTCTTTCTGCAATAATTTATTTTCTGTAGTCTGTTGATGTGCTGGATTACATTGATTGATTTCAATTGCTGAAACTTCCTAGCATAGGTAAATGAATCCTCCCTGGTCTTGGTGTATAATTATTTTTATACATATTGGATTGGATTTGATAATATTTTTCTAAGAGGTTTAGTATCTATATACATAAAGGATTTTGGTCAGTAGTTTTAATATCTGGTAATATCTTTTTCTGTTTTCTGGTTGTATGGCTGTTCTGACCACAATAAGTTAGTTAGTATATGGTCCCTTCTATTTTCCAAAAGAGATTGTAAACAGTTGGTATTATTTCTTCCTTCAATGTTTGGCAAAATTCACCAATTAAACCATCAGTGACAGGACATTTCTTTATTGGGAAGAATATTGATTATTGATTCAATGTCCTCTGTATATGCCTTATTCAGATTATCTATTACTCATTATATGAGGTGTGGTAGTTGTGTCTTTCAAGGAATCAGTCTATTTTATCTAAATTATTAAATTTTGGAACACAGAGTTTTTTAGTTTTAAAAAATAAAAAGTATTTATTATAATTTTAAGTTGAATGGGATCAATAGTGATAACATTCTTTCATTTATAATATTCATAATTTGTATCTTTTTTTTTTATTGGTTAGAGTGGCTAAAGATTTACCAATGTATTGATCTATTTAAGGAACGAGCTTTTGGTTATGTTCATTTTCTCTATTGCTATTTTTTCCAATTCTATTAATTTCTGTTCTGTTTTATTTTGTATTTTCTTCTGTTTGCTTTAGGCTTTACTTGTGTTTCTTCCCTCATTTTCCAAGGTAAAATTTTAGATTATTCACTTTAGGTATTTCTTGTTCTAATTTATGTCTTTAATAGCATACATTTCAATCTAAGCACTGCTTTCCTTGCATAATACAAATTCCTATCTTTACACTGTCCTTTGAGTTTATTTATTCTATCTGGTATTTAGTACTCTCACTCAAGTAAGTACCCTCCAGGGATATTTGAAAATCTCCTTATCTTCATGCCATCCTCTTGCCTCCCTGAAACTATAACATAGATAATATAAAAATGTATTAACATTCAAATCACCATACTCACCTGCTTAAAGATAAGTTATCTAATGGCTTCCTGATTTTTCTCTTGAGATAAAGTAAAATCTCCTTAACAGGGCTTTTGAGACCATTCATGAGCAGACTTCTGTGTGTGTATGACAACTCATCTTTGAGCGTATTGATCTTTTATTTTCTCTACTGTGTCATGATCATATTGCTTGGGATTCTTGTTACATGATATATTCTCTACATGGAGTATTTCCACAAAAGATTTTCTTGCAAAATTATTAAAACATCACCATCTCATAGCTTAGGCATCTAGTTTAGGTGCTCATCTCATGCAATCAGAGGGCACTGTGTGCTTTCCTTATATTACACAGTATTATTTTGTGGGCTTAATTATCTACCTAATGAGAACATAAGTTCCATGAAAATAGAGTTAAGATCTCTGTTCATTATTACTGTAGGACTAACATTTACAGCATTGCCTGGCACATAGAAGGTTTTCCAAAGAAGAGGAATAACTTAAAAATGAATATTTTTACAGAGATCACCTTTCCATTATATCACAGAAGATAATAAGCAATTAAATTCACATTCAAAATTTCAATGTCATGTGATTTCTTGACATCATAGCCAGTAACTGATTTTTATTACTAATTTTATTTTTTAAATATTATTAATTTTATAGTCTTTAACATAAAGTCAAAATAGTAATTACATGGTTTTATTACTAACATTGATATGTGCTGTATGGTTTTCTGTTTTATCTCCTCATATCCTTGGTACAATTATCCTTAGTAATAATTTTCTTTAAGAGAATCATCAATTATTTCTACCTTATACTATCCATGATTTTGCTTATTTATATTTTACTCAACAAATATATGTTGTTTTAGATACTTTTCTAGGAACTAATAAAATACTAGTGAACTAAAGAAATATGGTGTTTCTTCCAGATATATTTTATATACTTAAGTAGAAGAAAGGTACCAAGCAAGTTATTGAAGTAAAATCTCTAAGCAGTGTGATGAAACACATATTTAACACTCCCAATTACAAAATAATTAACGAGACATGTAAGAAAGAAGAAAGAGAAAACAGAAAGAAAAAAGGATGAGTTTAATAAAAATTTTAATCTTCCTTTTGTGAACTCTGAGAAGAAAAATATCTGTTAAAATAGATTTATTTCTCAAGGTTAACTAGGCCTAAATTCATAACCTGAGTTTAGCACTTGTTTCTAACAGAGGCCTTCATGCACTCTGAATTTCAGGAAAAGTCACAGCTGAGCTTTCAACCTCCTACACTATGCCCCTGCCTGTTTACAATGAGTCAACCACTGCAAGGAAATTCCTGGTTTTGTCTTTTGACCAATGGACTGAGACCCATCCTGTCCAATCAGAACTAGATAAATTATATCCTGATTTGCAGCTATAATGGCAAATCAGAACTGCACTGTTTGGAAACTTTGTTTAAAATGTTCCAAATTGGGAACTTGGGCAGGAACTTTTCTATAAAAGATGGCCTCCCCTTAGTCTCAATGGAGCACACTTTGGGTTTCCATCAGAGGCTGTATTTCCTGTTTGCAAACTATTCTCTTGAATAGTTTCTTTTCAAGAAATTTTTGCTGATACTTTCTTGTGTTCCAGTGATCACTAAGTGTAGCAAAATGACTAAAATTAGAAGTAAACATTTCTGAAAGCTTGCCTTGTCATTAAAACAAAATTTTAAATTTAATCTAATTTTAAATAAATATTCTATGTCTAATAGAACATTATTCCATCTCTTTCAATTTGATATAAAGAAAAATATTATGTTAAGATAACTATTTTTGGTTGACACATAACAATAATAAGTTAAAGAATAATAGCTTTCTCATAATCTAGCTAGAGCAGTTTACACCAAACCTCATTGATCAACCAAGACAGCAATAGAAGAAAATTAGTTTAGATCTATACTCATAAATTTAAGGACTGATATATAACTTTATTTTTGCAATTCTCTGCTGGGTAGACTTCACATTTGTGCAATCCATTTGATTTAAACTTTAGTTGTCAAGTGCCTCATTCCAAACTACATAACTCTAAATCCCTTTACTCCTATTTAACATGCTTTTATGTTTCCTTACTTGTTTCTGATAGGCTTTCAAATTAGTTTTGAGAATAATTGCATTTGTTATAATATTAATGTTATTCTTGAATACAACGGCTATGTTAAGTGCTTCATAAAATATTTGAATGTCTTTAATTAAGAAATAAAATGTTATTGGCCCTTTGTTGCAAAGAACGGTAAACGTTACAGCCAGGCAGTGGTGAGAAGAATAATATTGATAATTTTTGTTATTGCTATTGCTCTCTTTTTAAATAAAATGGGAGTCATTGAAAGTCATTTATTTGGCTCTGCACGACATTAACTTCTTACTGAAACAGTTTGTGGGAATACTTCCCACAGTTTTTGTGGCAATGGCTAAGTATGCACTGAAGCAAGAGGGGGAAAAATACTGAATAAAATTTACACTTCAAAATACACTGGAATTGCTTCAGGCTTAGGGGACTCCCTAAACTTGAAAACCATTTCTTAGCACCAAAAAATAAGATGTGCTGAATTCTTTAGAAGTCTGGAAAGTGTTCACTATAATCTAGAGCCTAAAAAATGTCTATTTATACACAAACCGGGTTCAGCTTTTGACCTTGTTGCTTCTACAAGGCAAAAAATTAAATGGCAGACTAATATTTTTAACATTTTTATATACTCTATAAATAAAATTATAACTACTATTAATAGTAGTTATACTATTGTATAACTATGTATAGTTATACTATAATAGTAGTCACACACGGCCCTGGCTGGTGTGACTCAGTTTGTTGGGCGTCATCCTGTGCACTGAAAGGCTGCCAGTTCGATTCCTGGTCAGGGCATATGCCCGGGGTTGCAGACTCAATCCCTGGTAGGAGGCATGGAGGAGGCATGTAGGAAGCAGCTGAACAATGTTTTGCTCTTACACAGATGTTTCTCTCTCTCCCTCTCCTTTTCTATCTAAAAATCAATTTTAAAAATCTTTAAAAAAAGAAAGAAAACCACAGGCCCCAAATGATGTCCCTCATTCTAAAAGTCCATGATACCAATCCTAGATTTAATATCTGACCTATGTAATTGCAGTTTCAGCCTCTCCCCCAGAAATGTATTTTTTTTTTTTTTAATCCTCACCTGAGGATATTTTTTCATTGCTTTTTAGAGAGTGGAAGGAAGATAAGGAGGGAGATAGGGAGAGAGAGAGAGAAAGAGAGCGAGGGAAACATTGAAGTGAAAGGGAAACACTGATTGGTTGCCTCCTGCACAAGCCCTGACCAGGGCCCAGAATTGAACCTGCAACCCAAGTGCATGTTTTTGATCAGGAATCGAACCCAAGACTCTTCATTTCACAAGCTGACTCTCTAACCACCGAGCCACACCGTACAGGGCCAGAAATGTAATCTTAATTAACCAGTCTGGAATTTTCTGGTCAAGCACTAGTAGAGTAATCCATCCCCTTGCAGTCTCCATCCCCCATGGAAAGAAGAGGCAATCTGAGGGCTCAAAATCTTTCCCTTTCTCTTCCTCCATAACAAAGATGTCCCAAAATAATTATTTATTTTGTTAATATTTCCCTTGACCCACACTTCTTCCTATAAAAATCTTCCATTTTATATAACCCTGGGAGCACCCTTCTAGTTTCTAGACGGTATGCTGCTCAGTTCATGAATAACTTAATAAAGCCATTTAGATCTTTAAATTTATGGGCCAAAGGTTTTTTGTTTGTTTGTTTTTTAACAAGTCTATTTATTGGCTATTATCTAGAAAGATCTCTTTAGATTTTCCCTGTTAAAATCAGGAGTAATTATTTTTCACTGGGTAATGGACTGATCAATATATTTTTTTTTTTTTTTTGGTAAAAACTTCCAGAAGGAATCTCTGAGATAAATACTTTTATAGAAGAGTTCTAATGGTTGAATATGGCTATATGAAAATTCGACTCTTCCACATAAAACAAGGAAATAAAAATTGACACTTAGCCATGTTGTTAATGCCTAAATGCTTAAAGCCATATCTTACTATCCATCTTTTAAAAACAACGTGTAACTCAAGGGATGAGTGGATAGAAATGCAGTACACAGTCAAGCACACATAAGGACATTTTGATCAATAACCAACCACATATATACAGTGGTCCTGTATGATTACAATGAAGCTGAAAAATTCCTGTCACCTAGCAAATGTGTAGCCCTGCTAACCGTAATGGGACCAAAGTCTGTGTGCCCAGTGCTTTGAAAGTCTGAAAGTCAACATGCCGTAGTTTGAGAAAGAAAAGACTTACTGATTGAGAAGGCACTAACTAAGAAGATAGGAGACCTAGTGGTGCCTCACATCCATCTTGCTCTCTGAAGCAGGTGCAGGATTATTAAGGGACTTGGGGGAACAAGGAATGAAGTGCTAGTGGGGCAAGTTTTAACTGGAGGGTCTTGGAACTTGGCCATTTATGGTAAAGCACCATCAATACCAGATCTTCCTGGACAACAAACCTTGGCTTCTGAAAGGGTTATGTCTGGTCTTTTGGTTCCATGGCAGGAAGGATTGGAGTTGGTGAGAATCTGGTTCCCAGTACAGCTGATAGTTAATGTTTTCTCCTCTGCTCAAACCCCAACTGCATGATTTGCAGTTGGTTTATTGCTTCTGAAAAGCAACTCAGTATGTTGTTAAATAGGATAGGACCATTTTGAGCTGGTTCTGCCACTACATAACTTTATAGCACAATGCATTACACAGATATTGTGTTACAGTTGCCTACAATATTCAGTACAGTGACACACTAGCCCAGGAGCTGTAGGGGAACAGAATTTGTCACATCAAAATATGTCTCTTTGGCACAAGGATTATTTTAAACTGGTTAATCTTAAGAAACACAGACAGAGTAAAAGCTCTGAAGCTCATAGTTGAAGTTACTATTGTAAAAGACATTTACATTTGTAAGGGAAGTTTTCATTTGTAAGGTTGTTTCCCTTGCTGTACCAAAAAGAGGAGGATGACCTTATACCTAGCAATTCTTACAAATGCAGATGACAATGGCTGAATTCTGCATGACAACTTTACCCTTGTTTAACATGCTTTTCATGGTAATCTCCCATAACTGACTCCTGGACCCTAATATCTTATTTTGTCTTCAGCTAAAGATGGTATTTAAGGTAATAGCTCCAGCCAATTTGGGAGAGTTTATTAGTTTTTAAGCTTCTGTTTTCCCCCTGTTAATCTGTCTTTTATTACAGGGATATATCAGCTGAGAACCCAAAAGATAGAGGGAAAATTATTATTATTGTGTTTTTTTCCTACAGAGCAATAGGCTATGTATATAGTAGGTATGAACAAAAAAGAGAGAGAGAAAAAAAGAGGGGTTCTATAATAAACCTGACAAGTGCAGTTATGGAAAGCAAACTCACAGGGCGATCTGATTATAAATTCTTAACTGGGAAGGTCATGGTGGATAACCTCAGGCGTATAACTTTTTTGGTAAAAGGTTTATCTTTGCTTTAAGCAAGCCTTATCCATTCTCTTTTGCATCTAGGTTAAGACACTTTAGAAATGCCAGAAGTAACCCTCTTTTTCAGACCACTTGAAGTAGTAAGCATCCCCAGGAGAGCCTATAATCTTAATTATCTAATCCCCTCCTTGCCTTCTTCCACTTTTATGTAATTTTCCTTATATTCTCTCCTTAATGAATAAAATAAATTGCAAATTTTAATTCTCTTAAAGTATGTGAGATCTTATTTCCCAGCAATGCCATCCGTTTGGCTAAAATAAAATCTTATGAAAAATCTCTAGGTTTGGATTTTCTTACATCAGCACATGCTATTTCACCTTGTTTTGTTCAAGTGCACCTCTATGATGTTCACACAGGGACAAAATTGCCTACCAACACATTTCTCAGGACATATTTCTGCCCTTAAGCATTGCATGACTGTATATATACAATGGAATAATATTCAGCCCCCAAAAAGAAGGAAATCCTGCCATTTGCAATAACATAGATGGTCCTCAAGGGCATTCTCCTAAATAAGTCAGACAGAAAGAGAAATATTGTGTGACATCACTTATATGTGGGATCTAAACCAGCAACCATATAAGTGAAAACAGAGCAGAATGATGATTACAAGAGGCCGGAAAATGGGGGAACTAAGGAGTTGTTGTTGAAGCGTTCAAAAATTTTATATATTCTCATAATGGCTAAATACTTCAAGTTACTTTATATTCCTCACGTATATGGATTTATTAACCAGAATAATTTCAAAATACTGCACTTTTACCCCTATGGATCAAACACTAAACATTAGTCATACAATGAACTTTTGGAATTACTATAATAAATGCAATTATATTTTGTCATGGGCAAAAATTTTTCAATTTTTTTATTTTTTCATTTGCATATAGATGCTGCTTTTGTTCACTCCTGTTGTTAGAATTCTAATTTTTATAGCTGTATTATATCTCCAATTTACAAAATATATAAAATGAATATATTGCAACTAGTAGATAAATAAGCTCTTGAAATTTAATGCACAACATAGAGGTTATAGTCAACAATACTGTATTATAAACATCAAAGTTGCTAAAAGACCAGATCATGTTTAATTATTTTTACCAAAAAGAAAGAGAAATAATTATGTGAAGTGATAGTGGTATTATCTAATGTTATGGTTATAATCATATTGCAATATATAAATGTATTATATCATCAGAGTGTACACCTTCAACTTACACAGTGTTATATGTCAGCTACACCTCAATAAAACAAACAGGTAACAATAACAAAAAACACCCCTTACTTATACTTTTCACCATTATCTTTTATGGTTGTATATTCTGAACTGCCTCAGTCTCTTCAATAGGCCTAGAATTATTTCAAATGTTGCACTTTTTCCTTACCTTCCTAAAATTTTCCATATCCTATATTCAAACTATTAAAATCAGTTGAGTATCTAAGATTAGTGATGAGCTTTAATAGCAACTTCAAATCTACTATTAGTATGTTGCTATTAATTCAGCAATGGTTTAGCACAGTGGTTAGGAGCTCAGGCTCCGGGGGAGATGGCTTTGGTTTGAATTCTGACTCAATCAGTTAATAGCTATGAGATCAAGGGCAGCTCATACTTGTTAAGCTTCAGTTCTCCCATCTTTGAAATGAGGGTAATAATACTTAATTCAAAGGATTTTTGAAGATTAAATGCAATAATGCATGAAAAGTATTCTGTAAGGCATGAGACTAATATGTAAGTATTTAACAACTGTGAGCAATTATCGTCATTAATTATCATTCAATACACAGCAATTACTAAAACACTGAAAGAAAAATTTTATATATTCTCATAATGGCTAAATAATTCAGGTTACTTTATATTCCTCACGTATATGGATTTATTAACCAGAATAATTTCAAAATACTGCACTTTTACCCCTATGGATCAAACACTAAACATTAGTCATACAATGAACTTTTGGAATTACTATAATAAATGCAATTATATTTTGTCATGGCCAACAATTTTTCAATTTTTTTATTTTTTCATTTGAATATAGATGCTGCTTTTGTTCACTCCTGTTGTTAGAATTCTAATTTTTATAGCTGTATTATATCTCCAATTTACAAAATATATAAAATGAATTAATGAAAAATGGGGAAGCAAAACTGGCATTGATGGATGAGTCACTGTATTAATGTTACAGGTACAGTACACAGTTTTTGTGCCTGATGCTTCAAAAGAAAGCCAATATTAAATATATTAGAATTTGGAACAAGGAAGGGCGAATTGATCAAGAAGACCTAACTGGAGAAGATGAGAAAACTAATTCTCAAATCCTTCTTAAGAGAGTCTTTTATGGTCAAGGTAAGGAAGGAGGGGTGAGGCAAGTGGTGGGTGTGGGTTGTAGACATGTAGGCATCAAAGGGATCCAAGGAAAGCCATGAATTTATTTGTTCTAAGTTTATTTGTTCCTGGTCAACCCCCACTGATCTGAATCCAGTTCTGGAGTCATTACTTCTGTATATGCCCCCACTTCTTCTCTGGCAAAGGGCCGCTCAAGCCTCAAACAAAATTCCTCTAGTTAACTAGCATACTGATAGCCAGAGCTATTAGGCTGAAGACCAGAGAAGCATTTCACTCTATTTCATTAAGTCATTAGCCTATTGTATTTATGTAAACTTCAAAATACCTCCTCTGGCTTATTAATATTATCGCCAGGCTACCAATGAGGAAACCAATAAATAGCTTACTATATTCATAAGCTAGTATTATACTGCTTCAATGAGTTGTAAGAGTTGATAGTGGGCAGATAAGGAGCCTCCAGATTAAGTCCTGCCTTAATGATAAGTTACACTTTACTCCAAAAAAATTTGAGCCAATGTTTGGCATTAAATGAGGCTGTAGACAGAGAACAATTCTTTATTGGCTGTATCTGAGAAGTGAATAGAGATAGTATGAGTTAATAAAATTGTCCAGTTTACTGGAGTGGCCATCTGTACAGATATTGGTGCAATTTATTGAAACTGGGAACACTGCAGAAACATATTGTTTTGATATTAAATAAGTTGAGCTTTCAATGTCTGTGGGCTATCCAACAAAGAGGCCCAGATGGCAGCCACATATTCATGTCTCATGCTAACTATAGAAATATTTAGAGGAGCCTTGGGCAGTGTGGTTAAGTGGTTAGAGATCAGCCTGTGCACCAAAAGTCATGGGTTCAATGGAGTCAAGGGTGCTTACCTGGGTTGCAGGTTCAATCCCCTGCCCTGTTGTGGCACATACTGGAGGCAACCAATCAGTGTGTCCCTTCCACATTGATGTGTGCATGTCTCTCTCTCCCCTCCTTCCTCCCTCCCTTCTACTGTCTCTAAAAATCAATGTAAAAAAAATATCCTTGGGTAGGATTAACAACAAAAGATAAATATTTGGGGAAAGATTAGTTTTAGGGAAACATCATCACATGGTGGCTATTAAAGTCACAGAATTGTGAACTATCCCTATTAGAAAAGAGGAAGCATAAAATTGGATCCTGAAAAATAACAACATTTTATTTAAGGATCTCATATGATTTACATATGTTTAATTTTGAGCCTCTATTTGTAGTTTAAATATCTTTATTTTATAATGGGTTGTATATATTTTGGTAAGATGATTTACATCTTAATAAACTTCATACAAAATAAATAAATAGGCAAACATTAATAAAGTTTCATGAACTGCTTGGAAAATAGCATTATTGCTTCATTGAAGTCCTAGAGATATATGTGTGGAAACATGTCGGGATATACCAAATTGAAATAATAATTTATATCAGTGCATTGCTTGGTTTTAAAACAAGACTATTTATCAAATTTAAGGTATATTTATATAATGTTTGTTGCAACTTTGAGTAACAATCTAAATAACAACAGCTTAAGATTTTTAAAATATCATAAATGAAGATAAAAAATAACAACATTTTAATAAGAACTATGCCATAGAAAGGATATGAAAGAAGAAGCCAGAATAAGACCACTGTGAGGAAAATGTAATGCTAAATTGAGTTTCTGTCTAACTCTTGATATTATACTATAAGAGTTAATCATTGAAAGAGCAAAATCTGATGGAAAATACTGTTAAATAATTAACTATAAAATAAGAACCAACAGTCTGGTGTCAAATCCAAAAAATCATTGTCAAGACCAATGTAAATGAGCTTAGGGCTTAGGGTTTCTCTCTCTCTCTCTCTCTCTCTCTCTCTCTCTCTCTGTGTGTGTGTGTGTTTAGGAGTTTTATGGTTTCAAGCCTTTAATCTGAGTTCATTTTTGTGTATATTGTAAGGCTGTCATCCATTTTCATTCTTTTGCATGTGTCTGTTCAGTTTTCCAACACCATTTAATGAAGAAACTCTTCTTTCCTCATTGTATATTTGTGGTTACTTTGTCATAAATAAGCTGGTGATATATGTATGGATTTATTCCTGGGCTTTCTATTCTGTTTCATTGATCTATGTGTCTGTTTTTATGCCAGTAGTAAAATTTTGATTCCCAAAGCTTTGCATTATAGTTTAAAATCAGGGAGCATGATGCATCCATATTTTTTTTCTCAAGATTATTTTAGTTATTCAGGGTCTTTTATTTGTCCCATACAAGTTTTAGAATTGTTTGTTCCATTTCTGTGAAAATGATATTTGGATTTTGATAGAGATTAGATTGAATCTATAGATTGCTTTGAGTAACTTGGACATTTTAACAATATTAATTCTTCCAATTCATGAGCATCCAATATCCTTCCACTTATTTGTCTTCCTTCCCTCCTTCCCTCCTTCCTTCCTTCCCTCCTTCTTTCCTGTCTTTCTGTCTTTCTTCCTTTTTCTTTCATTTTTCTTTCTTTCATAAATATCTTATAGATTTCAGGGTACAGGTATTTTACCTCCTTGGTTAAATTTATTTCTAGTTATTCTTTTTTGATACAACTATAAATAGAATTGTTTTCTTAATCTTTTTTCTGGTAGTTTTTTATTAGTTTTAGAAATGTAACATATTTCTATATATCAATTTTGTATCCTACAACTTTACTGGACTCACTTATTAGTTCTAACACTTTTTGGTGTAGTTTTTAGGGGTTTCTATTTATAAAATCATGTCATCTGCAAACAGTTTTACTTCTTTTTTCCCAGTTTTAATGCTTTTTTCCTCTTGCCTAATTGCTTTGGATAGCACTTCCCATACTCTGTTGAATAAAAGTGGATAGTGCTTTTCACCATTTAGTATAATATTACCTGTGGGACTGTCAAATATGATCTCTATTATGTTGAGGTACATTCCCTCTATATCCCCGTTGTTGAGAGTTTTCATTGTGAATCAACATTGAATTCTGTCAATTTTTTTATTGCATCTAATGAGATGAACATATGATTTTGTTAATGCCATATGTCATATTGATTAATTTGCAGATGTTGAGCCATCCTTGCATCCCCTGAATAATTTCACTTGATCATGGTGCACGATCCTTTTAAAGTATTGTTAAATTTGGTTTGCTAATATTTTGCTGAGGATTTTTAATCTATGTTCATCAGAGATATTGCCCTTTCATTTTTTTTTCTTGTGTTGTCCTCATCTGGTTTTGGTAACAAATTTTGGTTAGGTCCTCCATCCAGAAAATATCACTTAATAATGTATTCTTTATGGCATTTATATTTTCTGCCTTACTAAATTGGGTCTTCACTAAAGTTATATACATGATCCAACCCATGTTTTCTCTCTCAAAAAGCTTCTGCCTCCTAAACTGAACCTCTCCAATTACCTCTTAAGTAGCCATTCTCCTTAACACCCTCTTCATCGGGTTAAGACAATGGCTTTTCATTTCTCAACTAGGGATTTAAAAAAGAAACAGTATGATATGGAGGATGTGAAAATTTTAAGTAAAACATTCCTGGCTTTTAGAGTTGGCTTTTTTCTTTTTATCAAAACTTTCTTAAGAATTTGATCCTTTAACAACAACAAAAACTCGTTAGCTTATTGAACCAGTTCCTATAATTTCCTTTGTGGGAGAAGCAATAGATAATTACAATTCTGAAAAATATGGCTTATACCTTGAAAACTATAATAGCAATTCAGGAAAGGTGGCTGTACCTAATTCTAAAGATAACAACTACAAGCTTATATAGTTGCTTACTTTTTTTTTTAACAGAATGCAGGCCAGACTGCTTGTCTTTTTCATCTTGTCTCTTTAACTGAGTCCAATGCAGTAGCCTGCACATTGTAATTGCCCAATAAATATTTGCAGAATTAAATTGAAAACTTTATCACTTTAAATGACTCTTCTTGACACATTCTTGCTAGTGGTGAGTTTAATAAACTGAACATTACCTCAGAAGTAAATGCTGGAAATCACATTTTGAGCTTAAACTAAATTCAAAACATTCAGATACTCTCTTTAGAATTGTGTTAAAACATAACTTTTTTATAAGCAATTCATCTTATGACTTTTATTAAAGAACATATTTATCATCTAAATGCTTCTACATCAGAAGTATCTTGGTTTGGCATCAAACTAGCTCACAGATTCATTGAGCAAACGGTCAAGGCAAAGAAAACAAATACATTCTTCAACAAGAAATGTGCCTTACAAACACTGTCAAGGCAAATAAAATAAATACATTCTTTAACAAGAAAACCAAAACAGAATGCTAATGAATCTTATGCTTTTAATTTGGAGTATTCAGGGTTCAAATGGCACTTTAAGAGCTACTCAAAGCATATGTGATGATTTCGTTGTTCAGCTATAAGTAGAAGATAACCAGTGACAATAACTTAGCAAGGTGCCTGTCTGTGCACATTTAATTTTTCTTTATTGAAATCATTTTTAGAATTTGATTTGGTATATATAAATTCATTTATCAATCTAAAATAGATAAGCAAAAGAGGTGTTTTAATATGTCTATTTTAAATTTCTACTTTTTTTTTTACTAAGGAAAAAAAAGCTGCTCTACCTTATTTATCCACTCTAGTGAATTAAGTAATAAGGTCTAGGAAATCACTTAATTCTTATGTATTTTAACAATGATTCTGAAATAACAATTCACAAAAATTCAAGATCCACTCATCAGAATCACTTGGAGGGATTTCTTCCCCTTCAAATTAACATAGCATATTCTGATTTATCTTCCATTTCCTCAGGCAGAAAAGGAAACACAGGCTAACCTTTGCAAACTCAAACTGTTCTCTCAAAAACCTCCAATACCTAAAACAGAACATTTCTCTGGGGCTCCTTGATCTAACTACGTTGGTTCTTTCAATCCATGAACACAAAATAATTTTTTATTTCACTGTGTTTTTGTTTTTTGTTCTTAAATCTCTTTAAATAATGCCTGTAGTTTTCAGTATAATGATCTTTCACTTCCTTTTCCAAGTTTATTCCTAGGTGTGTTTTTTTTATTCTTTTTGTTGCAATTGCAAAAGGAATTGTTGTGTTTTTTTTTCATTTCTTCTTTCTGAAATTTCATTGTTAGCATACAGAACAGCAGTGGATTTTTGTACATTGATTTTGTATCCTACAGCTTTACTGTATTTGTTTATTGTTTCTAATAGTTTTATGGTAGAGTATTTAGGGTTTTCTATACACAGAATCATGTCATCTGCAAAAAGTAACACTTTTACTTTTCATTCCCAATTTGAATGCCTTTAATTTCTTTCTCTTACCTCATTGCCCTGACTAGGACTCCAGAACTATGTTTAATAAGAATGGTGAGAGTGGACATCCTTGTCTTGTCCCTGACTTTAGAGGAAAAGCTTTCAGTTCTTCACCATCGTATATATTAGCTGCGGGTTTGTCATACATGACCTTAACTATGTTGAGGCATTTTCTTTCTAGCCCCATTTTGAGTGTTTTAATCATAAATAGATGTTTATCTTATCAAATGCTTGTTCTGCATCTATTGATAAGATAATATGATTTTTACCCTTTGTTTTATTAATGTGGCATATTACATTGATTGATTTGAGTATGTTGGAACATTTTTGTGCCCCTGGAATGAACCCCATTTGATTGTGCTGTATTATTTTTTTATTGTATTTTTGTATTTAATTTGCTAGTATTTTGTTTATGATTTTTGCATCTGTATTTATCAGAGATATTGGCTTGCAGTTTTCTTATTTTTTTGTTATCCTTGCCTGGTTTTGGTATCAGGGTTATGTTGGCCTCATAAAATGTGTTAGGAAGTACTACCTCTTTTTCAGTTTTTTGAAAGTGTTTTAGAATGATAGGTATCAAATATTTTTTGAATGTTTAGTGGAATTTACTAGGAAAGTCATCTGGTTCTGGACTTTTTTTGAGGGGGCAGTGATAGTGGTTTCAATTTCCTCACTGTTTATGGGTCTATTAAGATTTTCCAGTTCTTCATGATTCAGTCTGAGAGGGTTATATATTTCTAGAAACTTATCCATTTCTCCTAGGTTATTGAATTTGTTGGCATATAGTCTTTCATAAACTTCTAGTACGATCCTTTGTATATCTGTGATGCCTGTGGTAGCTTTTCCTCTTTCATTCCTGATTTTGTTTATATGAGTCTTTTCTCTTTTTTCCTTAGTGAGTCTAGCCAGGGGTTTGTGAATTTTATTAATCTTTACAAAGAATTGGCTCTTTGTTGTATTAATTTGTTGCATAGTCTTTTTTATTTTTCTATTTCATTCAATTCTGCTCTAATTTGTATTATTTCCTTTCTTTTACTAACTTTGGGTCACCTTTGTTCTTCTTTTTTTAGCTCTTTAAGAGGTGATGTTAGGTTGTTTACCTGGGACTTTTTTTGTTTCTTGAGATAAACCTGTAATGATATAAACTTCCCTCTTAATATTGCTTTCGCTGCATCCCAGGAATTTTGATATGCCATATTGTCGTTCTTATTTGTATCTATATACCTTTCAATTTCACCTTTTATTTCTTCTTTGATCCAGTCATTTTTTAGTAGTATGTTGTTTAATCTCTGCACCTTTGTGCCTTTCTTTTCTTCCTTTTTGTGGTTTATTTCTAATTTCAAAACATAGTGATCAGAGAATATGATTGGTATAATCTGAATTTTCTTCAATTGGTTGAGGTTAGTTTTGTGACCCAACTTGTTCTTTAGTCTGTTCCATGTGCACTGAATAAGAATGTAGAATCTGATGTTCTGGGATGAAAGGCTCTGTAAATATCAATTATGTCCATTTGCTCTAATATGTCATTTAAGGTTGATATTTATTGATTTTCTATCTAGAGCTGTCAATGGAGTATGAAGGATCCCAACTATGACTGTATTTTTGTCTGTTTCTCCTTTAGTTTTGTTAGTAGTTGTTTTATTTATTTCTGTACTCTGATTGGGTGCATATATACTAAGAAGTGTTATGTTTTCTTAATGTAGTGCCCCTTTATCATTATAAAATGTCTGTTTGTCACTTGTCACCTATCCTATCTTGAAATCTATTTTTTCAGATATAAGTATGGTTAAATCTGTTTTTCTGTGGAAGTTATTTGCTTGGGGAATCATTTTACACCTTTTTACTTTGAGTCTAACTTTGTCTTTGCAGCTTAGATGTGTCTCCTGAAGGCAGCATATGGTTGGGTTTGTTTTTTTGATCCACTCTGCTACTCTGTGCCTTTTTATTGGTGAATTCAGTCCATTTTACATTTTGGGTAATTATTGATGTATGAGGATTTCTTGTAGCCATTTTATCTTTTGTTTTCTAGTAGCTCTGTGCCTCCACTGGTACTTTTCTTTTCTATTTCTGTCTATTGTTTTTGCTTAGTGGTATTCCATACATCTTTCATCTTTTTTTAAGCCATGTGTCTGAGTCTTGGGTTTTTTGTGTGTGGTGATGAGGCTTATGGAAAAGGAAATTTTCATATATACAGTAGTCATTTTTTTTTTAATGCATCTAATCTCCATCTTTCTTTGCAAATTCAGATATTTACTTCCTCTCTCTTTATGTTTTGGTTGTCACAAATTATCCTTATTTATGCTATAAGTTTGCTGGGGACCTCCACAAGGTCTCCCCCTCTTCACTGCAACTCTGTGACCAGTCTAGAGTGCACCATTTGTTCAGGGAAAAATGTGACTCTGTAGAACTAGTTCTCAGGTTTGCATATAATGTGCTCCTCAACTCAACACCAAGGATGAAGGGAGATGAGCTCTAGGAGGTTATAGGGCAGCCAGCTTCTTTGGCTCTGTTTCTCTGTCTGGGAATGCTAACCTCCCAACAACCACAGCAACACTTCTGTGCTGTGTCCTTGCCCGGGTCTCTGGGCTCAGCCACAGCTTGTACTGCCCATTCCTGCAGGCACACCTACTGAATCTCTTTGCTCCTCTTAGCTGAAGGGAGCACCAGCAAAACCTGATTGCTCACCTCTCCAAGCTGAGCCATGCTGTGAGCTCCCAGCTGTAGGACTGTGTCCTTGGCTCCTATAAACTCTTCTGCCTTCGTGCCTCTCCAGTTTGCTCCCATTTGCCCACCTTTAGATGTTTTAATGTAAAGATCTCTCAGGCATATTTGGGCATTGAGCAGGAAATCCTTTGTTGAGTTATAGCTGTTCAAACTGTTGATACTTCAAGGGGAGAGACCAAGGAGATCTCTCACACCACCATCCCTCTTTGATCTATCATAGCTATTTTCTTCTTCCTATTCCTCTCAACCACTCCCTCTATTTAGGTATTTGACTTCTGGCCAAATATAGGCAATCTCCAATTCAACGTTATGACTTATCAGGTCTATCAAGAGGTCACTACTGATAGTAAGCCTCTCTGTGTTGCTTAGTTTCAATTTTCAATAGAAAGAACTTCATGAGTTGCCTTCTTACATGCCATAGGTTACTGGAATGCCTAAGGATTCCTTGCCAAAAGTCTATGCCAATTCATCTGTGTCTGAAAGTTTAAGTGGTACATAAGACTACTTCTTATAGTGTCTTTGGAGGTGGCACATGCCACAAACTACATGTATTACGATCCAAATATGTTGTGTTTAATCAGCAAACATTTACTGAGTGCCTACTACGTATAAGTAGTTATGAGTGATGGGTAAACAAAAGTGTAATATGAAAGGTCTCTACTGTGAGATTACAGTAAAATTATGAGAACTTAATGCATCCATAAAAACATGAATAATGATAGAAAATAGTAAATGTACATGTTACACACATATATACAATTTGATGAGTAAGTGATTTAGGGATTCAGAAGTAAAATATATATATATTATTGTGAACAATTTGTGGTCAGGGAAGACCTATTGAAGGGACATGATTCAAGCTGAAACTTTATTAATAGGAAATGGTCAGCTTTGATTCATAGTGATTGGTGGAGCACAGGTTCTGACCAGTCTTTAAAATGCACCCTCTTTTATAGGACTTCCATTTCATATGACAAAAATCCCCATGAATTGTATAATAATTTAATTTTGTTCTCATATATTTTTTCTATCAACATCATTAACTTCTTAATAAGGAATCAATCCCTTGCTTTTTGTTAGATCTCTCAGTAACCAGAACAGTACCATAAATCAAGATTGTATATAGTAAATATTTAAGTATTTTCTCACTTCCCCAATTTACCACAGATACAAGAAATACACTTAAAATAGTTAAAGCTTAAAAAAAATGCATTCTATCTTTAAATTTTCAGACTTATTTACCTATCTAACTCATGTAAAATGCTAAAAGTCCAATCACTTAGAATGAATCTTACATTCCATAAGAAATAACCCTAGTAGTTTACTGCATCAACATATCTGAATTAAACAGTATTCCATTTCTTGCCCCCTCAGTAATAATTGTTGCATTAGCTTTCGACAAAGTATAAATTCCTCAAATTTCAAATGTAAAATAATTTTGTTAAATATAAAACAGATAACTTGTGACATTTAATAAATCATATTTGAAAAATGAAAAGTAAGAAAATGAATATTTTTCTAGCTTGACAAGAGCCTTTTATGTGTTATCAATTTTATAAAATAGGTTTGCTTATTACAGCCACCTTCTTTATCTGTTTCTCCATCCCACAATTTTAAAAGGACATAATGTACATATATATGTTTTTGTTATTTCCTCAGTGTTGCCAATTTAATGATATTGTAGTGGGCAGTTAGACATGCATGAGCAGAGTAGGAACCATAGGCCAGGTACTAAATGTCACCAGGGCAGAGAGCCCTGGGTGCCTAGTAAACTCAGAAAACAAGTTTTGCAGGGTGGTACCTCACCCCCAGGGTAACCTTCTCTCCCCTAGCATACTGCTGGCCACGCAATTTAAACCCCTGGCATGTCACTAGTCCTATGGTAGATCCTCTTATAGGAGAAACAAGGGGACCAAAGAAGAGCCTCATATGACTCCCTTGCACAGTCACTCCTGTAAGCATTAAGCCCACAATGAAGTTCTGACCTACATCAAATATTCTTAGGAACAAAGTCTCAGGTTTGTTGACCACAGAGAGAGAGTTATGGTCAAACTAGTGATAACATTTAGGCCTCAGCTGAGCTTCAGCTTCAGGCCCAGAAAAGCAGCAAAACCAGACAAGTGACACCATGACTGACAACAGGATGGAGGAGCTGCATTGACTAAGGATGGCCTGCCCTGGTGCCAACCAATCAGTGGAGACCACAGCTCTGAGGAGACACACCTGGAAAGCCGGTGAATATTCTATTGAGACCCTCCCCTGAGACCTCCAGATAAAAGCCTTTAAGAAGAAAGACCAAGTGCTTTCTCTCTCTCTCTCTCTCTCTCTCTCTCTCTCTCAAGCATGTCCACACCTTTCTCCCTCTTCTCCCCCAGGCCTGTTTTCTTTGCTTTCTTTCTCCTATGCTCCAAGGGCCCTTCTTTTGCCTCTGTAACTCATTTGCTGAGTCCACGCATCCCAGCAGGCTCACTTTATTATCCCTCTGTGATAGTCTGTATAAACTTTCACTGGCATTTGAGTCTTGGCTCTGTAATCTTTCCTAGCCAAACTCAGCGACTGAGGTCTAACATCTGGTGCCATTCCACCGATAACAATATCACTGTTTATTTAGCTTTGAAAATGACTTTTTCCTTAGAATAAATATTAAACTATGAAATGTTGATGTCACTATATCACATACACACATACAAAAAAAAGAGGCACAGAAGGTCTGGGAAGCAGTCCAAAGTACTTTAAAGTGACTTTTGTGCCTAATTAAAGCTTTTTACCTGAAGCCATCATTTCTGGAGAAGAAGAAGAAAAAAAAACCACACATTTATCTTTGAAGACAATTCTGGTGCATTAGGAAATGATTAAATTCAATGTGTACAACTGAATATGCCACTGCACTTTTATCGCCACCACCGCCACCACCAACAAAAAAATTCCACCATTCTCTGGATGGCAAGGAATTGTGATTCAGGACCACATCTGGGAAATTTGAAAATTCTTACAGAATATTTCCCCCCACCTTCCTTCTGATTGGAAGCATACCACAAAAGGGGAGAGAAAAAAAATCAAAGCAAGAAGACATAAACAAAAGGGTTGATTTCTAGTCAGTGTATGGGAATTAATTGGAAAGGTTAAGAAATGAAATTATGAGGTAGAGGTTAATCATCCTGAATTAAATCCAATACATACTGAGGCCCAGCTGACTGCAATCACTGACAATCACTATTTAATTTGATTATTTAAAAAAATGCTTTAACACAACACACATTGCAAACTGCAAGATAAAAATTATAGAAAACTAAGGTTAATTTTATATATTTCTAAATATACATGAATATGCAAAGTTCAATTTAATTCATAATTTATTGTTTAGCTTGTAGCTCTCCAGTCTGTTCAGTTCTTTTTTTCCATTTACATTAAGTTTTCTTTGGTAAGGATATTTTCCTTCATTTCACAAATCAAACATCTATTTTATCAATTCCTTTAGCAAAATTTCCCTTTTTGGGATCTGCTGTCTCAGTACTCTAGAATCCACCAATAACTATATTATTGTTGTGAGGTCTTTTGTGATACTATCTCTCCACCTGCAAGCTCTTTTTGAGCTTTTGCTTCTCTAGTGAAATTGAAACGCTTAGTGACTCCTGACTTCCAGGTAAGATTAAGAATGACTTTCAACATTGGCACCAGAGTGTATAATTGTATACTGGCATCTAAAAACCAATACAAATCAAGTCATGCTGTAAGAATTTACTAAGTGAAGTGAGCACTTATAAAAGTAATGAGAAAAATATATTTCCCAACCTTGCCACTAAAATGAGGGCCTCTGGATAAATATAGTTTTGGCAAATATTGTGTTTCAGAACTTTGCTGAACAGTGACTAATTAATTATATTCACATAGTACATGCTTCCCCAGAGTGGTGCAATCAACACCACTGAGCAGTTCCAGCTTGCAGGACAGAAATTAACTTGAACAAAACATCAGCCATAAATGGTTGGCACAAAGAGTCTGTGGCCAAAGGCAGTCTGTAACATTTTACATAAGGAAATATAGAAGGACTCTCAATCAGTGTTGAGATGACAATAATAAAAGATTGTGACTTGGAATATAAAAACAAATCATTTACACCGAGGAGGAACCAAAGTTAGGAGCTAGAATAGTGAGAATTAGTAGAGTGTTATAAACAGGTAAAGTAGAGCACTTCAGAATGAAGATCATGACTTGTGAGAGAAAGCTGTGGTGCCTGGTGAATAGGCTTGGGGTGGTATTGGCAACCAAAAACAACCATGTAGAATATTCAGTTGAAGAAGTACTAAACACTGGAGGGACAGCCATGAATACATGAGAAATGTGAAGTCTTTCAACAGCTTGAGGGATCACATTAATTAAGAAATAAAAGCAGATAAAAATTCCCCAGATTCTTCAGAAGGGAACATCAATGGTATATTAAATGAGGGATCATTCACTATAAAAAAGAGACAGGACTTGGACATTAGAAACAATCAGAGAAATTAAGCAAGGAACTGAATTTCAATTTGATGACAATAGGGTCCTCTAAAAAATGACGGGAGAAAGAAAAGGAAGGCAAAGTAAAGTAATTCTGTTCAATAGCAAATACACTCTAATTCAAAATTCCTAGAGAAACATTATTTTAACTATACAGGGAATTCCAGCATTCCCCCCTACTCTCTGTTGCAGCCCAATGTCAGCGAGCTTGGTCCTCCGATGCAAACGTCACGGGAGGCCCTCCCCACTCACGACAGACAGCTAGAGAGAAGAAAAACAAAAACCAAAAATCTGCAGCTACCTAAATCTATCAGGGTATGTTTTTATTGGTTGGCACGAAAGAACAACTAAGAAATAGCAGACATTTTAAGAAATCCAAAAACAGAAGAAAGGATCAAGTGAAGCAATAGAACAAGTGAACGTAATATCAATACAAGATCAAGATACTATAAAAAAAAAAGAATTAAAAATTCTTTCCACACAAGAGACCATGGAAATTCACAAAATGATTAAGATAAATAATTAATTAATGAATGCCTTAACTAATGCATAGGATAAAGATGGAAAAAGAATATGTCTTGCAATTATTTCATTATTTTATTTCTCTTTCTCAAATAATTAGTGTGGGGATACACCTTTTTACATGTTTGTAGACCATTTATTTGCATTTCTTCTTTTGCCTAACATTAGAAACTTTGCTCAAATCTTATTCTTTATATTTGTCTTTATCATTTTATTTTTTTCAAGTAATAATTTGTAACATAGTGATATCAAGTTTTTTTCAGAAGAGTAGCAAATAGATATACCAATCTATTATGTAACTTCTCAAGCATTTTAATACATATATTTTTATCAGTAGCTCTTTCTCCTTGAAGTAAGCTTGGAATCACATTCTTATAATATGTACAACAAATTTTAATTTGAAGTGTTTTGTTTTTTTACACATAGCATCAAATAAATTCAGAAGCAATGTTTTTTAGCAAATTGGTCATATATTCAGTGATAGATCAAAAGGAAAGTACACACATTTGTCTTTTGTTCAACAAATTCCCAACAAACCTCAGGAGTTTATAATATCCTGACTTCTCACAAGGGGGACAAAACCCAAATGTTTCATCGAAAAATCAAATTCTTACATAAATAAATTCTTTCAAGAAGGAAAAGTCAGTTGGGTATCAAATTAAGTATGCATTCTTGTTATTCTAGTCCTAATTTCTCATAGTAAAGTTAGAAGAAAATATAGTTCTATTAATAGCACACATTTTATCATGTGTGTAAAAAGGTTAAAAAGACTGAATATTTCCAGTTTTTAAGGAGTCTCATCATTGTGCTGATTCTACTTTAAAGAGATTATTTCTCAAGTGACATGCTGTAAATTATAAAAGAACATATAGGAATAGGTTCTGGCTAACTTCTTGGAATAAAAAACTAGCCAAAGGAAAACTGAATGGTTTACAGGTTTAAAATAATGAATTTTTAAGGGAAATATATTTTGATATTTGTATTCTAGAGCATTGGTTTTCTGAGTATAGTTCATGGACTAACCTCACCAGCATCACCTGAGAAAGTTTTAGAAATGCAAGTGCACAGGATCAAAAACTAGAGGTGAGCCCATCAATCTATATTTTGACAAATTCTCTAGAAGATTTTCACACAGTTTAATTTTTGTTAACCATTGCTCTACATCTCAATGGTTTTCAGTTGGCCTGGCACTCAGGGATTGTGTGTGTGTGTATGTGTGTGTGTGTGTGTGTGAATCATACTATACATTATTAAATGTAGTTCAGAGAATAAAAAAGTTTTTATCGAGCCATAAGTGGCATTTAATAAAGAAATAGTCATAACTAATACTCGGTAAGAAAATTATGTTACAATAAAAATTTCATATTACAGTGGACTTATATATATGTTATGCAAAATGTTTACAAACATTATGATTTGGAAGACACGGAGTTATTTTAATGTGTTTTAATGTAGTCTCATGTTTGTAAATCTAACATGTCTTTATCACTGGATATTGCCACGAGAATAGTTTCTGGCATATATTGGATACCTATTTGTTAAATTTAAAGAATTAAACAGATTAATACATAAAATTGCTCACTGAGCCTCTCCACTATCTAAAAGGCATCTCAAAATTTACTTGCTCAAAGTAGAATTACTTATTCCTTATCTCATATGGGCTTCTGTGTTAATATGTCTGAGTAAACGGGACCAACCATCTAACTAGATGCTGAAGTCAAAATGTCAGACAGAGATCACAGCTATGACAGAGAAGATTTTACTAAAACAACTATAAAAGTTAGATAATGAAAAGAAAAGAGTCTGCTATAGTAAATGGATAGCATCGGAGAGAACAATGACTTTGTGTGCCAATATTCTGGGAAATAATTCTAGATAGTTCACTGAGGTGAGGCCCATATGCTGTGAAATGCTTTTCCAAGTTCTTAATTCTGTGAGCTGGAGGCTGTGAAGCCAATCTGAGGGTATCCATTAAGAGCCAGAGTAGCCAGAAGAATGTTTAATGATGTCATAAATCTGAGCAGGCAAAACTTGAAGTTCACACCTACAAAGCCACCATAAGTTTAGGGGTCAAAATTTTGGAACACGAGTACTCCAGAGAGCCTGACCATCTGCATCAGTTTTTCACTTGATACATTTGAAATTTTAATTTTAAACAGTAGTATGAAAGAAGCAAAGAAGCCAAGAAAAAAAAAGTGGCTTCTAAGCTCAGCAGAGCATTCGTCAGTTTTAAATAACTGAGGGAAGAGAGTTAAGGTCAGCAAAGTAGTAGGATTCCTAGTAAACATATTAAGCTCCCAGAGGGGAGGCCTGCAAGGTTACCCCTTGGGAGTAGAGACAAAATAGGGATAGCCCATGTATTGTATCTAGACATAGTTTAAAAGTCCAAAGAAACAAATATTTTACTTATTGAGGTTATGTTATCAATTTAAATACACCAGCAAAGTAAGGTAAGCATATTTTAAATGATATTATTAATGGTTCAATCATTTGTATAATTAGTAGGGAGAAGTAGTCAAATTAAATATTAAATTATATTTTACTTTGCTGTACTAGATTTCATATTATTCCCTAAGTAATGATTTTTTTAGTTGACATTTTTTTCTTCTAAAAGTAAAACAGAAGATATTTGTTATGAGAAGAATAATTTATAGCACTAAAAAACAAGTGCATTGTCAAGATTATAAAATACAGAGCATTGTAGTTGAATCTGGCCTATATTAGTCTCTTCCCATGAAGTAGACTGCCTTCTTTTTTTCCTGATATCTACTATATTAATGTGAAATAAATTCTTCAAAATTGAAAATGAAGAGTTCATTTAATTGATAAATGAAAACATTTATACTTTTAATTTATAAATTTCCTTTATTTGATTAATCAAGCTTTAAAATGTTTTATTATGCTTATTCAATTGCAAGAGAAAAATTAAATATTTCAGTTCCATTCCTTTTCCCTGAAGCATTTCCTCATCATAAAGAGTAATTTTTTGTCCAATATGAATACAATCACACCACAATGCCCATTAAAAATAATGGAAATTGCTCATCTAATTTACCATTGACCAATGGAAAATTTCCCCCATAAGAGTTATGAATGACATAAAACTCACCATGGGAGAGAAATTCTTTCAATAGACTGCTTTTCTGGATTTTTGGTACCTCAAAAAAAGGACTGATATTTTAAAGACCATTTAACTTGTGAGTATTTCAGGAGACAATTTAATAAAATGTTATGAAGATAAAAAGGGAAAAAAAGCAGAATTCGAATCAAAGTAATGCAGATAAAAAAGAAATAAACTATTAAGCTTGGGAGTAAAAAACAACATAAAATTGCTAAATCATATACATAAGATCACTTATTATATAATTTCCTTGGTTTGGACTTTCCAACTAATGGCTCCCCCCCCCCTATTTTAAGAAACAAGGTAATGTCTAGAATAAAACTAATGTAAGACGTCCATATACACAAGGATTGTGGGATTTCAAAAATTCTATAAAATGCTTTAATTTTATTTAGACAACCTTTAACAAAAGTAACTGCAACTGCTTATAGATTTCATCTTAAATTAATCAATCTCAAAAAATTAACATTTTATATTTTGTTTTCTAATGTAATACAATAAAATACTAAAATGATCAAAACTGGAATTTTAGTTAAATTACCAATATCTGAAGATAGGTTAAAATTTAAAATAAGTATAGTCAGTTTTCTCCTCAAATTTTTTATAGCTCTCCTTGTCATTTCAATTTTTTTTTCCAGAAAAAGAAGTGAATATATGTACACAATATAAATATATGTAGTATTTGTAAATTAATTATACCTCAATAAAGCTTCAAAAAAACAAGAAAGATAGCAGTATTTTTTGAGTAAAAGTTATCCAGATTTTACCTCACATCATGCATGTTACAGTTTAAAAGATGTAAAGAAAGTAGAATTTGTACAATTTCTATAGAATTGCTGCACTGTTGACTGTCATTTAATCTTGCTATTGTTGCCAGTGTTAAGGGCATCATATAATCCCAATCACTCAGCATTTGTTTGTTTTGTTTCCTCAAATATCTGAATGTGCTGCTTCATTTACAGACATCTCCTTTACAATCCCACTGGCCCTAACCAAGTCCAGGCTCTCGTCTTTGACTTAGGTGACTATTATAATAAGCCTGTTAACTATTACAACAAGCCTGTTAATGTGTGCACATTCTTGTTTAGCCAATCATCTTTTCCATAAGAATCAATAATTATCTTTTAAGCACAGTGTAAACCACTGACTCTTTTCTGGTGGAAAAAAATCTTTTAAAAAATATATATATTTATATATTTTGGTTAGTTGACATACAATATTAGTGTACAACTCAATGATTATACATTTATATAACTTATGAAGTTATCACCCTGATAAATCTAGTACCCATCTGATACCATAGTAGTTATTACAATATTATTGACTATATATATTCCCTATGCTGTGTCTTACATACCCATGACTATAATTACCAATTTGTACTTCTTAATCTCTTCACCTTTTTTCACCCAGACCCCCAACCCACCTTCCATGTGGCAACCTTCAAAATGTATTCTATATCTGAGTATGTTTCTGTCCTTCTTAGTCATTTATTTTGTTCTTTAGATTTTACATGTAGTTGAAATTATATAGCATTTGTCTTTCTCTGTCTGACTGTTACCACTCAGCACAATACCTTCTAGATCCATTCATGTTGTTGCAGATGCCAAGATTTTATTCTTTTTTATGGTTGAGTCACATTCCATCGTATATATGCACCACTTCTTTATCCACTCATCTATTGACGGGCACTTAGGTTGCTCTCAGATCTTGACTATGGTAAATAATGCTGCAATAAACATATTGAAGGGTGTATCTTTTTTATTTAGTGTTTAGGTTTCTTCAAATAAATACCAAGAAGTAGAATTTCTTGGTCCTTCTTTGCTTCTATTTTGTCTGGTATAAGTATTACTACCCAAGGTTTATTTTTTTGTTTCAATTTTCATGAAATACCTTTTTCTATCCCTTTACTTCCAGTCTCTGTGTACCTTTTGATCTGAAGTGAGTCTCTTATAGAAAGCATATATATGGGACTTGTTTTGTTATGCATTCAGACACCATATGTCTTTTGATTGAAGTATTTAATCCATCTACATTTAAAGAAACTGTTGATAGATACATATTTATTGTCATTTTTATTTATTTATAATTTTGGTAGTTTTTCTTCTTCTTGAAAAAGACCTTTAACATTTCATGTAATATTGGTTTTACATTTCATGTAAAATTAGCTTTTTCTTGTCTGGGAAGCTCTTTATCTGCCTTTTGATTCTAAACAATAGCTTTGCTGGAGAGACTTATCTTGGTTGTAGATCTTTCCTTTTCATTACTTTGAATGTTTCTTGCTAATCCCTTCTGGTCTGCTAAATTTCTGTTGAAAAATCAGCTGACAGTCTTATGGGAGCTCTTGTAGATAACTAACTGCTTTTCTCTTGCTACTTTTAAGATTCTTTCTTTGTCTTTAACCTTTGGCATTTTAATTATGATGTGTCCTTATATGGGTCTCTTTGGGTTCATATTGTTTGGGACTCTGCATTTCCTGGACTTATATGTCTATTTCCTTCACCAAGTTAGGAAAGTTTTTTATCATTATTTTTTCATATACGTGTTCAATTCCTTGCTCTCTCTCTTCTCTTTCTGGCACCGCCATGATGCAAATGTTTCTTAACTTAAAATTGTCCAAGAGGCTTTTTAAACTATCCTCATTTTTCTTTGGATTCTTTTTTTTCTTTTTTCTGTTCTGACTGGGTTTCAGCTTTTTTGTCTTCCAAATCCCTGATTTGATCTTCTGCTTTTATCTACTCTACTGTAAATTCCCTTCAATATAATCTTCTTTAAAGTCACTTTTCATTTTCCGATTACAGTTGACAAAATATTATATTAATTTCAGGTGTATACCCTACTGATTAAACATTATATAATTTACTAAGTCGTCATCTCAATATGTCTTGTACCCATCTGACACCATGCATAGTTATTAGAATATTATTATTACGATTAATATTATTATTATTTATTATCCAAAGATATGTTTTTTTAATAGATTTGAGAGAGAAAGGATGGGAAAGAGAGAAACATCGATGGGACAGAGAAACATCAATTGGGTATGCCCCATAGGTGCCCTGACTGGGGCCTAGTGTGGGACATGACCTCCCACTCCTCAGTGGGGACCTCCCCAACCGAGGTATCCTTCTTGATTTTTAACTGTCACATGTCGGTGAGGGAGCAGCCCATTCCCATTCTCTGTCCTTCCTACCAGTCTCAATGTGGATTCTTCTTTTATCCTCAGTTATAGGACTTCTGTTCAGCTAGGTATCAGGCAGTTCTGAATGATGGCTGTTGTGCAGTTTAGTTGTAGTTTTGATATGGCTGTGGGAGGATGCAAGTATTTCATTTATCTATGCCATCTTGAATGGAAGCCAAAGAAAAATGAATCTTTATTATACTGTATTACCTCCAGTTTATGTAAATACATCTCAACTGGGCCTTACAACCTACCTTACAAACTCATTTTCTACTATATATTCCCATGCAACTGACACCCCAGGCCTTTCATTTTCTACTTAAAATCATGACTGTGATTAATTAATCCAAGATTTATTCTTTCTTCATCTTAAATTGCTCTTTTTCTTTTAGTCTTCCTGAAAATCATATAATTATTTAATATCCAATTAGAAGTTCTGTTTTTTGTTGGGAGTAATCATTATTTATTACAAATGGAATTAATCATTATTTACTCTGTATTAACATGTTCACAAGCTATTTTGACCTTACTTTTACTATGGAGTTTATTTTATGCCAACTGAGATAACATTTGATAGTTTACAGCCTGGGGCATCTGCTACATTCACAAATCTTAGTGGAATGCCACTGTGTCTTCTTCATTGACACATCCGGAGCCCTTATCAGAGTGTAGTGGGCAGTGTAGGCAATCAATTACTGCTCACTTAATGACAATGGATGTTTTTACATTTCTACCCTGTCCTTCTAAAGATCCTTTTACACTCCATGTTACGCTATCTTTCAATGATGGACATAAAAAACTCAGAGAATTCTAAAGAAATTTCTTAGTGGGGAAAGCTAAGAAAAGGGTAGCTATTTTTTATATATGATTTCATGCTTCAATAAATGCTAGATATTTTGTTCGTGTTAAGGTATTTCATTTTCTTAGGTTGACAATATTTCAAAAACATACTTTTCCCCTTTTATCATTGAGTTTACCTAAACAAACTAAAAAAGGGAGGGTAATAAGTAGAGTTCACACATCTTGGAAATATGGTAAAATGTTCTTTAAAAACTTAGTTAAAATGGTTAAGGCTGCTTCAGGGAGTTAAGCTTACCTGTTCTTATGAAAATCAACTGTGTTTTATGGCATACAAGAGCATCACACAGCACCACCCAACATCAGGAAGGGAATACTTAACTGTCCATATGATTACATAAAACATCAGTTTTTCCTTGGCTGGGTGCCTCAGTTGTTTGGGGCATCATCCCACAGGCCAAAAAGTTGCAGGTTTGATTCCTGATCAGAGCACATACCTAGGTGGCAGGTTCGATCCCCTGATTGAAGTTTCTCTCTCACATCAATGTTTCTTTCTCCCTCCCTCCCTTCCTCTTTCTCTGAAGTCAGTGAAAAAAAAAAAAAGGTTGGATAAAAAAAATAGAATAAAAAGACAAACTTTAGTTTCATAAATGTTTTTAATCCTTTAAAATATATTTTCCTTTAAGAAATAAAAATTAAAGAATTAAACATTTTTCCCTCCTAAATTTTGTTTAAATTTTTACCATATCCATTATATGACATAATCACTTATCAGATAGTAAACATAACCAATGCTTTCTCATTCCATCTTTAGTAATTATTTTTATAATCAGAGGCTTTGATTTCATTATGTACTCTTAATGCTCACCTGAGGATATTTTTCCATTGATTTCTTTATAGAGAGAGTGTAGGGGGAGAGAGAGAGAGGAGAGAGAAGCATTGATGTGAGAGAGATACATCCATTGGTTGCCTCCTGCAAACACTCAGACCAGGGCCAGGGAGTCAACCTGCAAGCCAGTTAAGTGCCCTTTACTAGGTACCCTGGACCGGGACTCAAACCCACAACCCTTCGGTCCACAGGCTGACTCTCTAACCCCTGAGCCACACCAGCCAGGGCACAAATAATATACTTTAATATTAATTAGAACCAACAAGAAAGAATAAAAATGAACTCAATCAGTTTAATATATATCTCCTTAAAGTCAGCCAGTTCTTAGTTATTGATCATTTAAAAATAGTACTGGAGAATCTCAAATCCTCTCAGTTACTGAAGGAGGATGCCTGACAGAAATATCAATAACAACTTCTTTATCACATAATCTGTCAGTCTCACTTCACTTTCATTTGCTCTTGTTTGATCTGCACTGAAACTAATGAAGTAAGTAAAACTGGAGTTTACAGATGTGAATGTTCAAACTCAAATACACTTTATTGCCCAAAGTCACAAGTTTTTAAGAGATGAAACTTGTATTCATATCTATATTTCTATAATTCAAATTTGCTTCAGAATAAAATCCTAAGAGAAACAGGAAAGTTGGCAGAAATTTTTATCATGAAACTACATTTTATGTAAGTAAATATGCTACATGAACAAAGGTAGTCCCATGATTTAATTTTTTTTTTGGGGGGGAGGTGTAGAAATTCTTTGAAAAGTCAGAGTATATTTAACTTCCTTTCTCAGCGTAGGACACAGCTCATAATGTAATTGTTTCTTAGTGACTGGTCACTATCATTATGTACCTCCATTCTTGGTCTATGCTGGAACACACAGAACGTTTTTGAACTGCTTTCAAGTGTCACTATTCCTCAATGTCAGGCTGTGAGCTACAACTTCTCACTGCTGTCTGAATGCCTTTAACCAACACCCCTCACTACCTCCTCCCATGTCCAGTCTGCTGCTTCTAATCTAACTGCAATTCCTAATCTACAATAAACTAGGAAAATTGGTAACCCAGCTGTTTAGAATTTAGGGGCCAAATAAAGCTCAGAATGGGAGCTTGGTGGCCTGCCTTAATTTCAGGGGTTGTGGAGTTCATTTTGTATTGTTCAAATGCTTTAATACATTTCCATGTATTTCACCATCTCCCAGAGAGCTTAGAATGATGGAAATCGAACCTGGAGTCATATAGAGGTGGTTTAAAACGCTATTACAATGCAATATGTCTGAAGGTATAGTACACAAACATTTGTACGAATACTTTGCATTTGTCATATTGATAGTTATTATATTAAACATTATAAAGTGAATAGTTTTGCATGTAATCTACCAGTAATCCAGTTAAAAGAGCACAGTTTCAGTAACCTCATCTCCTGCATTTAAAATGAATAAAATACTTCTTAGGTGTAATACACTTGTCCTGTAGTTTAAATTGTCTTTGAGATTACTGAATCTTCTAACATAAATCTGTCCTTAAAAGCAAATGCATTTTAAGAACGATCTATGTATTAAGTCTTCTTAGGAAAATTTTCATGACAATATTCCCTTTACATAGTCTGCCAAATACATGTAATGTATGAGATTCTTCTAAAATATCTATTTTCTGTCCTTTTAAAAATTAACATTAAATTAACTAGTAATATCTTACTAAGAAGTAAATTTTAATTGTCTATAAATATTCAAATATTAAAAAATAAATAGCAAAAATTAAAGTGCTATGTGTTCATTCCTAATACTGTTTTAATGTCTGTTTTCTACATATTTAACCCTAAACAGGAATGCTTCTGAGTATAATATATTTCTCATTTATTTGCATTCATTGTATGTAAAAAGAAGAAAAAAATGTTAAGGAAAAAAATCAGAGTGCTCCATTTAAAATAAAAAAGCACGTCAAAATCTGCATATGTGTCTTCATTTTAAAGGCATGGATTTTTTCATTTGACTTGAAGGAGAAAAACCTTTGAGCAGGATTGTGTCACTTATCACATTAGTATTTTAGGCAAGCTCTTTGTATTGGACCATGATCTCTCTCTACAGGCCTAAAAACTGATATGCATATAACTGGATTGAAAGGTTCTCCAGAGAATGTGTTATCCAGATGCAACAGGTTGACAGGAATGGGAAGAAGCAGAGGTAGTATATACATACAATTATTTAATGTCTGAACTATGTTTGATATTTAGGATAAGGGTGGTAAATGTATATGTAGAAAACTAAGGTTTTTTATAGTCTCTTTCCTGTTTCCTTTTTAAACATCCCTAAATTATCATATAAACCCAAACAAAGCATTTAAATCTTAGTGTTTCAAGTGCCAGACCATGAGAAAAATATTGGCAAACTACATAAATGACAACAGACTTGTGTCTAGAATATACAAAAAAACTCTGAAAGCTCATAAATTGAAAAAATACCCAATTAGAAAATGGGCAAAACATATGAATAAATATATGGAAAGGTGTTCAACACCATTAGCCCTTAGGGGGAAAAACTGAAACCACAATTAGGTATCACTATTCACCTATTAGAATGACTAAAATTTTAGAAAATAGTAAAAACTTTGAAAAAAGCTGTTAAGAATAAAGTAAAACCAGATCACTCATATATTACTGGCAGGAAAGCAAAATGGCACAGCCTCTGAAAAATGTATGGCAATTTCTTACACGACTAAACAAAACATGGGCTTACCCTATGCTCCAACAATAGTAGTCTTGACCATTTATCCCAGAGAGATGAAAAGTTACAATCACACAAAAGCCTGTACAAGAATGTTAGGAGCAGCTCTCCCCATAATAACCCAAAGTGGAAACAACCCAAATGTACTCCAACAGGAGAACAGTAAAACTACTACACACCCATATCGTTAAATATTACTCAACAATAAAAAAGAATGAACTGATGCGCATAACTACTTGATGGACCTCAAGGGAATGATGATGAGTGGAATAAACCAATCTCAGAAGGCTACACTTATAAAATATTTGTGGAATGGTAAAATTATTGAGACGGAGAAGAGATTAGTGGTTCCCAGGGATTAGGAATGTAGAAAGGGAAAGAGGAGGTTGTGGCTATAAAAGCTTAGCTTGAGGCAGCCTTGTGATCAAACTGTTTTATCTCCTGACAGCGATGATGGTGTCATGAACCTACACGTGTGATAAACTTGCATTGTACTAAATGAACACACACACACACACACACACACACACACAAACACAAGTGCATGTAAACTTGACAAAATCTTGAATAAGGTTGTGGACTATGGCAATGTTTCCTGAATGTGATATTGGACTATTCAGTTCCACAAAATGTTACCACTGGGGGAAGATGGATAAAGAATATGTTACAACCGCATGCGAATCTACAATTTTCTAAAATAAAAATATAAAATAAAATCTGTGATGCAGAATTCTAGGTAGTCTGTACCAATTGCACCAGAGTTGGTGCTAAAGATATATTTTCTTTGCCATCACTGATTCGACGGAGGAGAAAAATCAAACAGACATAGGCAGGCAGATTGTGAATCAGTGTGTGTGAGGCCAGTGGCACAGGCTTTGACAACGAACAAAGCTGTGTTTAAAAAATGGCTAATAAGATTCGCTTACCAAGTGGGCAACAGTGGTGAATTCACCTAAGTCTTTTTAGACAGGTTCTTCAACCATAACATGTATTGTACAGAAATAACAATGCCTACAGCATTGTGTCCCTATGATATTGTAAAAAATCCATAATATAAATCCATAATATGTAAATGTGTGTATATACACATATATAAAATCATTTTAATCATTATCATTCCTATTATTTTTACCAGAACCACTCAATATCAAGTGATATAGTGGTGGTATGTATAACTTAGTCAGCAATAGACAGTTTTACATTAAAAAGACCAAGTTACAGTGAGGGCTCAAAGCTGAGTAGGTGGAAGGAGGAACCTAGTAACTAGTGTATAGGATAGTAAAGAGCATTAAATTAGATTGATCATCTAGGAAAAAGACATAAAATATAATTACAGTGACACCAAAACCAGAACATCTTGATTGGCCATCCTAAACTACAGAGATATATACACTTGTGGCTCTTATCTTTCTCTACCTGTAACAAAACTGAGGTCTAACTGTAGGCTCAGGCTGCACATTCAGATTGATGTTAAAGGCTCTATGATGGAACATTAAGAGAACACAGTATGAGGGAGCTAATAAGTTCTTATGGTTAGTGATATCTTTTTACAACCATAAGATTTAATGTGATTATATATAATCATGTTAAATCAAACAATAAAAATCCAAGTTTTTCATGTATGAGAATGCAACATGACATGGATTTTAAATAAAGGACATATATGTAGTGACCTTGTTTAAAATAGGTATTTATAGATATTTACCATTTTTTTGTTTATTTTTTCATTAGAAAAATATTTGCTATGATTTCTTAGGTAAAATATTTTTCAACTATAAATACAATGGTTTTACATAAAGAATTTGAAGTGTTTCCAATTATGTGTGTAAGTCACACGGTCCACTGAGAACTGCATATTGATTACAAGTATTCTGAATACAACTATCATATGGTTCACTCTGGAGCAAATACAGGCAGAATAGGCACTTCATTGGTAGGACACACATTTCAGGTACTATGAAGTTGGAGAGAGGGGTGTCAAAATATGCACTAGGATAGAGATGCTTGGGGTTTTGACTTTCCTTTGTCATCACGAGGCTTTTCAGCAGACCCACAATTTTCCTAGTTTTGGCTTTCCAAAAAATATAATCCTTTACATAATTTAATAATTGCCTCTATAAGAAGAACTTTATTCAATTCTTCCCTAATTAACTGGTTGTTTTATTTACTTGTTCATTTATTATTTATTTATCTATTTATTCATTCATTCATTCAATGTTGATTAAGACTAATGCCACATTTACATTGAACACTTAACACCAAGAGATACTAAGCCAGTCTCTATTTAGAACAAAATGATTAAATAGAATAATAAAGCATTTTAACTTCTTCTTTACCCCTCCTTCCAAGGATAGGACATTTTACAGCAGGCTTCCTTATGCTTATATATTTTCTGACTTAAAATGAGCAAATAGTATCTAATATTTTGTCCTCTGAAGTGATCCCAAAAGGCTGGTTGTAACTTGCTTGCCAATGACAGGATAAAGGAATGTATAATGTACAATTTGGAGTTTGATATGATGTCTCTCAGACAGAAAGAATATTCACAAAATTCAGAAAAAATCTCTCCTTAACTAAAATGTTGAAAAAAAAAAAATAAATAAATCAGTAGCTGGTTAATCCCTACCTCTGGAAAACTACAGGGATGCTGGCAGCAATGAATATTAACTGGTTCCTGTGATATGTTTTATTAGATAACCTTTGGGATGTCTCTGTCTTCCCTTTGTGTTCACAAGTTCCCTATCCTTAGTCACTTTCTACAATGTTTGGCATAAGACCCAGGACTCCTTTAGTTTGGTCAGCAAAGCAGGTCTGTGGTGTTTTGCTTTTCCTATTCACATTGAATTGTCCAGAACTTCTCTAATTTTGATAAGCATATGAAAACACCAGGGTTCTTATCTGGGGTGAGACCTGAGATTATGAATTTCTCAGATGCCCTGGTGATATCAAAGGTCCTTGTCCACAAAAAAACATTTTTAGTTGTAATAATGAAGAGACTATACCCTGACCGATGTTATATTTGCCTGATTGAGGGAAATTAGGTGCTTTATTTATGGCAAAAATATTTTAAATAATGAGCATTTTGTGTTTTTTCTCTTACTTTTTACTCCTTATAAGAATAAGTTGTTGCTATGTAAAGTCATTTTCTCCCAATGCTAGGTCATGTATTACTGAAACTATTTCCTACAAAAATACTTGCATGACTTAAGGAATCATGTAAACTCATTGCCTAAAATTAAAGAGAAAAAAGATACAAAATTTATATTGATGAAATACAGTATTTTTTCAGCTTTATGGATGTATAATTGACAAGTAAAATTTTAAGATATTTAAAATGTACATCGTGATGATTTTATATAAGTAACTATACATTGTAAAAAAGTTCCTCCCATCTAGTTAATTAACACATCCATCACCTCATGTCTTTATCTTTGTGTGTGTAAAAACATTGAAGTTCTACTCTTAGCAAGTTTAAATTATATAATAGTGTAATCAACAATAGTCACCATTTTATAGATTAAGTATCTAGACCTTATTTATTTTATAGCTGAAAGTTACAACCCTGTTTTATTATTATTATTATTTCCTCATGGAAATAATACTCTGCACATTTTTGTGCTATATGTATAATATGTTCAACTTTATTGCCATCTCACAGCATTCAAGAGGGTATCAGGGGATGCTATCTACCCCTACTCTGAGTTCCAGGCTTTGGGCTATCTTTCTGAATGACACTACCAGGGCCTGGAAAGGAAAAATTGTCCTTTCCTTGGGCCTTGCCTCAGGACTGCACATCTTTGCAAGAAGCTGAGACAGTCTTCACATTCCCTATCAGGGAGTAGACCTCTAAATGCTATTTTAGAAGAGAAAGAAAACAATACAGTAGAGCTATTATATTCTCCTATTTTTGAATTTTTAACAATTAGGCGCTCAAATTTATATCAGATGTTGAGAATATTTTCTGTTAATTTTATTATTGACATTATTACAGATGTCCCTGTTTAAAAAGCAGAATAGAAGAGTTTTCTTCATTTGCTATTTGTTTTTAAATTCAAAAGCCAATAATTTTCATTGAGATTTTCTTTTTTCTATTTTATTGTATATTTTACTTTACAGGTTAATAGTTTGCATTTCCAAATGGACAGCTTTTACCATTTTATAGGTCACAGCCATTTCATCCTGTGAATTTATTACTCTTGATACATTTTTAAGCATAATAACCAGGTGATGGTCTAATTGGGGTTTTTAACTTTAGAAAAAAATTAAAATAGTAAAGCCATACTAAAACTATGACTTTTCAATAGTAAATATGACAGATAAATCCTGTTAAATATGTCTTTCTTAATAATCAAATCTCACTTGTCCTGATATTTATTATTTTTTGTGGTACAATAGCTATTTAGAAATATTACAGTAAATTTTATTTCAAAAAATAAAATAAAACAAAGCCAATGCAGCCTCCAAATCTTTCTAATTTACTCCCACATAGTATCTATTTTGGAAGAACACACTCAGATATTGACTCAGTCAGTTAACAGTTAGTGAATTTTTATACTGCATATTGAACTTTCTTGGTCATCTTAAATTATAGAAGGAGAGATAAGAGATAGACATAAAAAGTTAGATAAAACAAGCTAGAAAATGTTAAAGGTGTTTAAAGAAACATATAGATCTGGAGAATGCAAAAAGAGGAAGAGATGATTGTAAAATTGCGAGGGAAGCCCCAGGCCAGTGTATCTCAGTGGTTAGAGCATCGGCCTATGACCTGCAGGGTCTCCAGGCACATACCTGAGTTGCAGGTCGGGTTTGTCTGAGAGGCAGCATGTGTTTCTCTCATGTGGATGTTTCTCTCTCTCCCTCCCTTCCACTCTCTCTAAAAATCAGTGGAAAAAATATATTTGGGTGGAGATTAACAACAACAAAAACATTGTAAGGGAGATATGTCGAGGCAGAATCTTCTGACCACTTCCCTGAATTGAATGGAGAATACAGATACGTTGAACTAAACAAGTTGAGTCTGAAAAGTCTGAGCTGAGGAAACAGCACAAAAAAACTGTGCCAAGACGAGAAAGTTCTAGAAGGGTTAAAAAAATGAGGTAGGATATAGACCGAAGGATACAGGAATATGATGATAGGACATAATTCTGTATTTTCTAAGCTGGCGAACTGGGGGGAGGATGCTGCAATTAACTAAAATGGAGTGGGGACAAAGGAGGTGAACACGCTTCAGAAGGAAAAGGATGACTCATAGTTTCCATTATGCTGCATAAGATTATGGTTTTTATTTCATTTTCAGCCCCAATTTATGCACATATACATGGCTATGTGACTATATCTAAAATGTGCATTTATGATGAATGCCATTTAAATGCATCTTATAAAGCAGCAAATGCAGTTGACAATTTAAGCAAAATAAACACTCAGAAACTTCCTTCTCTTTCCTCTGGAGCCTGAATAGAAAAGTGTAATAGTTTATTGAGAATACTTAATCTTTCACTTTTTCTCATATCCCACTCGTCTTTTGTCACCCAGTCTGCACAAATAGATCCTGATAAAAAGAACCAACATATAATCATCTTCTACACAAGATGGGCAATTCTGCCATCATGTAATCATCTTATTTTTAAATGCAGATAGAAGAGCAGGCTATCTGAATATAAGAACCTAACAGCTGGAGAAAGTAAAATTAGATAACTGAAAGTCTTCTCCTTACTTAAAAAAATTCTAGTTCTAAAAAATGGTAATAAGCAAGTATGGAATAAATGATTAGAACATAAGCATTCTGTGGGAGTTGGGTAGATGGTTGAGGGGGTCCTTTTTGAAAGAGTTGTTTTCCTAGAGAGGTGAGAAATATCATCCTTCACTTTATTTTTTAACCAAATAGTGAGTCAAAGCAAATAGTTCTTGAATTATGCTGTTTTCTTTCCTTTTAAATATGTTTTGTTGGTTTTTTAATTTCAGAGAGAGGAAGAGAGAGAGAGAAACATCAATGATGAGAGAGCCATTGATCGGCTGCAGCCCACAACCCGGGCATGTGCCCTGACCGGGAATCAAACCCTGATCGCCTGGATCCTAGGTGGATGCTCAACCGCTGAACCATGCCAGCCGGGCCTGCTGTTTTCTTTTTAATTGGTTTATAGCAGTTACTAAAACATGGCAGGAAGAAAAATATATGAGTTTTAAAAAGAAAAGGCAATCATATTAACTGTCTAAAACCTAAAAGTGCATCAAATAAGACAAGATGGGAGGAAGCTGGCCATCAAAGTGACTCAAGTCTGCCTCATAGCTTCATCACACATGCAACTTGTGAATCTGAGAGAATTGGTAAACTTTTCTATGCCTTGTTTTCCTTATACATTAAGTGAGATAATACTATTAATCTCATTATGTTGTTAGAATTAGAGATGCTATGTATAAAATATTAGTATTTAGTGATTCCAATGCTGATTTTTAGACCCTGATCCTAGCAGGGATAGAAAATCAATGCTTCAATTCTATGAATATTCTAAGTAACAATTACAACATGGAAAAGCAAGACAAACACAAAGGCAGGTATATATTTTGGAACTAATGTGGACATCACTGTTAGAATTTCTTCTCTAAAGACCTCTTTTGTTGTTAGTGACTTGCTACCAATCTAAAGACGGTAATCTGTTATTTATGTCCACAATATGACTTTTCTTTTCCAGAAAGTGTTAATGCTGCTGCCAAAAAGTTCAGTCTTTTTTTTCCCCAAAGGCATCATGTGATTTCCTGTCTGAATACATTTATTCAAGGTCTTGCATGATTTGGATGGCACACTAACATCACTATCCTCACTGCTTTTCTGTAAGGCAAAAATATAGTTTTTACTATGATGTCTTTCTGAATATTTTTGTTCACCCTTCATTATTCTTGTTTGAAAATCTGTAACATTTCACTGGTCATTTGCCACTAAACCATGTCCTGACAGCTGGTATCTAATGAAATATTTACTTATATTACTAATTCGTTTATTTTTAAGCTATTCATATGTACCAGACTTCTCTTTATAGGTTCAAAAGTCATATTAACCAATCACTACCAATGTGTGATTTTTGACAAGTCATTTAATATGACTATATATCAAACTTTATAATGTAGAAAACTGAGACCCAGAAAAAACTGACTGACACACTCAAGGTCATATAATTGTCAATGCTGGGATTCAGCACGTCTATTTGCGCCTAAAGCTGATCCATTTCCAAACTATCATTGCTTTTTAATAAAAGTAAAATGAAAATTAAATGTGATAGTTTGTATCTTAATTATTTCATTTTCATTAATTTCTTGTAAACAAAACATCTGCATGAATCATCACTCTAAGAGAAATTTCTTAAAGTTCATGGTCAGTGATATTTTACAGAAAAGAATGCCTTTGCCGTTGCGACAACGTAGGAGGAGAAGACTGTCTCTGCGTGGTGCATACTGATGACAGATCCATGGCCAAATGCTGCAGTAAGCATTGCATATTCTGTTGGCTAGGGACATGTAAAGGAGTTGGGGAAATGAGAAAAGAGCTTTTTTTTTTTTTTTTCCATATATACCAAAGAAGAAATGATCAATATACATATTTATTTATACTGAGAAGAGAATAAATTGCTAAGTCTGTGCCTTCAAACACTGCAGCCCCTAGCCACATGTGGCTCTTCAGCCTTTGCACCCAGCTGAACCTAACTGAGATATATTTTACATAATAGCTTACAACGGCATAATAGGAAAATATGTAAAATCTTTCATTATTACTTTAAAAATATTGATTACAGAAGAAATTATAATATTTGGGATATATTAAATAAGAAATATTAGTAAAATTCATTTCACTTGCATTGTCAAACATTTTTTGACAGTGCTGTGAATTTTTCCAGATTTCATTATTTTCTCCTATAGATACATTTATTGATATCTCTTTCTGTCACAAGTGCTGCTATAACACTAATTTGTAGCAATAAAATACTTTAAGCAAAAGCAAATCCCTCTGTATTTAGCGGTTTGAAAATTATCAGATTAATCATTTTTTTTTTTTTCTGCTCCACAACTGCTATATGATTGAGGTTCTAAAAGACCTCAATCATTGTTTTTACTTCTTGAGCATTATTTTCATTATTTATCCAGGTTCAGAAAGATTGCTAGCTAGAGGGTTCATAAGAGCCTCTCCCAGGTAGCTTTACAGAGGGATGGGGCCAATTTCCTTGGCTTTGACTGCTGGGGTTTCAGAGGATACTTTAACAATAGTATCCAGCAGTCTTAAGTAGGGGTTATTGAGCAATGCCACCTGACATACAGGAGCTTGAAACATAATTCTCTGAATGAGCTTTCTATCTAAGTAACAATAAATTCCCTTCAATAGCCTGAATTTAGCATCGGATTATAAATGTGCTTCAAAGAAACCTATCAAACAAAAATATGCCCCACAATTTGCAATTAAATGCATTTTAATGCAGCATTTAATTCTTTGTAGAACTTAGTCAATCATTTTAAAACTTTAAATTAATATTTCATCAGGTATTTTTGCTTAAAGGTAATATAACCATTGAAATGTTAGCAAATATTATAATAATAGAAACTATACATCATTTTTCAAAGTCCAGGTTATAAAACCATGATAGACCATTACTGAAGATCAAGGTAACTAAATGACCCAAATCCTGAATGCATGGCAGTCTTTCTCAAATAAATTATTCAAGCTCTCTAAAGCAAAACTGTATTTATAGTAAATGCAGTAGAAATGAAAAATAAGAACTTGATTATTCTCTGAAAAGTAAAAATAAAAAGATTAATGGCTTGGAAGAAAACCCCAAGGAGAAGAGTAATCTTTTAATCCCAGGGAGCTAAATGGCATGGGAAGTAGGAGGGAGGCAATTAGTTAGATGTGTTTTCCAACATGTCCAGAGCAAGAATCAAAGACAGGCAGGCTAGATCTATAGTTTTCAGGCTGACTTTTAATTCTTTTAGAGATTCTCTTTCAATAAAGATGAAATTTGAAAAATTACACTACTAAGAAAAAAAAAGAAATATTGTACCACCAATAATTTTGATAAAACAAAGAACTATATTTTGTGGAAAACATAAACATCAACTACTGTAAGCAAAAAAAAAAAAAAAAAAAAATCAGGAATCAAACTCTAAAAGTGAAAAATTAAGAATTTCTTTTTTTTTTTAGTTGTTTTGAGGGAAGAGATTGATTTCAGAGAGAGGAAGGGGGAGGAAGAGAGAAACAGAAACAGCAATGAGGAGAGTCATTGATCCACTGCCTCCTGCACACCCCCCTGGGGATCGAGCCAGTAACCAGGGCATGTGCCCTGACTGGGAATCCAACAGTAACCTCCTGGTTCATAGGCTGATGCTCAACCACTGAGCCAAATCAGCAGGACAGTTTTAAGAATTTCTTAATCAAATTATTTATTTTATATTTTCCTTATGTTTTTTCTTAAACTGTCTCTTCTTACCTATATTGTTTCCTATAAATAACATATATATGATAAAGACTATTAAGACTTGCTAATAAGTAGCAAATAAAAACTCTATTAATAAAAACATGTCATAGTTTATTTTTATTTTTTAAGAAAACATAAAATTAGGGACATATTACAACCAAAATGTCAATTTAATTAAATGTAATATATTAAACCTACTATTTTTTTCTGTGTAGAATATGTTTCTGAGTTATGGATTATTTTATATTAAATAAGTAAAGGGGGTATGTGTGGTAGTTTCTTTAGTTCATAAGCCACTTTTCCCAAATAAAATTTGTAGCTACAAAGAAACAATGGTTGAAAACAAACAATACTAGTACGGTTCAAACAATACTAGTACAGTTTATCCCATATTCTTCTCTTTGGGAAGTTACACCTTAGGCCCTGGCTTTAATTCATTATTCTTTAGTTTTTGTATATATCTTTGGTAACATGTCTTGATTATCACTTTAATATATCTTATAAAATATGATAATACTTTTATACGGATTGCTAGTTTTTTCATTTCAGCTCTAGTTAAAAAGTTTCCTAGATGTCGAGTGCCTTCCCAAGATGCTGTTTTTCTCATGATTTGACAGAGCAGAAGGGTTACAAGGTTCCTAGTCATCTACAGTGCGGGGCTATAGAAACGACTATGCATGCTGAGGTTGTACAAAGCAATCTTAATAATCAATGGGAAATGCTATAACTGCTCCATGGCCTTCACAATATTCTGTCAAATATTTAAATTTTGTATTGTCTATTAAAAATGCAAGAAAGTGATCAAATAGTAAAGCTGGTCTTAGTACACTGTCGTTGCATAACAGTGAGATGAATGCCATTGCATATTGGCTCACTGAGGATTAAAGTGTGTTTTTTAAATTTGTACCAAAAAAAAGTACTTCGAAAAGTGCTTGCCTTCTTCTTGTGATATAACATATGGAGCAAGCATTATTTTTATCTCGTGGAAACCTGTCATACTCCTTTTCATGTTTGGATTAGCTTCCAACATTTTATCTTGTAAGCTTTCAATGTCATGAAATAACTCCAAGTGTTCCTTTAATGTGACATTTTTGCCAGCACCACTTCCTCTGGGGCATTTTCGTTCTTTTCATCACTACCACTTTGTTCGTTTATGCAAGCTCACCTTCACTGATTCCTCCAGTTATCTATCTGGAGTCTCTCCAAACGTAGACAACATCCAGAAAAAGCATCAAACGGTTTTCTAATGTGGGTTTGTTTGGTTCAATTTATATATTATTTATATTATTTTCTCTCTCTATTTTAAACTAGTTATTAGGAAACTCTTCTTTAGTAAAGTACAAAAACTATTAAATGATCCAAATCTAATATATATGTATATATATATTAGATATATCTATATTAGATATAGATATATATGTATATATCTTTCAACCTATTATTGAGTACATATAACATCTTTAGGGGTATATATTATGGCTATTTCTGTGGTTATATTAGTTAAATAATAAAATTAAGTTTACTATTTTCTAGTTTTATCTCCATAGAGAATGTTGCTTAAAATACCAAATAAGTAATAATAATAACAATAACCTAATTAATACATATATAATGCTTACCATGTGCCCTAAATCATTATAAGCACTTTACATACATTAAGTTATTGCTCTTTACAAAATCTCTAGAAGACTAGTATAGCATCAGTCACAGCTGACAGGTGAAAAACCCTAAGAGAGTCTAAGTAATTTGTGTTAGATAACACAGTGGGTGGCAGAGTCAAGATGTAAACCCGTGATATCTGGTTTCGAGTCTGGGCTCTGAGGCTGGTACCCTTAAATGTAACCTAAATCTGTACCGTGCCTTCTACTGCTGGCATTTAAATCAGCTACATCTACGTCCAGCTGTCTTTAGTTTCTAGAGCCCCTTAGGGGTGCGAGCTGAGTGTAACAGATCTAGTGCTGAGCAAAGGACTAACTCACTGCTGAGCAAAAGAATAAAAAGCACAAATGAACTAATAATACTCAGAGTAAAGTGGAAATCAATAAAGTAAAAATGGACCATTGATTTTGTGGGTCATTGTTTGATGGAGGTGGTTTCTTTTCTTTCTTTTTTTATTTTATTGGTTCTTAATCAGGTTTGAAGTGGGTCTATCAGAGATTTATAGTGGATCTCTACCACTCTTAGAAGTGTTTTCAGATTGCATCTAGCAGTTTAACTTTAACACTTGTTTTCCCTTGCTCAGTTTATTAACAACGAATCTTTTATGTATCCTCACACAATTACAGTTGACAGATTTAGCCAAATCAACCAAAGTAAAAAAACAAAATGCCCAATTAAATTTTCATTTCTGAAAAAAATGCATAAGCATATCTGTATATATTGCTTAATTATATTGCATAAGTATGGCCCATGCATTATTGGGAATATACTTAGACCGAAAACAATAATTACTTGCTTATCTGAAAATCAAATTTAACTGGATGTCCTATATTTTACCAGGAAACTATACTCCTCACTCCCATATAAATTTAGGTGTGTGAGGGTAGGGAGAATCAAGAGAGAGAAAGTCACTCTGAATCTAATGTGGAAAGAACATCTTTGGTTTATTTTGATCTCTGCAGTTTAATAATCAAGCATCCTTGAATCATTTTACTTATGTGAGCCCTTGTCACACTGGTAAAAATGGAACCAGAAAATGCTCCCCGATCCTGGCAATTGAAGGAACTAGAGTAAAGACATATTTTAAAAAGATATTTAAAATTCAAAATCTAGGGCCATGAGAGTTCTTATATTTTAGTTCGTTTCATGTACAAACTAACTCTAACTCTAACTGATGTAATTCATCATCATATACATTGAATTATAGACAGTGATCTATTGCCACATGATGCCTACTTTATCCATGAAATCAGCAGAGGCTAATGAGTACTAATTATAAAAGGTAAACAATTACTGTTCTCATACAGTCATAGCGACCGTCAGTAAATACCCTACAATAATTGTCATTATTACATTTTTTTTTTAAGGAGCTTGATATAATTCTTTTTTCTTTAAAATTCATTCATGGAACAGAGAATATATCTTAATGTTTGCCTGGGGGGAAATGTGGTGCTGGGTTTTGCTGACAGTTGAAAAATATAACCACACAATTAGTGAAAAAATCTATACCAGCAAAAGATATACTAATTGTCAAATTACAGTAAATTATAGTATGCTTGATAAAGAATGATTTTCTGACTATAAAGCACATTTTTTGCCATTAAAATGATTTCTGACTTTTACCCTGTTATTATTAATTCAGGAAAATTACTTGTTCTGCCAGACATCCACAGGGTGGCAAATGAGAATCCCATGAGAAGTGATATTTAAATTAAGACACTGTCAATATGTTACAAGTTGCTCTAAAGGTCTGGGAATTTCTTTTTAACTGTGGTAAAGGGAATCACAAATGTTTCAGAACATTTGCATTGGTTAAAAACTATCATTGAGAAAAGTATAAAACTAAATTTAATCTATGATGTTTATGAATAGTCATCATATTTTTATTAATTTTTTCAACAATCATCTTTTGAGGTATTTTTTGCTCATTTATTTAACTTTAACCATGCAAGTTTTCCTACTTTTCCTTCTATTTTTACATATTACTACATAACCAAAGAAAGTCCTTTCTTTTTTTAAAAAAAGTTGAAATTTAGTATATTTCTCTAAAACTACCTGCAAAGCTTAGAACTATACAAACTTTCACATCAACCTATTGGTTGGGATGTGCTAAATAGTTTCCAATGTAGTGAACTCAGAGAATTAATTTCTTAGGAATTTCTATTTTACTACTCTATGTGTGCATCAGGTTAGCCTGCCCAGCTTTTGATTAATAGTAAATAAATACAGATATGTATGGTTCAATCTGACCACTTCTAGTTATGCTGGTAAGGCCTTAGAAATAAAAACTATAAGATACACACATGCATAGACACAAGCATAATTATTTGTGATGAATCTAGGATAGTAAAAAATGAGTAAAGAATATCTACATTTTAAGAACAAAGAGCATAAGAGATAGACCTGGAATATTATGGATAAGTATATAAAACATATCCCTTTAAAAAGGAAAATCTGAATTTTTCTTTCTTAATATTATGTGCAATTTTATTTATTCTTAAATAATTACAAACCACTTTTGAAGAGAACAAAAAGGGAAATTGCTTTTCTGGCCATATGATCAGAGACTCACAAGGTAGAAACAACATATGTCTTGAGTCACGGTACGAAAGACAAGCATCCGTAATGAGCTACCCAATTCTCATCTGACAAAAAAACCTTTTGTGTTACAAAGTCACTAAGGTTTAAGGGTTTTTCAATTCTTTCAGTAGAGTCCATTATTTTTCACATATAGAGCCACTTTTTTCTACATAATTAAGCATATTTCAAAAGTAGTAAAAAAATATATAAACTGCACTTTGTCATAGAATCGTATTTTTAATTTTTCCCCCTTCAAGCATTTGTGCTATTGTTGCCGTGCCACACATTTTATTTTACATGTTATCAGCCCCATAAGATATGCTGTTATTTTTGCTTTAGATAGCTAATTAATATTAAGACTAAGTAAAAATATAACAATGTCTCTCTTTCTCTCTCTTTTTTTTTTTTTTTTTTTTTTTATCTCCAGAGTTCTCCATATCTTTGTGTAGATTCAAATTCTTGTCTGGCCTCATTACCCTTCTCGCTGAAGAATGTTAACAATTTTTGTGATATAAGAATGCTGTCTATGAATTTTCTCTAAAAACTTTTTTTGATCTAAAAATGTTTTTGTGGCCTTTATTTTTTTTAATATAATTTTTCCAAGTATAGAATTCTGGGTTTTGAATATTTCAGTTTTCAGTGGTTTCTACTGATGTACCTCCAGTTCTACAAATTCTTTCCTCAGCTGTGTTAGGTCTACTGGTGAATTCACTGAAGGGATTCCCCATTACTTATACTGCATTTGTTTTCTTTTCTTCAGAATTTTCATTTGGCTCTTTTTTCTTTCTTTCTTTCTAATGAAATCGGCCAACTGTTCATGCAGGTTGTTTACCTTTTCCAATAAGTACCTAAACACACAACATTGTTATTTAAATTGTCCTGTGTAATTGTTTCAAAATCTACCGGATATCTCTAAATCTGGTTTAGTTACTGCTTCTGTCTTCTTGCTTTTAGTATGGAGTGTTGTTGTTGTTGATTTGTTTGTTTGTTTTACTAAAGTCAACATTGTAGGCAGAATAGTAGACGCTAAAATTAACCTATGTCTGGAAATAAGCAGGCTCCTTTTGGCACGTAGCATTGTGTCATTCTGATAAGTGCGTGAGCTGGTTTGGGGTTTACTTGATGATGTTTTTATATTCAGGGCACCCCAGTCTTCCAGTTCTAACTGTGGAAGGCTGTTGCCTTGTGTTTCAAATGGTATTTGAGATGCCACAGGGTTTTTGTTAATCTTGGTTCCTGATCTTTTTCTTCCTTTTAATTTATTTTCTTTTTTGCATCATCTGTGTATGGTCTTGTGTGTTCATCCCTCATCTCCCACAGGCGGGCATTGTGGATGGGGCCTTTCTCCAGTCTTCTCCTTTCCTGAGGAGACTTCGGTTGCTTCTAGGCCTGCGGGGGGAGCAGGGAATGTGTCTCCTACCCTCACCCAGCATATGCTGAGACTTTTTAATGACCTCCCTGTTTAAAATTCCATCTTTCCTTTAATTTAATTCCTTACAACAGCCCCCTAAGCTTAGTTTTTCATCCTTGTACTTATTACTATGAAATATAACATATAGTTTTTGTTTTTAGACTGTCTGGCCCACATTTTTGTCTCTTTTTGTTGTTGTTGCCAGACATCCAAGGCCTAGGGTACACACTAGGCCTAGAGTACAACCCTTGTTGAATGAATTAATGGAGGCTGGAGTCATTTGAGAGCACTATGGATTTCTATCTTGAATTTCTTTTTCACTCATTCTAGTCACAACGTAGACTGAAAGAATATAGACAATTAAAATGTAGCTGTTACATTTTTCACCTAACTGCTAAGGAGTCCTTGATTTTCCGTGAGCATTATGAGCTTAGTCTTATTGGAAAAAACCTAGCAATGTTGTTTAACTCTCAAATAGTTACAAGAAAATGTAATCACCATAATAATTACCATAAAGTTTCCTCAGGAAGAAATATATTTCATAAAACAATATTTTATAAAGTAGTTCTTTCAGAGAGTGAATATAATTTACTATCTTCACCTTCCTTTTTAGGATGTGATATTGAAATGTACCCAAGCTATAGGAAAATATTGAAGACTTTCAAATAGCAGTTATTCTAGAGAGAAGAGAAAGGAAGAAACAAAGGTGAAAGCTTAAATGCATCAAATGTAACCAGTTCCCAAGACCCTCAACACTGTCAGTGCACAATGCTGAATTCATACATGCTTTGCAGGAGAGGCGTGCTTGCTGGTGGTAGAGGTGTGAGGTGGTGAGGTGGTGGAATGATGTGGAAGGTGAGGAAGAGTTGGCATGTTAAGGAGAAAGGTACAACCATGGAGAAACTCTAGTCCAGGGTAATCAAAGACTCAGAAACTATAAGACCCCTGAAAATTAGCGAACATCTTTGAAGGCTGGCAAAATCCTACAGACCCTTGAGTATGGGTTTATATGCAGTTTCACCACGATCTCAGGTGGCAGGAGCACTTTAGCTGGCATTTGGCTTATAACCCTACAGGACATGAGGCCAGAGTCGCTGACGTGCTACAACTAAACCTCATATGAAAAGCTTAGCAGCAATTACAGTAAAAAATAATGGAGATTTGTGAAGAGCAATATAATCTTTCATAGTTTAATAGTGCTTTAGAAAATATAAATCCCAGAGAGCTACCTTCTGATTCTCTAATACAGTATGTCTGAGAGTCTAGAGATTGTTTATGGCTATTCTAGAAAGAAAACAAAAAAACAAAAAATTATATAATTTGTGCTACAGAAATTATCCCTGATTCTTCATGGAATATAGTACTGTGGCATTTAATTTATTTATTTTAGAAAAAAATTATGTAATGGTCAATCTATTATTTTGAATTTCTTTCCCAAGTTATGATGGTTTGGTGATGATGATTCTCTGACAGCTGCTCACAACTAAAGTCAAGTCAATTTTGAAAGTGACCCTGTTAAAAGCTGATATAGAGTCATTTCTCTTAGTGATAATCATGTTGGAGCAATTTATATTGAAAAACTATACTTCATATTTCTATTTCATTTTAAAATTAAGGTTTGTGTACCATAAATATCAATAGTGAGTTACCTGAAGGTAGAGCAGAAACTACTCTTAAATAGATGTGCTTTTTTTTCTCTCTATTTGCCTTATATATATATATAGAGAGAGACATATATATATATATGTCTCTCTCTCTATATATATATACACTCTTCATAATCAGAGGGTCATTCATTTTCTACTAATTTTATACTGAATATATAGATATGATATCTCATCACTATGGGTTTCAGAAGAGCACTAATTTTTGCAGGCTGTTAGTCAGCGATATCAGGGAGCCAAATCATCCTCAATTAAATTTCCAGTAGAGGTAATCCTCCCTCATTTATCTGACTAGTAAATTGGAAAGGAAAAAAATCCTATAACCTAACAGCATGAAGATTAAGTATAATGAAAATTTGCCAGACATTTGTATAAAATGACAAATGTTTGTTTTCAGATGCTTGGGTCCCATTAACTTTAATATAAATTACCTAAGACAAATGGCAACATTCTGCATGTTTATCACTGCAAATTGAGGAGTTTGGTGTATCCTTACTCTGGAATATTTCATATACTTTGAGTAGGACAAAAAGAGGTTCTGTTTCTCTGCTTACTCTATATTTTTCATTTCTAAAAGCTGAATGTGTCCTTTTCAATTCTTGACTATGCAGGCTATTTTTGAAACATTTTATTTTCAAGCCTGAGTTTTGGGAATTAAAATAATTATTTCATGCCCAGTTTAATTTTCATTTAGCAAAAGGAGCAAATAAAACTTAAAAATAAGTTAACAAATTATATTCAATCTTCTGCCAAATAAAATTTGAAATCTATTATATCATCATGTATGCTACAATTATTACACCTTCATAAAAGGCATTCTTATGTTCATATATCAATTATCAGAACATGAAAGTATAAATGGTGAAATATTTATATAAAATGGTGTATATTTGAAACAAAACCTAGTATCTATACTAGAAATCATGCAGGTAGCTCTTTTAAGTAAATTTCTTAAGTTGTTTATTAAATTGCAGGAACCTGATCCTTTTGTCATATAAATTACAGAAGAGAATACAGTCTTCTTTAAACACTGATAAAATAAAATTATAACAATTTTTATCTGCTAAGGTCTTGACAATTTCATTTAATTACCCTTTTTTTAATTGGGGACTTTTAAATAATCACATAATTTTATGGAATGTGTTATGTATTAATATTTTCAAGTATATAATTGAATATAAATACATGTAAACATCCAAGTCTATGCAGTTCTTTTTCTTTTTTTTTAAAATGTCTTTATTGATTTCAGAGAGAGGAAGAGAGAGGAGAGAGAGCTAGAAACATCAATGATGAGAGAGATTCATTGATCGGCTGGCTGCCTCCTGCACTCCTCTTACTCGGTATCGAGCCTGCAACCCTGGGCATGTGCCCTGACCAGGAATCAAACCATGAGCTCAGCCACTGAGCCACACCAACTGGGCACATGCAGTTCTTATATTGAATATAACTGCTGTTCATTAGTACACTCAATGATTCAAAAGTATTGTTTGAGTTGGACTTTTCTAGGATACCTAATTTCATCATTCTGGTTGTACACTCTTCTATTCTTGTTTGCATGTCACTATGCCCTATATCCTCAAATTGTCTACAGTAGAATTATATTTTTTTAATTAAAATTATTTTCATAGTTTATTGGTTTTTAGAGAGAGAGAAGGTATTAAACATCGATGTGAGAGTACAACATCGACCGGCTGCCCCCTGCATGTCCCCTACCAGGGATGGATCTTGCAACCCTGGGCATGTGCCTTCACTGGGAATTGAACTGGCAACCTGTCAGTGCATGAGGCAGAGGTCATGACGCCCAACCAACTGAGCCACACCTGTCAGGGCTATAATTTTTGCTTTGTTTAGGATTGTTATATTTCTTAGAGAAACCTTGATTTCCTAATACACATATTTCTGAATATATTTGTTGTTTACTTCAGAGATTTCACCCTTCATTTCTAAAGCTCTAAATATCCATTATCTTCAAAAATTCTGCACTCATCTGTATATTTAGTCAATTACTGAAAAATTTCTGCTGTAGAGCCTTTCTATTTAAAGGGCTTCTTTTAGTGGTTGTACAGTAAGTGTGAATTTAAAAAATGAGGTTGAGATGCTCACGAAAAAGTGTCCTCAGCATCACTGGTTATTAACTGTGCCATTTTCTAGACTTATTAAGAACATTTTACGTCTTCAGCACATTAAATTTTGTAGTTTAAGCCCGTGAAGACCATGCTTATTTGGACTACATCTTAATTTGGGCATGTGAACTATACATCTCTCCACGCTTGATCCTCCTGAGGAATAGCTGGTAACTAGAAGCCATAATGACTAACAATGTCCCTAGCCATTTCTTCAAAATTTATTGTCTATATCCCGAATTATTAAACACAACACATCTTGAGTTCAGTAAACAATGGGCGTAGTAAAAGATATAGCAACTCAAATCCAACAAAGTTGTGCATTCCAAAGAAAAGAAAGGTGAGAAACGAATTTAAGCTTTGTGTTTAAAGGGAACGTGTTTAAGTTGAAATAAACAAAACAAAACAAAACCCTTAGTCTTCATAGGCTATAGAAATTCCTGTTGAGAAGAGCCAGTTTCATAGTGGAGATTTAGAGTTAAGAAAGTTATAAAAAATGAATAAAATTAAAACAAAAGGTGTATTTTACACTCCAGCTCCCATCTGACACTGCTGCAATGCCAAGAAGGTCGACAGGACAGGCCTCGTCTTAACTCCTTCTTTCGGAAAGATGCCTCTTTTTTTTTACCTTTTGTACCAATACATCTCTAATTATATGATAGAAGCCAGTAGGAAAATAAGATATCCACCATAGTTAAGCTTTCTGGAAAGCCTCCATTCATTAAAGGAAGCCATTCAAAAGCCCAAATGAGTAAAACGCATACAGGTGAGCTTGCAGGTGGCGGTGGCAGCCCCTCTAGAACGGCAGCGGCTACAAGCAGCCACCGCCCGAAAGGCAGAGCTGGTCACATATCACACCTTTACCTGCCACTTGCTCTCACCTGGGAAGTAAGCGGCCCTATCAGCAGCAGTGCCGACAGATCTGCCAGCATCAAGGACCCTCGCGGCGACTGCGAGGACAGTCAGGTAGCTCGGTCCTGTTTCATGTTGGAAACCAGAATATTTCAGCTCTGCCGTGTTTGAGGGGGGTTTGCCATCCGTTCGGAATCCTTTAAAGGCACTGCGAGCTCTCGTTTCCTCTTTCCATGCCAGCGCTCCTATCAGACACACTTACAGGCCTCAGGCGCAGAGCAGCCTGAGCCCCTATATGAAGATGAACGGCTGCTCATCCCTAAAGTGGGGCTCTGTGGCGGCTTTGAAACAGCCACCCCGGAGTTATTACATGGACGCCGGGGCCCTGGAGGCACACGCCTGGGAGGAAAGGCAGCTGGGGCTGATGGTTTTAACAAGTGCCACTGAGCCCTGATCTGAAGGAGGCAGAGGTCAGGACACACAGCCTGCTCTAGGCATGTCAGACTTGCTGCCAGGCACCCTGCACCAGGACCGTCAGCGAAACGGTGAAATTGGCTTTCTGAGCCCTAAGCAGTGCTTTGCTTGCATACATGTTATTACAGGAGAAGATCATCCAAATGTTGGCAGGCCCGATGGGCTCACTAGGGACCCCCTACCCCCACCTTCATTGAACAGCTATCGCAGAGCCATTTTACAGTGTGTTCTGCAACAAAGGCCCTCCAACTGTTGAAGACGAACCCCAGGGCGGACAGCTCGGAAGGGTGGGAGGCATGACACCATTCAAGTATACTGAAAACGGTTTTTGTAGTCTATGAGGTTGTCAGATAAAAGAATTTGAGTTAAATCTCCATTAAGGCAGAGCTTGGGCACAGCACCAGCTGAGAGGAGCGTTTGGATGCTGTGATCTGCAAGAGCGCAGCCGAATACAATCTGAGCAGAAGAAACGAGCTCTCCGCGGGGTGAGCCAGCACACACTGGGCTGAGCTCTAGCAGAGGCAAGGGCCTGGCTGAGGCAGGGGCTTCATGCACACAGTGGGCCTGCGGATCGGAGACGGGGCTGTTTAGCCGGCTCAGTCTCTAGCAGAACAACAGCCCTGGAAGAAGCATCACTTCAGTTTGGAAGGGAACTGAAAGGGCTCCTGTTTTCTGTGCTGTCAGACTGGTGGCTCCTAGTCTCTCTCTTCTTTCTCCCTCAATCCTGCTTCTTACGGTCCTCATTGGGTATAAGTAAAACTTAATGAAAACAATGCCACATGTAATTTATTATGATGATGGCTTTTTTTAGCACTTATGATACAGTCAATTTTATTCTAGAGGCTGGTAAATAACTAAATGAATAAATGCATGAGTGAATGAAAGCTTCCCAAATGCTCTGATGTTGCTGTTCACCTGCCCTAAATCTCAAAGACTGACCCCAAAGAGAAGAGCAACTAATTAATGTTTGTTCTTCTCCAATGGCCTCCAGAGAAGGCTATTCTCATGAAACAAGAGCTGAATCAATATGCCTTAACTCATATTTAGAGTCCTTTTTGCCCCATTTTATGCATCTCATTCTCCGTTGTGTCTTTAAATTACACAAAATTATAACTAGTTTTTCTGATGCCTCCCACAAGAACACCCCTTAGACCCTTCACCATTCCATTCCTCAATGTGCTATAATTATGTGTTTCTTTGTTCTCCATTTCACTAAGATAAAGGCATTTGGAGGTAAGATATTACTTATCTTTGCATGCCCACCAACTAACATTTTGCCTCTGACAGAGAAGGTACCCATTAAACGATTGTTGAAAGTTGAAAGACAAATCTAAGAGCAAAGGGATGTTAGTTTGCCTGTCTGAGGACTGTGAATTTCAGAGTTTTTTGTTTGTTTGTTTTTGCTCATTAATGAGAGAAACAATAGCCATCACTAATTAATGAATCAGTATAGATTTATTAGCATGCATACTCTGCAGAGATCTGCAACAGGCTGAGCCCCAGGTGCAAGGCAATGATTTGGCAGATTTCCTCCTGCTCCCATCTCAGCCCATCATCCTTCTCACCCCAAAAGGGAGGCTAATAAATTATAATAGCAGTGACAGGTACTTCTGCTCACTGCTGACCGTGTCATAAGTTGTTACATCTTAAGCATATTAAAAAAAAAGGAAAAAAAAAAGAATGCTGTGGTTTTCAAATCTTATAAAATATAAATAAACACACACTACTTTTCTTTTATGTGTTATTTTCTACATGCCAAACTGTTTTTACTGTGGAACGGAATGTGATTTGAGTGACTTCAGGACAAAAATCTAGTATCCAAATTGCTCCTTCGTTGACCCTGACTAAAACTGCCATCTGAATATTCAACTTGGATTAGGGAAATGAAGTTTAAATGCAAATGATATAGGAAAAAGCTAATTATTTGAGACATCAGTCCCTAGTATCTAAGCTTGACTCAGAAACAAAGACATGTGGGTTGAAAACAATGTTAGAGATGACAAAATTGCATTACAGAGAAATTCAGTCTTTTTTTTTTTTTTTTTCCAGTTACACAATATTGAGGGAGAGAAAAGACTAGAACTAAGGATATTGTCACCTAACACGAAAGTGTCACCAATGCAAGCTAAGCACAGCACAGGTTAAGAAAATGTGCATGGGATGTATAATCAGAATGTCCTAACTTCTCATTCTGTGTGATGTGAAATTTCTGAGCCAGAGTTTTCTCATCTCTACCATGAAGATGGAATTAACTTAAAAATATTTCTAATTATTAAATGAGATTATTTATATAAATGCAGTTTGTGAATGGAAGAACACTACAAAATATATAGGGTATTATCATTTCTAAAGAAAGATTATATAAAACTCAATTGTTTCTTCAACAGACACTTTCAATGTTGTCTTCTCTTTACCAATAAAGTGTATTTATTTATTGTAGACATTTCTCCATAAACATGATTTTCTCTGGCTTGATAAAATTATTTAGTATTACAGAACTCCATATACTTTTTCTGTCAGAATTTCATCATAATATTTTCTACCTCTCAAGTTTTTATAAAAATTAAATAATATACATTTAAAAAGTACACAGCATGGTACCTAGTTCATAGTAAGAGCCAAACTATTGTTTTCTCTTCCCATTCCTTTCCTTCTATTTTATATTTATGGTTACTGATCTGGGTATTGGTGATGGCCTCTGATTCTTTCTGACTTCCAGGAGTAACTGTGTGCATCACAGAACAGGGCACATATTTCCCATTTCACGGGTACTTATTGTCTACTGTGACACTCCACGCAGTAAGTAGAACTCAGTCAGAAGTGCCTGAAGCAGTAAAGAACAGTCAATAGGATGGGTGACTGTGGAAAGAGTCCAGACAGGGTACCATCTGAACTCTCTTGGTGATTAAAGATGGACCTCAAGCTGAAGGAGATTTAAAAAAAAAAAAAAAAGGCTAGGGAACTGATAAAGATAAATCTCAGACCTCATCTAATTAACAATCTGACCTAAGGATTGCCCTGCCTATAAATGTGACTTTACTCTAAGAGCTAGATTTAAATCAACAACCTACAAACTATTTCAATTGGGTACCCACAGGGATGCAAAATGGCAACTTATATGAGTCAGGTAAGTTGCATAAGGTCCTGAAAGCAAAATTAAACCAACCATGAAATCTCAGTGACTGCACAAAATGTATCTTTCTTATCTATAGTCCAACTCTGACATTTTTGGTTCTGCAGCTTTGCACGAAGCTGTGACCCAGGGATCTGGGCCCTTGCCATCGTGGGGCACTGCTCTCTGGGATGGAGAGGGCACAGTGAATGGAGGACCACCCTGCAGTTTTCAAGTTCAGACTTGGAGGTGCTAGACTCTATGTGGGCGCTGCTAGTCTCACGACCCACCAATGGCAAGGAAACTGGGGAACGTCTTCCTGTGAGTCCACTGGGCCGCTGTAACTATGCAAGGAATAGGCATTTTGTGTCTGCCAGAAACTGTCCTTCTGTAACCAAAGATTCTTTCATGGTAACTAGGTTACGCTACCTAATTGTCACAGCTCAGAGAAATGTGACTTTCTAATGCAATCAAGAAGAAATAGAAACTATTTAATGAGCATTTAGCACACTGTATCTGCCAGAGTAGTAGAGATGGGAAGGACTTTCCTTTCTGAGAAAATAGCAACTTATAAAGAGAATGCCAGAATAAAAAGCGTAAGTAAACACACCCTGCCAGCTATGAAGGATGGATTGCGTTGGAACAGGCAACCAGCAGTGTCTGATAATAAAAACTAATGCTAAATGCCTTGGTGGCATTCCTGAACAAACTGTGTTATTTTATTCCTGCTCCATTGGATATACAATGTTATTTGCTTAGATTGTCCTTCACTACTTGGCTGATGGACAAATTCCTAATCATCCCTCATAATCTCTTTCAGTCATCAAATGTCTATTAAGATCCACTGAGATTCTTTGTTTTCAGAACACACAGAGAATCTACTAGCCTACCGCCACTTCACATTATGCTGCATTTTATTTCTTTGGTTGTCTGTTTCTTATAATAAGCTCTGAGCTAACAAATTGCATAAAGCTTTCTTTCTTCTTTGAAACTTCAGAATTACACAGGGCCCGGCATGTATCAGATGCACAATAAATATTTCTCTTTTGAATTTTAAGTTTAGTAGCCAGACTATTGACCAAATTTCCCTTTCAATCTACTCGTTCAAACTTAAAGGAACATTTGTAAAAGGATTATAAATAATGTATTTTCTAGGAAAAAAATTCTCTGCTACAAGAATTGAGATGATTAGATGACATGTGCCTCTTGTATTTAGACTGAGAAGAACAGAGTATTGTAGCGTGAAATAAGTAGTTAGACGATTAGTACATGACTGAGCTAAGGTGAATTTAGAAACTATCATTTTCATTTGAATTGTAAATGTATCTACCACATCAACAAAAGCAGAAAGGACAGGAAGATTCATTGCGACACATTCCATAAGCCGGCTTAATATACTAAGTTACAATTTATTTGTGACAAAGTTCCACTTTTATGTCCTGAATTCCTTTTCCTCAGAGCATTAGCTCTTTAGATTTATTTTTATCTTAAGCCGTTTTGGTAATATCTAAGTCTCAATATCTTCAAATTGTGTTTGAAACTTCCTAAGAAATGACATTTCTAATGATCCACCTACAGTTTGATACTGTGCAGGTTTTAAGAAATTGGTCTTTTTAAAGAATTATGATTATTTGATCTCTTTTCATTAAAAGGGCCGATATTTTATTTTCTTAGAAAAACATAATTGTTTAATTTTTGTTGTACTAACGTGTCAATCACATTGTGCAAATTAATGCTGAATACTACCTTAGGCTATTTGGTATAACTTGAATATAAAGAAGAAAGCTATCATGGTTTTTTGCAGGATATATTAAACAGTAACACGATACATTTGCTAGTAATTGGTATAGTTTCTTTCACTGGCTTCCAAAAGCCAACAGCCAGACAACTAAGCTGTTCCCGTTGCCCTGCGTCCCCTCAGATTCTTACAGCGGGTGCGCAGTTCCTCCCAATGCGGGATGGTTGGCATCGGTCCCCAACTAAAATGCCACTGAGTATGCAATGGACAGACAGTGACACCAAATGTAAGAACATGATATTTTGACCGGATCACTTTGAGAATGCTGGCAAGTTTAACAAGACATGTTACCATGTGTTCTTATTTTGTGATGTTAGATACAGACGATTACACTGTAATTTTCTGTGACAAATAAGCAATATCAACATATATCCCTGATTGTCACCCATCTTTGACTTCACCACAACCCTCAGTCTTCTTCCAGCCCCTTTCCCGGATTCCCCGCGGCTTCCTCCTCACTAAATCAGCCTTCCATAGGGTTACTTTAACACCGCTCCCCCCAAAAAGAGAATCCATTTAAGATTTTTCCAGAACAGTGACAAGAACCACCACCAAAAACATTTCCTTAAAAATGGCTCCTGGTTCCTATATTCCTCCTGAGTCAGTTATTCATTCTCTGCCTTGCCTTCTGGGTCCGTTGGTTTCCGTTGTGTAAGATGTTTGCCTGAATATTATTAGTCTGTTCTAGAACTTGGGTCCCAGGACGGTGTTCAATAGTCTGCTATCATAAACCTTCCAAACTATCTTCTTAATGTTTTAAACTTTCATAAGGATTTACAACTTTTAGTCTCCTCCAACTGCTGAAAATGTAATAACTGTCATTTCATTCATGCTGATTATTTTCTTAGAATAACATTGTAGGCATGAGTTTATGATCAAATGTACATAATGTTAGGACTATACATGCGTACTGGGCAGTTGCCATCCAGAAAGGTCATGTTCACCTGTTCATATATATTTTATCTCACCTTTTTTTAAAAATATATCTTTATTGATTTCAGAGAAAGGAAGGAAGAGGGAGAGAGATGGAAACATCAGTGATGAGAGTCATTGATCAGCTGCCTCCTGCACGCCCCCAACTGGGGATCAAGCCCACAACCCGGGCATGTGTCCTGACGGGGAATCCTAGGTCGATGCTCAACTGCTGAACTGGACAGGCTCATTTCACTTTTTAAAAATGAGTTTGCCATTTCACACATCTCTACAATATTGAATATTACTTTTCTAAGGACACAGACATATTAACAATAATAGTACTGAGCACAGTAGCTACACAGCAAAGCTCTACTGAATGGACAGTGAATGAGTCACTTTCATTATGTTAATTTTTAAATTAAAATCAACTTATTTAATGAGCAACTGAGCAAAGTGTAGGCTGGTGCCAAATGTGGTTACAACTTGTGCCATCCAGGCTTGCTCTCATACAGTGGTATCCCAGGCTTGTTGTTTTTCTGCACTGACCATTACAGGCTAGTAAGTCAATTAATTAGATGTCCTTCCCAAATCATCCAATATTTTGTCCCAGTTATAAAAATGTGCCTTTCTTTCATTGCAGTACCTGACTTTATTAGTTCATCATACTTTTATATTTCTTTGGTAAATTTGATTATGTTTCTGGAGGGGCTGCTATTAAATACCATTTAAATTTTTTCTCAAGCAAGTATCATTCCTCGTTTCTTAAATTATTTTTTTACTGATAAATCCAGTGTGAAATCATTAAAATTAGAGCTTCTATACTATATGTCATTATGTCAATTCAAAATAAGTTCATTTCTAATCAATTCTAGGATATTATAAATTTTCTTGAACTCAGAAGAAATTGTTTCAAAATGTGGGCTTTATACTAACGGACTCAAATGCTTTCATTGTGGCCCTGTCCAGGTGGCTCGGTTGGCTGGAGTGTTGTTTTGTACACCAAAAGCTTTCGGGTTCAACCCCCGGTCAAGGCACGAACCTAGGCTGTCGGTTCAATCCTTGGTTCAGGAGAATATGGGAGGCAACTGACCCGTGTTTCTCCCTCACATCAATGTTTCTCTCTCTGTCTCTCTCTCTCAAAAGTCAATAAAACATATTCTCAGGTGAGGATTAATTTTCCCCCCTGTAAATATGATATTTGGCTTGAACACAATACTTTGTGATATGGGAAAATCACAAAAGTCAAGCATACTTAGGTTCCTAAAAATGAAGATTAAAAAAACATGTACTCAGTTTTAGCTATGTCTTCAAGATTATGATTTTATTTTACTCTATTCTAAAATGTACTGACTTTCTCTGGTTTGATTCTATTTTTTGAAGCAGCATTAAAAGTTAAACCTGAGTTCTTGTTTAGAAAATTGTGCTGACATCCCAGCTATATTAACTACAAATGTCAAATACTTCAACAATAAATGTCATTTGACTTCTCCTCTGTCTTCTTTACTCTTCTAGCATTCCTCTTAAAGTTCCATTACTCTACATCCATTTATTGTTAAAGAGCACTGGACTATCTTAAATAAACCAGTGATTTACTTCCAAAGCACCTTTATTTTATGCTGCCCATCCCTGATAAAATCCTACTTATTAAAATCAACCTCTTTTTTCCATCTTATATAGTAATAGAGTAACTATCATTTTTTTCTACCTGTAATAACTCAATGCCACTATAACTTCTAATGCCTCTTATTATATTTCACATATAAAACAAACACATTGAGCTTAATCTAATAATGACAATCATGCAATACAGGGTAAAAAGAACATATTATACGGGTCTTGCCTTAAGCCTTTTGATCTCTGAAGATGATTTTTTTCAACCAGAAAAAAAGCAGATTGAAATGAGGATTGAATGTGAACAGAGTATAGCTACGGAGCAATAGCTCTCAAGTTGTGGTTCTCATACCAACAGTATAAACCTCACTTGGAAACTTGTGAATAATGCAAATTTTGGGCCTCAGCCTAGACTTCCTATCAGAAACTCTGGATGTAAGGCCCAACTTTCTCTGCCCTAACAGGTAATTTTGATGTGCTCATATTGGGAGAACTGTTTTTTCTAGAGAAAGACAGATCTGACTTAGAATCATATCTTACTTACTTCTACCTATGAGACTGCTATGGTCTGAATGTTTATGTTCTCGTCAAATTCGTATATTGAAATCTTAACCTCCAAGGTAATAATACTAGAAAGTGGAGCTTTTGAGAGATTAGGTCATCAATGTTGAGCCCTCATGAATGGGATTGTCCCTTTTAAAGGAGGCCTGAGAATCTCCCTTGGGCCTTTTTCCATTTAAGGTTACAATAATAACAGGGCCATAAATGAAGTAAACTTTCACCAGACATCAAATCTGCATTCCCTGTGATGTTTGATTTTCCAGCCTCCAAAATGGTGAGAAATAAATGTCTGTTCTTTATAAGGTATAGCAGCCCAAAGGGGTGGAGATAGAGACCATTGAGCTCTGAAGCTATGGAAGTTATGTGACTTCTATAAACCTAGAGTATTTGTGTCTGTATAATAAAGTTTATCATGTCTAAGATAAGGGTGTATATGTGTGAGAGAGAGAGGAAATTAGAGAATTAACTGGAAAACACATTTACCACAGTATCTGTCACATAAAGCTGCTTAACAAACGCCAGATTTCCTATGCCATTCACCATACCTCTTTTTCAATGAAATATGTTACAGTTCACATATATTACAATTTGGAAAGAAATGCTGTCTTGATTAACACAATGATATGAGAAACCCTAAATTATCAATTAGGTTTTATAGGTCTCTTATTCTATGAAATATCATGTCTATAAAAAAATGGGGAAGCTATATCTGAACATGGTATGAGCCCACTTATATGGGCAGAAGTTAGCACCCTTAGACCTGGACAAGCAGGGCCCTGAACAGGGCACCCCACGGCAAGTCTTCACTGCTCTAGAGCGTCTTCCTGAAAATGTTCTCAGGCTCCTCTGGTGCCTTGAGACCAGATCTTGGCCCACTTTGGTCCCAGTAGCTGCATTGCCTTCTGCAAAATCTCCTGTGGCTAGAGCCGGCCTAGATTCCCCCAGGCCCCAGAGTAGAGGTTGTCCTGTGCATCAGAATGACCTTGCCGTTAAAGCACCAGTCAGTTAAATGGGCCCTTATTCTGAATCCTATTAGAATTCAAGGGCAGGATGCTCCCACAATAATGAACAGCTGATCTGATGGGTCAGTGTTGCTTTTCAATTGTGTTATTGTAAATGTGGTTCTTTTTTTCTTTTTACTTTTATCATAACCTTACTAGGTCATATATAGATATGTTGGAAAAATTAGTGAGATTAGTAATATGTGGCTTTTATATTTTTTATTTTAAAAATATATATATGTGAGCTTTTCAAATACGAAGCTACCCCTAATCGCATCACTTACCACCTATCATTAGCCTCTACTTATGTTGTTAAAACCAGAGTCTCATATGTAAATGAAGAAAAAATATATATATGAAAAAATACAAAAAACACTAAGTCAGAAAGGCAAGAAAAAAGACATACTTTTTTGAAAGAATGATATGTAGGTCAGAAAAATTTGAATGTTCCTAGGGTAGATAACATATAACTTTTTAATAAAAACAAACACAAAAAATAATTTCTAAAAAATAGCCAAGCTGTGAGAAAAGGAATGTGTATGTCTCTTTAACATATGAAGAGGCATTAGATTTTGGTAGTTTTCAAATAGCTGTAAGCCAAATTAAAAATGAAAGGATCGTTGGCATCCACATGATTAACAAACACTTAAACACTATCTAAACTTTTTAAAAAATGCATGAAAATAGAAACTCTCACATATTACTAGTAGGAATATCAGATACTTCACACAACTCTTTTTAAAGTAATCTGGAATTCTTTTGTCATAGGAATAAACATTACTTTAAAATACGCTCCATTGGCTAATCAATTCATATATTCACATAAAAGCACAATTATCAAATAATGGATGCACAGGATATTCATTCTAACATGTCTGTAGTGGCAAAAATCAGAAATAATCAAAACATTCAAGAATGGGGGATAGCTAAATAATTTTGGCGTGTGTGCGCTATATGATATTTTGAAGGTATGAAAATGTTGAATTTAATATACAGGGTGGGGCAAAAGTAGGGTCAGAGCTGTGTGTATGCAAACCACAGTTTATTCTTGTATTGTTACTTATTAATTATTTTCCATACGAACAACTGTAAACCTACTCTTGTCCCACCCGGCGTGTGTATGGAGTTGAATTGTTGTCTAAGATATATATTTTAGGAAAGAAAAGCAAAGTAGAGAATGAACTCTTTTTTGTATGATCTCACTTTCTTAAAAATAAACAAAATGAAAAGAACTTTAAAGCATAAATGATTTTATGTGTGTTTGAATTAGAATAGAGAATGTGCATGGATGAGATTAATCACATTTTCTTTTTAAAAATGTATACAGGAAAATAGCTGAAAGAACAGTGAGCCAAGAGAGTAAAGACTCCACTTTAGTTATGACGTAATTGCAACGTGGGCCAGATTGTTTTACAGCTTCTTCCTACAAAATCCCTGGAAGCCCTGGCCGATAGAATGAGCCTCGGATATAGCTGAGCAGCCTGAACACAGAAGAACGCCCGAGTGAGAAGGCAAATGGACAGCTGACGCCCCGCACACTGCCCTCAGTGGGAGCACCGCACATCCATTTTCACATGGGGCCAGAGGAATAATGCAGGAATTTAAAGTGTCATAGAACTTGGACCATGATGGGTACACATAGGTTGAAAAGTCGGACTGAAAAACAGTCTGCCCACCAAGAGAGGGACATATCAAGAACTAGGGCTGCCCCTGGCAGGCCCTCTGGTTTTCACACCACTGCAGTGCTCCAGTACTGGTTGGAGATTAGAATTTGTACGACTTGTATTATCACAAAACCTCCAAGCCGGAAATTAATGCCAAACAGAGGACCCCGAGGAATACTTCTTGTCAACTCAATTAAAGCAAATGTAAATTTGAACTTTCATATATAAAGATGAAGATTCCCTTCTTCTTGTTGTTATGATAATAGCAGACATTAATGTATCAAAAAACTGGGAAATTTTTCAGAAGTATTTGGAAGATGAGCGAATTCCTGTTTGAATAGTCAGGAATATAAAAGCAAGATGAAAGGAGCTGAAAAGGGAGCAGAATAGCTATTCCTTATCCTAAGTGCCAGGAAATAGGCCAATTAAATACAAGAGATTCAAGAAGAAAACTTTCAAAGGAGAAGTTAAAATAGATGGTTTTAGAGAAATCCACTTATTTTTAAAATGTGTACCGATCTATATAAGATATATCATGAAAGAACTTTGGCTTAAAATTAAAATGAAGAACGCTAGAGCAAAACTAATTTAAGTGTGAAAATAGGACTATACTATAGTTTGGTTTGTATAGTATGAGTGCAGCCCTCTTATCTCCAGGGAATATGTTCCAAGACCCTCAGTGAATGCCTAAAACCTCGGAGAGTACTAAACCTTATATACAATGTTTTTTCCCTATACATAGCTATCTATGATAAAGTTAAACTTTTAAATTAGGCACTGTAAAAAATAATAACAGTAATTAGTAACAAAATAGAACAACTATAACAATATACTGTAATAAAAGTGATGTGAGTGTGACTCTCCCCGCCTCTCTCTGATAGCAGAGGTGGCTACCAGGTGACTAATGCCCGGGAATTGCAGATAGCACGGACACGCTGGACAAAGGGATGATTCTCATCTTAGGTGGGGCAGGAGGGCTGGGGAGGGGGGTGAGTTGGGGGAGACATAGCAGGGCGGTGTGACATTTCATCCTGCTCCTCAGAAGAGGAGCGATTTAAGACTTACGAATGGCTTATTCCTGTAATGTTCCAGTTAATATTTTCTGACTGTGGCCAACTGCGAGTCATAGAAACCACGAAAAGTGAAACTGCAGATAAGGGGAGACTACTGTATGACTTTTTAACTCTAATCAAAATCCTTACCCTTTCCTTCTTGGCACCTGATTTTTTCATCAGTTAATGAAAAAAAGAGAGCACATTAGGTTTGAATTCTCTCAATGTTGTGTCCCTCTACTTCTTTTTATATTCTCTTATCTCTGACTTCAGAAAAAGAGCTATCCTTTCCTCTTGAAAAAGACTAATCGCCTGCACTATTGGCACTTTGCTTTTAATATGTTTCCATAAATTATTTCCTTTATTTGAGGCCACAAAAGTTAGCAACATGCACAACTCCCAGCTAGCTCTCAGTAAGTAGGTGTTGAACTGATCTTATTAGGTTTTCAAAAACAGAAAATTATATCAGCAAAGAAGATGGCAGATTTGAAGGCAGAGTTTGAAAATTGAAAAGGCTAAATCAGCAAAATATTAACAGGGGGAAAAAGATTAAAAGAATTCTCTCCTAGAGACTGATAAACTTTAGTAGGAAAGAGTAATTTAAAACATATCAAAGTTGCATGAAATACAACTGTATCAAAAGGAACATTCGGCACAAAATACCATGTTGTCCTTTATAACTCAATATAGATTCAGGTAATATAATGCACATTAATAGAAGAGAACAACTCAGAGGTAAAACAGTAACAAATATATCAGTATAACATTTATATACAATGTCAAAAAAACTTTTTTTGTTTCATGGTATAAATTAAACAATAGTTGTCAACACATAGCAAAATTTTCTGATTTAAAATTGTGCCCAGTGTGCCCACATAATTGGTGATGTGACAGGTACCCCTACATTACATCATTAACCTTCTTCACCAGTCATTTTATTTATTTTTATTATTATTACTATTTTAGTCATTTTAAAAGATACTCTTAGATTTGTGCACATGAGCCATGACACTCACCAAAGGTAATAAGCCATTCTTAGCCCTCCTGGCTAGCCATTACTTGGGAAGATGGGTGGATAGAGTGGCTCCTGTGACAAATGAACCACACACAGAAATGTGGAGTGCAGGCTTCGTCCACAATATGACTGAATTGCATTGCAGTGCCTGAGTCCTAGCTCCTTCTGAAATGCTGTTTTTCTACAGCATTGTCCTGAGCATAAACTATCGTTTATTTTGCCAGGTGTGTAGGGCCTTTTGGGTTACTGAATACAATTTAGTGGCTTTTTTAAATATGTTTTTACTGATTTCAGAGAGAGAAGGGAGAGGGGGAGAGAGGTAGAAACAATGATGAGAGAGAGTCATTGATCGGCTGCCTCCTGCATGCCCCCTACTGGGCATGGAGCCTAAACCCTGACCAGGAATTGAACCGTGACCTCCTGGCTCGCAGGTTGATGCTCAATCACAGAGCCATGCCAGCTGGGCTACAATTTAGTTTTGAACACTAAGGATAATGCAGTGTCTGACACACTAAGGGGAGTTATTAATAAGCAAATAATAATGACAAGAGATTTCATCATAATTCCATAAGTGATGTTGTAATGCAGGCTTTGGTGATGATGACTGTCCCAACATGTGACCTTTTTTAGGTTTTAAGACAAAAGAAGGAGGCATTTATAATTCTTACAAATTACTTTACTGCCAGTTGTGTGGCTGACAATTCCTGAAACAACAGTTTTAAATAAACCTTCCTTGCTGCTTTTTCTCTACGTTCAGTGAAATGCTGTAGCTGAATGCAGAAACATGGCTGTGGAATGCTTGCAAATGTATAAGTTTGTGAAATAGTTTTAGTGAAATAGTTACATTGATCTACCCAATTGAGTTATATAAAAATTATGTCATTTATTTTAATGTTTGAATTGCATATTATATAGGATGCCTATAATGTAACAGAATTGTGCATCCTGTAATTAAATTTATTCAAATTAATCTTATAATTGAATTTTAATATAAAGTATCAAAATATGAACATTTACTTGCATTTTTAAAAAGATATTGTTTTGTGCTCTTTCCTCCTATACATGAACACTCATTAAAATATCCTGTGTATTGCCCTGGCCAGTGTGGGTCAGTGGTTAGAGCTCTGGCCTGAGCACTGAAGGGTCATGGGTTCGATCCCTGGCCCAACTACATGTGGGAGGCAACCAATTGCTATGTCTCTCTCATGCTGATCTCTCTCTCTCTCTCTCTCTCTCCCCCTCATCCTTTCCACTCTCTAAAAATCAATGGAAAAGATTAATCCAGCAAGGATTAACAACAACCAAAAAATCATGTTTATTTCTAGCTATGTGATATTTGTTTTAGCTTTAGTAGATGAGTACTGCACATGAAAAACTTAAGATTTATTATTGTATTGCAGAAATTTGTACTGGTATAAATTTCTCTCAATTTTTTAAAACAGTTTTAAAATATTTTGACAAGTCATTAACATTTTCCATGAGTGTTTCTTATAATGTAAAATATGTCTTAAGTATCTATTACATATGTTATGCTGGCAAATCATCATTATGTAAATATTTTCTATAATAAAATTTTGAATTTCTTTCATAATTCTTTGAAGACCAAATTAGATAAAATATATAAATATGGTTGGAAAGATGTAAATTGCCTTTTATTAGGAAAGGGAAAAATTATCCTGGCTTCTTTCTGAAACTAAAGATCTTTTATCTAAACAGAAATATTTTAAATACTAAGGAGAGGGAACAGCTGGAAGACTCTGGATCAGTGCGCAGATTTACTGATACTGAATTATGAATTTCTATTTACATGACTACTTTTAATTTAAATTAAAAATCTACAGACTTAATGGCTTTCCCTTGATTTTCACCATTATTTTACAAGTTATCATTTTCTAATACATGTGATGTATCCTTCTCTTATAGATTAAAAATGCCCAGTGGAATTCTGATGAATCCTATGGGGCACTTTGTTTAAATAAGAATTTTTTATTTTTCTCATATAAAATATTTTTTTAAACCTTAGAAAATACTCTCAAAGTACCATAATACAAGGCTATGAACCATTGATGAAGGTGTGCTTGGTGCTTGTGTGTAGCAAACTTTATGAGCAAGAGGATCAGAATCATTTAGATAGATACAATGCAAACCAATCTCTAAGAGTACATTGACCAAAGGAGCACAAAATCATAACAGAAAATTCATTGAATTTTATATGCCAGGAACTGTGTCAGGTGTTAGTTACATGATTCAAAATACAATCACTTTAGATGGGGGTGATCTTCTGAGCCCATTTCTAACAAAGGAAATTGTCTTGCCAATGACTCCAAAATCCTTTTAGCCCACTGAACATGATTGCTTCTCTAGTGTACATAATTAGGTGAGCTCTCAAAGTTTTGTCTTTAACAGTCTCACTTTTTTTCTCCCTAAAACTGCCTAAACCCTCTTACTGCTGGCATATTCCATGTTTTCCTTTAGGTGTATAACACATTCAATCCAGTCCCGTTCTTCCATCATATGTCTGTAAAGTTGATATTATAATTTTGTTTTGCCCCATCAGACATTAAGCTCATGGCCCCAGCCTTATATGGAAAAATCTGATTTCCACTTTTTAAGATAAGTGAAGTATCTCTCTGTAACCAACATTTTTAATTGCTATCAAAAAGTAAAAAACATTTTTAGGCGTTCAAAAAAAAACACCCCAAAAAGCGAAATCATTTTTCCCAAAAGAGGCTTCTATGTTAGAGATGATAGATGATAACAAGAGAAAGAGAGAGAAAGGACAATCAGAAGGAAAGGAAGGAAGGGAAGAAACAAGAAAGAAGGAAAGAAAGAAACAAAGGCAGAGAAAGAAGGGAAGAAACCAAGGGAGAAAGAAAATAATAATTTTGGTTAAACTAGGAAAGAAGATGCATGTCTAGTTGATTATATTAGACCATATACACTTTGTATAAAATTAAGTTTTACATACACAGTGCAAATGTATTTGGGATAGAGTAAAACCAAAATGTACGTAGTGTGCGTTTACATATATGGGATATTGGTATTTTCCTATTTGGTTTCTATTTATTATGGAAAAACTTCATGTGAGATACGCAGTTCCAAAGGCTTACTATGTTTGATACTCCAACATTCCTAGTTTTATTTGAAATGCAAATGATATAATTCTTGTTTTTATGCTAACAGAAAAGAATATCTATCTTTTAAAGAACAATTTCATTCCAATGTTCCCATGTAAAATATACTCGCCTCAGCAAGAGTTTTATATAAAAGTTGCTGCACAGCTGATCACCCATCTCCCTTGGAGTCAATTATTTCTAAATTTTCAATCTGGGCTTAGGGCTAGTCATTGCGCCAAAGGGATTTTCAATAGGGTTTGTAATGACTTGTTACTTGTGCTGAGATTTCTCAGGCAACTTTGATTCTGCTTGATCTATTGTTGCATTTGATTTTATAGATCACTGAGGACTGCACAACCACTTCCATCACCATGTGTAACTTTTGAAATCTAATCTAACTTGCCATTTCCCAACAACTGTGTTGGTTGGACAAACACATTAGCAGAGCATTTGTTCCTTTTAGGGCTTCAAATGCCAATGGTGTTTAGCATACAGAATGGAAACTAGCTTGCCTAAATAAATATATACTTAGAATGTGTTGGGTTAGTGCTGTTTAGAGGATAGGATTGTTACTCCTCGCCTCTAATCTCCTTGCCAGGTGTTGGACCACTGCCTACATTATGCTTGGTTGGTAAATAAATTGCTGTTGTTTTCATAGTAAAATCCTAGAGGTTATGTAAGATCACACTTTTATGATGCACCTTAATGCATAACATCTGTTTCATAATCTACTCTAAATCACCAAAGGCATAAGGAATATTTTAGGTTTCTGTTTCTTTCTGACTCATTAGCTTATTGATGAGAGTGGGTATGTATGTATAGCTCTAAGGAATGTCTTATAGTGAAACAGAGTTCTGAAGGCAGTTGAGATAATAAAAAGAGCTAGCAAGCAGGAAGCCCTGGTTCCACAATAACTCTTATGTGTTTTGTTCAGTTTCCTGTTCCTTGCTCAGCATTAACTACTTACAGCTCAGGATTGGTTGTCCTCTTTGTCATGTGCTTTTTTGTGCACCCCATGGAATAACAGAGCCATTGATCACTTCTTGCAAAACAATGCCTTCCGTAGCGTAGACAATGCGTGGCTTATTCATTCATCCATTCATGCATTGGTGAATTTATATGGTATTTAGGTGCAGATGAAAAGAAGAAGGACAGGAGTTTTGGGTCCTTGAAGTAACAGTCATCATTCTATTTCACCATTCACCTACACAAAACCTTGACTCTATCTGAAATTTCAAGGCCTCCACTATTATTTTGAATTTCATTTACTCAAGGACATGGCTTCTGAAACAATGCTCTCTTTCTTAAAAATGTTAATTCCTTCTTCTCCACTGAATTATTCTCATAAATATGTTCTAGTAATTCACATTAATTTTTTTAATCATTTAATTCCAAATGCCCTTTCATTTGTTGAATCATTTCTCTGCTTCTCTTTGCAGGAAAATGATATTCTTTTTTCCCATTTTCATGGATATCAACATATTTATACCACTATTACTTTTCAAAAATTCTACAATTACATCATAATTTATATCTATGCATTCACTCCTAACAATTCCACTGAACAATCACCATTCATTGTGAACTTTTAAAAATGTAAACCAGATTATGCTATTCCCTTGTTTAATATACCCTAATACCCTCCAAGGGTTTCTATTGCTTTTAGAACAAAACCTAAATTATTTACCCTGAATTAAAGCTTTAATTGGTTTTGGCCCCTCTAATTCCCCCCCTCCCCGAATTCCTCTCACCATAACCAAAGCTGTGGTGTCCCACTCAGATCCCCCTTCCAAAGCTGATGCACTTATCCCAGCTCATATAAGTGTTGAATGCTACAGATTTACAGATCCACCTTCCTCCATAAAGATGCTCTCAAGAGACAGGAGCCGTCTTGGCAGGACAGTTGGGCTCTACAGATGGGTTGTTCTTCCAACCAATGATTAAGTGAATCTGGGCTTATTGTTTCAAGGGGATGTGAAACTTCACCATGCAGTTCATCTCTGGATCCCATGACCTTGCTCAGCTTTTATCGCTTCCCTGTCCTACTTTACGCTCTTCGTTACTGGTTACATTTTTCCCCCTTAGAGGACTTCCTCAAAAATCTTGCAAAACCACTTCCAGGAAGCCAAACTAAGGCACTCACTCTCACTATGCTTAATCACATACATTCTTTGTCCTTGCTGCATGTGAATCTTCATCCTGTCTAATGACATTTGCACTTTTAACACAATATGCTCTATAGTCACTACCCTCCACAATGTAACAATGCTGCATTTAAGGCATAATTTTGGTTATTTCTTTTTATTTTGGAGGTGTGTTTTTAAATGTTTTTGATTTATTTATTTACAATCTTCCTTCATGAAACATAAGCTGCATAAAAGCAGGGCATTTTGTCTTTTTTTCCTTGCTGGTTTATCCATAATACTTAGACGAGTGCCATGCACATAATGAATGTTCAATAATTATTTGTTGTATGAATGGATGCCTATAAAGCTAAGAGAGTTATCCACAGACTCAACAGACACAGTTGGTTGCCCTAATGTTTAACACCTTTCTCATTGGCTTGGTGATACTACATGGTTTTCCCTTAACTCTTTGGCTGTTTTCATTTAAGTAGCCAAATAAATCTAGGGTCATGGGGTAAAATTTGCACGACAATTCCTCAGACTTCCTCTTGAAAATATTTAAGAGTGGTGAACATTCCTCAATACCTCATCATTATCAAATTTTTATTCTATCTCTTGGTTGTTTTGAAACACTCTAAAATTTTAGCATTATGTGTGCTTCCTTCTGTCTAAATATCCTAAAATCCAATGAGAATTTGGAAAACCAAATATCACGTTGACTTATCAATTTCAAAATTAAATAAATATTTATTTTAATTCTCTTAGGATTTATGTGTCTTGTTCAGAGATATAAGGCAAACTATTTATTGCACATTATAAATTTTTGTGCATTTAATATATTATTCAGATCATTTTATTGCACTCTTTTTCAGAGAAAAAGCATTCATATAATGACTTATTTCCTACTGGAAGAAAAATGTTTTGCTTTCTGTGTGATGCTATACATTCCATCAACACAAACTTCAAAATACAAAACATGTTTACATCCTATGTTCAAACACAAGTTCACACAGAAAAGCCAGTGCTTTTCTGCCCACGTCTTTCAAACATGATATACAATATATACATTATAACATAATACAACATGATATTTTTATACAGCTAAAATTAGTGTGCTATGAAGCCTTTACATGGAAATGTAGAGAACAGAGTATAGATATCCCATACAAATATGCATATAGAAAAGTATTTTATGACTTAATAATCATACTACTTTTCTTTCCTTGATGATCTGGGGACACTGAAGTGACATTCTCTTAAGAAGCTCTAATTTTCTGTCAAACCCTTAAGTTACATAAGCTAATACACTCTCTCACATTTTCTGTGAAAATATTGCCATTTCTACCTAATCATCACTGAAACAATAAATCTTCCAAAGTTACAGAGCTAAGAACGGGATAGAAATAGGCTTGCTGAAATAATGTCATACACCAATATGACAAATTCTACTTTACATGAAATACAGCAAATTTTCCCTCAAAAGCAGACATATTTTAAATTACAACTACCTATATTGATGAATATCTCTTGAGGTTTTGGATGGTTATATCAATTTAATGTTTAATGTATTAATGAATTAATACCAATATATTAAATGGCATGATTGAGATAATTTGAATCTTAAGTATTACTACCCATAGAGCATTTTCTTGATAAGAGATCATCAATTTTATACCAATTGTCTAACAAGTATGAGTGATTTCCAGGCCAGAATGACTAAAATGACTCTAATCCATTTGAAAAATAATGAATTCTATTTTATTATATTGTTATAAGAGATTTGCACTCAGTGTAGAACTAACGTAAAATGAAAAGATTTTATTAACATAAATCTATGTAGCGGGGAAATTAAAAGAAAAGCAAGGTCTACTGTTAGAACATGGCACTTTAGTCAGAGCTTAAAAAAGAACTCTAACTGCAGAATAAATTGTTTGGAAATAACTAAAAGTATATTCTTAGTACCTAGAGAGGTGTTGGCTTACATTTATCATCTTCCCCGCACTATGCTATGAGTTAGAAGTGCCCTCTTTCAATAAATCCATGAAGAGCATTACCCAGGAAACACATGCCCTACATTCTATCACTATTTGGGGACTCTGTGTCAGTCAAGTAAACTTCTCTGGACCACATTAGCTCAGATGATCTTTATTTCTAAGTTGTGCTGAAAGGGATGAGCTAATAAATTATGGTTACAGTATGGAGAAGCTTCCAAGAAACGCTAGTAATAATGCCACACATTCTCAAAATCCTTAAAGCTTGGAAAATGCTGATCATGTTCACTCTCTTCCTTCAATAAGGCTCTGCTACAGTTTATCAAAACATCGATTCAGTAAATTCTTATAATTACCTCTTGTGGTGCCAAAGACTGAAGATGGATAAAACACCAATGCTTAAACAAGTTTGATTCTATCAATAGTCAGAATCAAGAAACTTACATAAATTTAAGCCAGCATTAGTGTCTCACACAGAAAACTATTCCATAAAAGTTCTACAAAAAGATTCAGGTGTACATTGCAAAATAGTAACATTGACTCTAAACACTGCCTTATTCAATTATCCCACAAAAAGGAAAAAATGGTGAATAAATGTCTACACTTTATAAAGCGTTTCATAAGTAATCAATAACATTTTCATAGAAAATAAAGAAATCCCTTGAATTATCCTAATAAATAAGGGATTGTTAGTGAACTAATTAAGGTTTTTTCCCCAGAAACCATGTACACACTCTATCGCAAGGTTGCTAAGACTCTAAAAACCAAGATACTAATCCAAGATCAGGAAAATAAGTAAATGTTACAGTCACTATGATAGAGAGTTTGGCTGTTCCTTACAAAACTAAACATTCTTACCTTATAACCCAGCATTCAAGTCCCTGGGTACTTACCCAAGGGGGGTGAAACTTATGTTCATGCAAAAACTTTCATGCAAGTGTTAACAACCGCTTTATTTATAATTTCCAAAATTTGGAAGCAACCAAGATGCCCTTCAGTAAAAAAACGGATAATTAAACTATGGTACACAAAACAAGAGAATATTATACAGAACTAAATAGAAATGAGCTATCAGGCCATGTAAAGACATGGAGGAAACTTAAATACATATTTCTAAGTGAAAGGGGCCAATCTGAAAAATTACATATGACATTCTAGTCAAGCAACAGGAGACTGTAAAAAAATCAGTGGTTGGCAGAGGTTTGGGAGAGGAGATAAATAGGCAAAATATATACAGAGTATTTCAGGGCAATGAAAATACTCTGTATATTTATTTACTACAATAATGATGTAGACCTCATAAGATTTAGGTTTTTGTAACCTTTAAATACATCTGAAATTTACCTAGGTTTGAAGTAAACTAAAATTCAACTTTCTTTTTCAAAATAGTTTTAATAACCCAGGAACGTTTGTTGAGTAATTTTTCCTTCTACTAATTTCTGACCCAGAATCACTTAAGGGTTAAAAACTGGTTTTAATGACTCAACAAAGGCAATTTTGTTTTGCTTTCATATAATTAATTTCTGATTATTTTTATTATTAATAGTTTTTTATATATATATATATATATATATATATATATTGCAAATGTTTCTGTGTGTGGACCTCTGATCTTTACATCTAATATTCACTTGTTATTTTCTTTAAAATAAAATCAGATTCTTGACAGTTACTCTCTTTCCAGATGGTCTTGTGCTTGGCAGATCTGACATGCCATGTCACATAAAGAACTCATGAAACTGAAGTGGCATTAGCCTCACATAAAGCTTTTATTATCAGCATACACACAGCACATGGCACGGAGCCTCTTTGCCAACAAATTAGCACCTAATGTTTCCACCACCCAAGTTTAGCTCAGCAATTTCACTCTGCAATCCTCCATAATTCATCCTGCTGCTTGACTTTATGTGGTTCATGTTAATGTAGTTTTCAAAAAAACAAGAGCAAAAATACCAAAACAGAAACCCAAAAAGACGCAAAAAGAAAACAAAATAATTCCTTACCATAGATGTTCAAATAAGCTTCTAATAGGTTACACATGTGAAGTAATATCAAACAAAATTAATGTACTTCTTTTAAATTCCTAATTAGGAAGAGATATGTGGAATTTTAAAGGATGTGAAATGCAGCTAACATACTTTGGCTGCTTATTTTAAAAGCTTTGGGGACATTTGTAAGATAGCCACATTTTAGTAACACATATCTTTTGTGAGATTAAATCTGTCTGCTGGGAATATTCCTGCCTGGATAGAATAAAAAGTACTGCAAACTTTGGTGAGGAGCACACCATCTTTATTAAAGTATTTATCATTTTTACAGCTGGAGTTGGTATTAATATTTCAACAAACAATACCACTAAGCCTTATCTTCTCTTTGTTGACTTTAGTTAAGCACTGTCAGCAGTGGGCTGTTTAGAACAGCTTGGCCTGTTCAAGCAGAATAATTCATCATAGGGTTTAAAAAAAATAATCTCACTTTTAATACGCAGCAGTAGGACACCAAAGCAGCTACACAAAATCAGTCCAAAGGATGTAAAACTCAAAAAATTTGATTGACAATAGTCTTTCCCAGTTTGGTGTAAGCATTCAAAACTGAGGAAGTAATAATAAACATATTGGCACATTTTACACAAACAGAGACTGAGCTTATAGGTGTTCTCACAATCATCACATAGGCTATTACTGCACACAAATAAACCAAAATTTATATGCTAATACCTTCTTGAAAGTAATGTAAGAGGAAAGAGATCAGAGAAACATAGATCAATCCTTTCAATTCAGTAAATGTTACAGAATCTTGTCATTTTCTATCTAAATGTCATTTGGAGCTATGGAGAAACCCAGAGACCAAACTCCATAGTTGAAAAATTAGTGACTCTCAGGTAAAATGGGTTTCAATGTATCTGCCTAAGTATGTTTGTGAGAGCCATTCCATCTTTTTCACTTTAATTATTGTATAGCATTCAAATTAATAGGTATGTGGATGTTTTTCTCATGTATCTGGTTAATATTTTTTCTTTCAACACTTTTACTTCACTCCACTCTCTTGCTTGCATAGTTTCTGTTGAGAAAACCGAAGTAGTAGTTATACTTGTTCCTTTACGGTTAAGGCATTTTTTTTCTTTTTCTGTGGCTGATTTTAAGATTTTCCCCTTCATTCTTGGAATCCTACAATTGGAATATAATATGCTTTCATGTTTTTGTTTTGTTTTCTTTTGTTTTGTTTGTATTTAACATGTTTGGTGGTTCCTGGACCTGAAATGTAGTGTCAGTCATTAATTTGAAAATGTCTTGGCCATTTTTGAGACTCCTCTGTCACAAATCAACTTATGAAACTTTCTTGTGTTTACTCCACCAATATGTATAATTTGCAAGTACAAAGATATATGTATTCATTAACTTCTTTCAGGTGTTAAAGAGAGAAAGTTTTCCATGTGATCTAAAGAAAAAATGGATATTTTATAAAGATGAAGCAATAGTCCCAATGGGATGTGAGAATGCAGTAGATTCACTGTCACTGCTCTAATTTTCAGCCTTTTTGTATTCTTTGATTTTTTTTTCTGTGACTTAAAACTCCTAATTCCCAAAGAAAGTTTGAATTTAAAAATATATATGTGAAAATATATGAAAACACCATCCATGCTTATTTAATTTACCAAATTTAAAATAAAAATAATATTTAAATGATAACCAATGCTTGTTAGTAGCCAGTAAGTGGTCATTATTGTCAACATCTACTTCTCATTTAAAAATCTAAATAGCATAGTTACATTGTTTATAGCTGAATGAGAGAAACTAAAAAGCTCTGAGTGAACTACTCTAGTTCTCTTGACTGTTGCCTGGTGTAAGGAGAGAACATGCAAATAAAGTTTTCAGATTTAGTTTATAATGCTTGTAATTTTTTAAATACTATCAAATATACTTCCCTGAAAGCAAACTATTAAGTAATTTGGAAATTAACTACTTACCAGAATAATAACTTTTATAAATGTTGTCAATTGATATTCTTTCCTTCAAGTTTGCCCCTTTTTAAAATACCAATCTCTAAATTAAACTACAAACATGACTCATTTAACATTTATTTAATATGCAAATTATATGAGTATATTGACTTCTAAATTATTTGTTACACTGAAATTCAATGGCATATGCCCGTGTAAGATTATAGAATTCTGAAATGTAATGAAACTTAAAAATTATATAGTGCAATATTTACTTTTCACTAACAAAGAAAATAACTATTAAAAAACTTATCTGCCCTAGATCAAAGATACAGTGTACATATTTGAGTACACACATACACATGCATACATACACACACACATCTTTTCTTCTAATCTCACTTGATGTGATCCCTTCAATATTTCAAGAGAAAATAAAAATAAATAACAATGTTGAACTTATTACTTAGGGAGAGACAGGATAATCAGGTACAGTCTCTTCAAATAGAGAAGACTGCTAATACTATGTGGGGATTTTGAGTTTAAGGTTGGCAGGCTATCAGAGATGTAAATGGTTTGACCTCATCTATAAATGTGTGGTTATTTTATGTAAGACCTATACTGATTGATTAACACTCAGAAGTACCTGTACTGGCATTGATATGCTTCTGATTGGCTGAGGTTCAGAAATGAGCTGATATTTACTGTTTGGCTTGCAAAGCATTTTTATTGAGACAGGCTTTTCTTGATTAATTCTATGAATTTTAAAGCAGTCTGGTGATACTTGTTACCATAGCTAAAAATAATCTATTTTTTCTTTAACAAATGTGACATTACTATTTTTATTATTATTAATTTCTTTTTTGTTGTTCACTCACCAAATGCTACAATAGATATCAATAAAGATTGTCTAGATCTTCACCACTGTTGTGGATTCTCCTTTAACATTAGAATTTATTTGCAAAGATTCAATTTTTGTTTCAGTGTCCTCAGAATTATTTCATTCTACTTTTGCCTTGTAATAAGTTTTTTACTGTCAAGATGTGACTATGCAGAATCCATTATAATTCTGATTCACAGACATTGAACAACTGTAAGATCAACAAGTATTCCTAGAAGTAAAATAAGGGACTAGACAATACTCTGGAACTATGACCAAGATTTTCCACGCCCAAATAAGTAAAGTGATTCCAAAGCCTTCCCGGGTCCATCCAAACAGGAAGGTTTCTTATTCTCTGACTGGATATAGATTGTTACATAATACTGAAACAGGCCCATTGGGTCTGGGGTGCCTGTTGCTACTTCAGCCAATTAAGCAGAGACAAGGTTGAATCAAATATGAGCATTTATTCCATTATTGCCGGCAAAATGGGAAAGCAGTGGGATTTGTCCACCTAAACTCTGCTCTGTCCCTTCTTATTAGCCAGCTGATTCTATAGAGGGTAAGGGCATGCAAAGCGGAGTGGGGGAGGATGGCTGCAGGGTCTGTGATCCGTGTGTCTCCTTCCAGGATCTTGGAAGTCTGATAACAAGGTAATTTCAAAGATGTTAAAACCCAGTTCTGCCAGTTCCTGAGACCTGAGAATAGTCAGCACTCCTGAGGCAAACTCCCCCAGGGGGGTCAGGCTTCAGGCACAGCAACCAAATTAAAGCGCATCCTGTCCTTTGATTGTTCTCAAAATGCATTTTCTTTTTTGAGCAGTGGACCCATCCAGGCCCCAAAGTGTCTTATCTTTTTATAGCTGTTTTTTCTTCTTGCAGCACATCCTCCAGTTTCCCAGGGTAAGTAAAACCTCGTATCTGTAGTTAGTAAGGTGAATGGTCATTAAACAGCTATGGTCCTGTTCCTATTAAGTGCCCTCCTCTCTTTCACAATCACGGTGGACAGAGCATGATCGACATCTCTGCCCCAACATTACCAGAGTGTTGATATAGCTATAATATAAAATGTTAGTAATGAAACAAATCCCCACCTTCTTGATTTGTCTAAAGAAGACTTAACGCTAATCTATGGTCCATAACTACTCAGGATAAGGCATTTCTTGTGCTCCCAGGACTCAAGCCATATAATGTACCCTGTCAGCCAAAGTGAGAGATAGATGCGTGATGTAACACCATCCTCAGAAGCCAGCTCCATCAGTTAGTAGCCATGCCCCGGGGGAGAATGTTAGACCTTCACGTACTTCATAAGGAGAAATTATCTACTGTAGGTATTTTGTATACTTGGAATGGTCTAATATCCCCACAGAATAATTAGCCCTGGGTAGACATAGGAGAATATGACTTTTGCATCAGAAAATTTAAAAAAAGCACACAAAAACTTAGGAGATGTGATCAAGCAAACTTAATGGGCCTGTATTTTATCTCTGGAGGCTGTTATAACAAATGGACACTAATACATCCCAAATATATATATACAGGGTGTCCCCAAAAATGTATACACACTTTAACCAGTAAAAGTAAAAAGTCCAGCCAAAAGCATAACAAACAAGAGTTATGGAAAGCAGTTTGTGACATATAAAATAGTCATATTCCAAGTTTTGTGAGTGGAAGCTGTTTATTCCATATGGTCGTCCACCTGTTATAAAGACCAGGTAAGCAGCAAATCTTCATGGACCATCTGGATGATGTCTATGGAACCTAAGTTAAAGATCTTTAGCTTTTCAATTCTTTCCAATGTTTATTGGATAGATGATGTCAACTTCATTGTGAAGCATGGACTCAAGTAAGAACACTTAACAAGGTACCTTCTACCAAGGTCCAAAAGCAGTCTTTTTCTAATGTTTTTTCCAGTATACTACATCACCAGATCATATATATTTAGGTCATGGTGTAAACCAATTCTTTAAGGTCTCTCTTCTCTCATGTATGTGTGTGTATGTGTATGTGTGTGTGTGTGTGTGTGTATATATGTATATATAATATATATACATAATAAATATGTGTGTGTGTGTATATATATACACACACACACATATTTATTCTTGGTTTTGTTTCTCTGAAAAACTCTAATCCCTAACTCATGCAGATTTTGGTACGAAGAGTGGTTCTAGAACAAAAAACCTTAAGGATGAGTTTTCTAAATTGGTCTCAGGTTTCTAAAATTAATTCTCTAATCTGATTAGATTTAAAGTTACTAACTAATTGATTTCTAGTATTACAGAGCACACTGATAGTTCATGGTATTGTGTGGCAATAGAGATACATAAAATATCACCTTTGGATACTCCTAATCAAATACATCTGCATCAAGCTTCTCTCTGGGAGGCTACATATGCTCCAATTCAGGATGCAATATATGGTGCTGTTTCTCCTATCGGCAAGACTCACAGATCCAGGAATTGAGGAGTGAAAATGGGAGTAGCACCCATAGCAATTGACTAGAAAAGTTTTTTTCTTCCTGTTCCTGCAACCTGTGTTCTGCTGGTAAAGAGGTTTTAATTCCAAAGTGGAGAATATTTCCACCAGGAGACACAATAATGATTTAACTGAATTAAAAGTTCAGACACCTACCTGCCCCTTTGGGGTTCTATTCTTCTGAATCAACAGACAAAGAAAGGAGTGACTGCTGGTGGGGCGATGATTACCCTGAGGACAAAGGGGAAACTGCACTATTACTAGCAATACAGGTAAGAAAGAGTGTTTGGAATACACTAGATACCTTGGGGCATCGTTTAGTATTTCCATGCCCTGTGAAGAAAATAAATGGGACACTACAACAATTCAATTCAGGCAGGACTTCTAATGGCCTAGATTTTTCAGGAATGAAAATTTGGGTCACCTCAAAAAAGATAAAGAATCATGACCAGTTGAGGTGTTTGCTGATGGCAAAATAAATGCGAAATGGATCATGGCAGAGGTAGTTATAAATACCAGCTATGACCACATCGTAAAGTACAGAAAGGAATACTGTTATTGTTATAACTATTATTTTGTTATAAATGTGTGTATCAAAATCTGTTTTATTATCTCTTATCCCATTAACATGCAACATAAAATGAATTATTTTCACATTGTAATATTTAAGTGTGGTTAACTTAACTTCATAGTATTTGAATTACAAGATACCAAGAAGAGCAAGCATCATCCAAGAGGTTGTTTCTTCTTCTTGGAAAAGGGTTTGTTTTCAGTTGAATGCAGGATAGTTTAACCATATTAATCCAAATTCTAACCTTGTTATTGTCTATATTAAGCATGGTTTAAGAAAATGTGTGTGAGTGCCAAAATGACAAGTGGTATGTTTATGGTGGTTAATTCTATTTGTCTCATTGACTGGGCTATGGTGCCTAGATGTTTAATCAAACCCAGTCAAGATGTTGCTGTGAAAGTATTTTGTTAGATGTGAATAGCATTTAAATCAATAGGCTTTGACTAAAGCAGGTTACCCTTCATGAGGTAGATGGGCTTCATCCAATCAGTTGAATGCATTAAGAAAGAAAAAAAACCGTACCCGGGTTTCCGTACCTGGCCCATCTAACACAAACCATTTACTCTCAAGTGTCCTTGGTTTAGGAAAGATAAGATTTACCAGGTGGCTGCAAACAGCTGTTTAACAATTTGTCTCAAGTTCCCTATTCCTCTTGCCCTAAAATTTTCCTAGCTTCCTACTATACTATAACCCTAGTGGTTCTCTCCAAACATCTAAGAGATGAAATATTTAGCCTCCTTTTTTCTAAATAGATTAAAAGTGGGTGACATTGCTTTTATATATTTATTTATAGAAATTTAATGTAACAATTGAGGTAGAGGACCTAAACAATTATATTTATTCTCACATAAGCACATAAATAAATTATTGTTAACTAATGATCTATTTTGCACACTATACAAACAAATAAAATGTCCAAACTAAAGTAAAATGAAATACAATGGGAATGATCTCTGCCTATACAATATGTTTATTTTGTGATTGTACAATTTACTCAGTTTTCTGATTTTTTTCTTCAAAATTTATATTACAGAAGTGATAGTAGTGAATTAGGTGGAAGAAGGAAAAAAGAGTAAATGTTATGGAGATAAAAGCTACAGAAGGAAAAAAAAAAGAGAAACAAAGAAGAAGATCAGGAAGTGAAAAAGGTAAAATTATGAAAAGAGTAAACAGTAAAATACACAATATAAAATGAAGAAAGAAACTTGCTCCAGAATATTTGTACTGGTCTCAGATTCTACATTTCTTCTCCCCTTACCTTTGGATTTATGCTACCCTGATTCAATGGCTCAGAGTACTTTCCCAACTTTCTGTTTTCAATGTAAATTCTCATAATACCTGACTTTGGGATAGGTTGCAAACAGGCACCCATCACTGCAAAGCTACCATACGATTTTATTCAGTGATAAAGAATTCACAGTCATAGAAAAAGGCAATATTTAAAATAATGCTGCCTGAATTACTTTCCCATTCCAGCATATCCACACAGAGAGAGATAGACAGACTTCCCCCTCCTCCACACACACACAGACACTTCTCTTACGTAGACGCAAGTTTTCTTGGGTTCAAAGACTCAGAAGGCCTTGCAACATTTACAACTAGAGTATATAGTCATCTGAGCTGGTTCTCTCCATGTACATCACTGCTCCTAAGAATGTTTTCTACTGAGTTGTGATAAATGAGAAACATCAGCTCCTCGACCCCCTTCTTTCTCCTTTATACTCCCATATGTATTCTTCACAAACTGAAAGTGTCATAGAAAATGTAGTGCTGAAAAGGTGAATAAAGACAATGATGCTTAATAAAATGCATGTGACAGACAGATACTATCCTTTCTATAGTGCTTTTAAATGAAACATTTTTGCTGATAGTAGTGGTGATGATTTAGAAATGGAAGGAGAAGAATGGGAGATTATCAAATATAATGTTTATGTAGTTTTTCCTATAGTTTAGGCAGGATGCTAACTGCTTTTCATATACCATCTCATTTAATACATGCATAAGGTGAACGCAATTATTATCTGTAATTTACAATGAAGATGCTAAAAATTAGAGTAATACATTATTTAAAACTACATAAGAGCTATAATCAAAAGCAACTGCTGTTTATTAATTCATGTATTAAACTTTTAAATATCTATGTGGATGTGGGAGTTAAATTATCAGAAAAGTACCACTGAAATCTACTTGTGTGCCATATTTTTATATCTTGAGGAGACTGACTTAAGCTCCTATGACTGTTATGAGACAAAAAGTTTGCTCAGATAATGTTTAAGGATGTAATAATATAAACCAACTGAACTGAGAGAATATAATTTTATACTCGTCAAGTAACCAGTGATATTAAGCAGATTCCACAAAGAGAGCCAGGTAAAACTCACTGGCAAAGTACAGGTTCTTTAGTGAAAGATACCATCTGAAATGCTTAGGAGCTCAGATGACGTTTAGAGACCAAACAGGCTTGCTCTCCCTATAACTGGGAAAATGCTCACAACCAAACCCAGCTCACATTCTATCTGCTTCACCATCGCATTATAAAGAGACCAAATTCCTGGCAAGTCCAACACTAAAGTTACATGAAAGACACAGATGACTTGGCTTAGGTCATTTGCCCATCTTTGGGTCAATTACTTTAGCTAGGAAGATAAGCTAAACAGATTGGCCTGTTTCTTCACTACTCTGATAAGGCACCGTGTTTATAGTGACACAATTCCAAGCCTCCCCTCATTGAGAAAATGAGTTCTAAATAAGATAAAGTAGTTCTAGTATGAGAAGAAGGAAGAAAGATAGTACTGGACAGATAGAAATCAACAGATATCCATAATACTAGGCTTGCAAAGTCTGATTCTCCTATAGCCTGTACATGAGGCCCCTTACTCACCCGCATAGGCTTTGTATTTTAGGATTCATTTTACCTCAAGTCTAGTTCTCCATTATCTTTATTTTTTCTCATATGACTGGGGGGGGGGGGGGGGGGCTCTGGCCATGCCTGTGGTGCATAGAGCTAGAAGTTGATGATGCCACTCATCAGCACAGAAATAGATTTTTGTCATTTGAGTGGTGGGCAAAAGGTGAGGATGGTGGGGTATTATTCCTATGAACTTAATTTACTATCTCTGGTATATTATAACTTCTAAAGTGAGAACAGTCACCAGATCTATTTAGAAGGTATGTTAGACATGTAGTATTTATATTTATCTGGAAACAATGTGAGATATCACAGTAAGCTATTTTGTTTTTAATTAAAATAAATTTTTAAATATAGTGCTTCACTTAGATGCTACATGTCATAGTAAGCAGCTCCCATTACCTTTTCAATTTTTTCTTCCCCCTCCCTCTAAGCAGGATATATACAAAGGTCACAGATACCAGATGATCAGCATTACTCAGGGCCAATTTAATTCCTCCTTCAGTCAAATAAAGTTAGAAGGAGATGATATTTAAATCCTATCTCCATTTATAATTCTTCAGCCACCTAAGAAGCAAACATATTTATATCCAGTAAACAGCAGATTTAGCTACAACTTTCAAAATGCATTATTTGGTAATGATGGTATTTGCATTGGCAAAAAATCAAACAAATACAAATAAAGATATCCTATATATTAAAACTCATTTTAGTGCATACTAGAAATAAATGAGATAAATAATTCATTTGCTCAATGAATCACAGAATGCTAATTTTAAATGATTAATAAAAATAGATTCAATGACATGGAAGAATGGATCAGACTCACAAATCTCAGAAGGAAAGAAGGGGGTGGGGAATAGCAATTAACCAAAGAATTTATATGCATATATACATAACTCAAGGACACAGACAATGGTGCGGTGAGGGACTTGGGGGGGTGGGGTGGGATGGAATGGGTCAACGGGGAGAAAAAGGGACATCTGTAATATTTTGAACAATAAAAAATAAAAATAAATAATAAATAAAAATAAAAAATACTACTCCTCTGCTTTTCTAATGTCTTCAGAAAGAAATATTTTACAACTAAATCATTTCAATTGGAGAGCCTTTATTCCATGCGGGAAATAGTTCTAGAATATTTTAAAACATATTTTTCTCGTCCAGCTAGCATACCAATCATTTTTTAATTTAAACATAAGAGAAATAATATATTCTCAAGATATGTATTGTGTTAGCAAATATATTTCATAAAAGCATGCATTGAACTTGTGTGTGCAGGACTGTCAGTTTCCTCTCCAAAGGTCACTTGGTAAAGAGCAGTAATCCCCACTGCTGTCTCTCATGTGCCTTTTTTTCCTAGTGTCAGAAGCAAGAAAAAAAATGACCTCTTGTTGTCCCAGCATACAGTTTTAGAAAGAGTTCCATCCAGGGTAGCTCAGGATTTTTCCCAAATGGGGGTATTAGGACATGACAGAAAGCTCCAATTAACCTAAGACACCAAAGGCTACTAGTTCAAGGAAAACAATTTGTTTTCCAACTAGGGCATAAATCCAGCTCAAGAGTAGGACAGGATAAGTATCCTAAGGCATTCACATGCATTCATTATGCTCGTTCTTTCTCTAAAAGATACAGATTTTAAAAAATCATTTGAAAGAAAGATTGAAAAGTAAAGCTTTACTCTATTAAAAAGTCAGAATTTGATAAGAAATCATTTCTGATAGTAGGAAAAAAATCAACATATGGCCTGCTACAGGATTCTCTAATTACATTTTAAACATTGACACAATATGGTGTGGTATCAGTGATAACTTTAAATTATTTGAATTGATTATCAATAAGTAATTTACACTTTCAGATAATCACCAGCTTTTCTGGAATAATGTCATGTGAAAACAGTACAGCAACTTGTTGCTGGAAATATGCCACCAAAGCTCCATCTCTATTAGGAATATGTTTAAAAATAAATATCACTTAATGTGCACGTGTATTTTATATAAAAAGTCTGGAACTTCATTTTATAGGAATGAGGTGGGTCATGCTTAGTTATTACCACTTTACCTCTCTCTACCAAATCTCTTCTTGACTTTAGCAGATTCAATAGTAGATAAGGGAACTTTTTTTTCCTTCTTTTTTTAATATATCTTTATTGATTTCAGAGAGAGGAAGGGAGAGGGAGAGAGACAGAAACATCAATGATGAGAGAGTCATTGATCGGCTGCCTCCTGAATGCCCCTCACTGGGGATCGAGCCCGCAACCCGGGCATGTGCCCTGACCAGGAATCGAACCTCGATCTCCTGAATCATAGGTCAATGCTCAACCACTTAGCAACCTGGGTGATAAGGGAACTCTTGACAGGACCACTTCACAACTTATTCACTTCCAGTTTTATTTATTATTTTTTAAATTTTTTTAGAGAGAGAGGGAGGGAGAGAGGAAAAACCTAGGCTTGTTGTTTCACTTCCTTATACATTCCTTGGTTGATTTTTGTCTGTGCCCCAACCTGGGATTGAACCTGCAAACTTGGTGTACAGGGACGGTGTTCCAACGAACTGAGCCACCTGGCCAGGGCACAATTCCAGTTTTAATTCCTATTATTCTTTCTACCAAAGTTTTCATTTCTTCTCAAAGACCCCAAATTCTTCAATAGTTCTGTCAATCATCAATATGCCTATCAAGCTCCCAGAACTACTCCATAATAACCTTAAATCTTTCAGACAGTTAAAAAGGCATCCAGCACTGGAGAGTTCTGTAGAAAGGGATTGAAACCTTGCTTGGCAGAATCATAATGAATTTAAAATTGAAACAGAATATTTATGTCTTGGGCTACAATTATTTGGAGTATTTTGGGGGGGTTATAATACTGCATATCTTATATTACTGGGATACCCTAATGTTTGTAAATAGGCATAAAAGTTAGGATGGTATTTATTCAGGAGATGGAAGAATACTTATAATCTGGGATGCATAACCAACTTCAACTCAATCTCAGTTATGTCTGCAAGGAATGGATGGAGATATTACAGACATGCATGAATGGAGAGAGAAAGAGAGAGAATGAGACTGGGGTGGGGGGAGTGGATTTTAAAGGAATAATGTTCCACTAACCAAGCTGCTCTATGAACACTAATTTCAGAATTTCAGTGCAGAACTCTACATATCTGGGCTACAAGGACTATATGTGCATGTCTTGAACTAGTTAGGGAGAGTGTCACTCCCAGAGCAGAATCAAACAAGTATCTGCTATTTTTTCTAAATCCACTTTCAAATCTAAAAGCACACTACTTCAATTACATAAAAAATCAAACCCACTAGCCCAAGGAAATGGAAACAGAATTGCATTGTTTCCTATAATAACTGAGCTGACCCTGGCCTCTTTTATAACCTCTGTTTCAGTTAGGATGCCTTCTTCTCTGATAACCTGACAAACAGTGTAATAATCTAGAAAGTCACATTTTTTCTTACATTACAAGAAGTCTTGAAAAATTCAATGCCAGAGTTGGGTCAGTAGTTTTATTATATCAAAGATCAATGGTCTTTTCTCTTTTTAATGCTTTGACCATATCTACCTTAATGGTACCTACAATGTGAAGTATCACATCTTCATAGAATAGTTTCCTAAGTAGCAAGAAAGTTCATAGATGCAAAAAGAACCTTCCTTCTCTGTGCTTCTTTTCACTAGGCAGATAAAAATTCCCTATAATGCCTTCCTCCCCTTCAGTATCTTTTCTTTTACATTTCATTTGTTGGATCATAGATAGGCATAAAAGAACAGGATTACCCTAGTTGGGTTAGAATGATTACCTCTTTATTTATGTCCTACCGCCTGTCTCTTTTAACCTTTAATCACAAACTTGTTAATAGGAAAAGTAAATTTTAAAAAACTGGTAGGAAGACAATTCATCAAAGGATTATTGTCATGAAGTAGAGCATAGAAAGAGGGATCGGAGGAACCAGAGACTGGTAGAGTTTATGGCCTTCTGACTCTTTCAACTACATAGAAGTAAGGGAGACAAGTAAATTCAATGTACAAAACTGGGGTAATTAAACTTTAAAATTGGTACATGTAGAAAGAATGGTGCATAAAATATATACATTTAAAAAAATTCTTTTATAACCCTCTTCCTTGGTAAGGGTTTTATTTGCTCTAGATTCTAATTGATTCTTAGTTCTACACCAGGAAGCAAGAAGAGAAAATCTTGGGATCCTCTTGGAATTTGACAAATGGCATAATACAAAGGTGCAGCAAAAAATATATTTTAGATCATCTGTATTTCAGTTAATAATGGGACACAGGAAAATATATGGAGTAAAAGTCTTTTAAGAAATAATAAAAATAGTTTGCTTTCTGAAGCCAAATTTTTCCCCAATACTACAGTATAGAAAAAAATAGACTCATAAGATTACAAAGAAACTGGAGCACATGTATCTAAAGAATTAAGAATTTCATTTTTTTAAGCAATTGGTTATAAAAAGAGAAAATAATTTAACTATCTTACAACCACAGCATCTGTCTGGAATGTAGGCTTCTTTTAACTTTATCATAACACTGTATTATATTTTAGCCAAAATAGTTGATGCACTGACTCTGAACTACAAACTCAAGTAAATTGACCTATTTGCTTATTTCCCAATATTCACTTGCTAAATCTACCAACGTCAGGGAAGCTAGAGAAATGTTTTCTGTCTCCAGAGTTAAGAGCCTATCAGAAAATGCTAATTAAGGAGAATTTATCCCTGACCTCTGTAGACAATGTTGTAGACTGATGCCTAATGCCACTAAAGACACCTATCATTTTGGGAGCAGTTGTGTAATTCAAGTTTTAGAGAAAGTGTAATAACAAAGCTGTCATTGATTAGGCTGTGTATCAATGGATTTGGCAAAAGAACCATCATATTGTTATTATCTGAGCCTTGTTGTGAGGAGACACCCTTGCCCATCAAGGAGTGGGTTAGTATTTCTATTATATAAATGGCTGTTTTCCTGTTTCCATTATTTAAGGTCATGAAATGAAGTTGCTCTTGGATCAAATAGATATGGATCAAATCTATACCATCACCCTCTGTGGAGCAGGCATTCATCAGGGCAAGAATTCTAAAATATGGGGAAAAAAACAGGAATAATTCCAGTGATTCAGACCCACTAATCAGCTTTGAGAGAAACATGACTTGTAGAAACACAGATATGATCCATAGTTTGGAGCAGTGGCAGCTTTCTGCTTCAAGCTCAAATACAGTAGGCCTTCCAAGAGTTTCAGCTGCGTTAGCTCTGGCAGCAGCAGAGTGAGAGCAGGGAGACGGGAGGATTTGGAGGAGCCTCAGCACACACCCCTGGGCACTGAGCTGCAGAAGCGCGAAGCACTTGGTGAGCAGTAGGAGCAGGTAATAATTTCTGAAGACTAGGCCAGTGGGTGCCCATACGGAAATAATCTGGGTTACTGAATTTGTGGTAGCAAGCTGTATTGGCCAAAGATATGTAAACTAAATTGGAATCTCTCCCATACTACTACTTATAACCCCTTTTCTATTTAATTTTTCTCCTTAATACTTGGTATCAAACATGGTATGAATTTTAGTAACTGTCCTATCATCTAGCTTCATATTAGCATACAAACTTCTTCAGGGTACAATTTTCCTCTTTATTCCTCTTTATTCCTGGTGGTAGTCTTAGCATCTGTAACAGTGCCTGGAACAGAGTAAATACTCAACTATTTATCATAAATGAATAACAAGAATTTAAGGGGCTAGAATTTTCTATAGGAATCTGCATCAATGTAAAAATATATCTTTGATTTTCTTCACCAGTGTCATAGTAGGGAAACAATTTAAAGCAAGAGAATGAGGGTGGCTGCAAATAAGTTATATTATTTTTGAGAGGAAAGGGAAGCTCATTGGCATTTTCCTATCCTCTTAAAATTGCAATGATTTCTCAAGGAATTAAAAAATCAGCTCCTGAATTTAAATAGAGGTTGAGAGTGTACAAGATGTTTCTGGTTCTGGTTATAGAGTGAAGTATCTTGTGTTAGACAAACCAATCTTCAGATAGCAATTATAAAGTTTGGATATAATTAAGACATACACACACTTATGTACACATACACACAACACTGAAAATGATCCAAAGTAGGAAGAAACTGCTAGAGAATGTACCCTTAAAATAAGTTTGATATCTAGCTTTTCTTGGGAGGTTATTCCTTGACCCATTTATCACGGAATGTCTGAAACTTACTAAATTGCAGTAATATTGCCTGGCAAGTAGAGCGCTATCTTTGGACTTCCCAGATTGATCATACATTTTGTGGGAGATGGAATTCTGGAAAGAAGACAATCAGGAAGAACCCTTAAATCTTTGGCTTACTCTTGAACTGAGCACTGGTGAAATTACAAACAACTCAGGTGGAAATACAGGTAGCAGGATTTTAGTATGGCATCTACAGTGAAGATAGAGTTTGAAGTCTGATGCCTGCCAAGTTTGTGGGGTTTAAAATACATCATGAGATTTACACTGAAGCTCTAAAAGGGGCAGACCTTAGGAATAAGGCAAATATCCCCAGTCATAGAGATTCTCTCTAGGACTACAGAAAAGACAAAAAAGATCCAACAAATATATTTTTCATAGCCTTAAGATTCAAGGTGATCTACTATTAATTTAACTATTTGTATAAAGCATAAAATGATCAAAGGAAGAAACAGAATGAAAATAAACAGTAAAATGTAATCTATTGTCAAGAGAAATGTAAGTCAGTACATAAAAATCCAGAGTTAATTAAGGTGTTAAAATTAGCAGATAGGGATTTTAAAATAATGATGATAAAGGTATCAAAGCTTATAAGTAAAGATAGATATGATATAATACATAGGAGAAGAAATTGAGACATTTAGGGGAGATTTAAAACTATATAAAAGAACTTATGCCATATGTAAAATTTAAAAATTTAATAGATGGTATCAATGGCAAATTATACTCAGAAGAAGAAAGGATTAGTGAAATTTGGAAAGAAGTATGTGAACAAAATCTAAAGTGAGCCTTGGAGAAAAAAGAAAAATGACCTGTGGAATAGTGTCAAAAATTATAACATATTAATTAGAATCTCCAAAGATAAGAAAGAGAAAGTGGGGCAGAAAACATTTAAAGAACACTTCCAAGCAAAGTGAGATAAGTCAGACAGAGAAAGACAAATATTGTATGATATTATTTATACATAAAATCAAAAAAAGTTGAATTATTGAAACAGAGTAGAATGGTGCCTACCAGAGGTTGGGTGGTGGGGAAACTGGGGAGATGCTAATCAAAGGGTAAAAACTTACATTTAAAAGATGAATAAATTCTGGGGATTTATTGCATAATATTATGATTATAGTTATCAACACTTCAAAGTTGCTAAGACACTAGACCATAAATGTTCTCATGACATAAAATAAATAATAGTTACGTGAAGTGATTAAACCATTAGCTAAGACTTTGATTATAATCATATTGCAATATATAAATGTACAAATCAACACATTGTACACCTTAAATTTACACAATGTTATTTGTGAATTATATATCAATTTTAAAATGCAATAAGAAATTATAAGAAAAGGACATTTGTACTAAAATTTTCAAATACGAACAAAAACAATAAACCAAATATATAGGAAATTAAGTGAACTCCAAAAAATAAAGTACATCTAAGCATATTCTAGTCAAATTACTGAGTAACTAAGACAAATTTTAAAAAACTTTAAGAGCAAAGATAAAAATAATGGTAGCTGACATTTCATCAGAAAAACATATAATTCAAAATACAGTGAATAACATCTCTAAAGTATGAGAGAAAAACAAGTCAACCTAGAATTTTATATATGGCAAAAAATATGTTTCAAAAATTAAAGGTAACTATTTTAAATAAATAGACACACAATGCAATATGCAGATGATGTATCATTGAATTGGACACTTGAAACCTATTTAATCTTATTAACCAATGTTGCCCCAATAAATTTAATTTTAAAAACTGGAAATTTATGGTATGTAAATGTCTAATCACTATGTTGTATACCTGAAACTAATATAATATTGCAAGTCAAGTCTAACTTAAAAAAATAATGAAAAGAATAAAAATAAAATAATAAAATAAAATAAAGCTGAAAAAGTGTGGTGCCAATAAAGTCTCTAAGAAAAGATACTAAAAGGAAGTTCTTCAAGGTGAAAGGAAAGGAAACAAGCTGGAATTACAGATTGATGGGAAGAAAAAAATTAGAAATTATGAATGTATAAAATATTGTACCCTTTCTTTTCTTAAATCCATTAGAAGTCAATTGTTTCAAAACAGAAGTAATAAATACACATTTAGTGTATAACATATGCCAAAACAAAATATATGAGCACAACAGGTGTGGAAGTATAAATGGTATTATACTGTTTTAAAATTCTTACATGGTATATGAAATAGCATAATATTAGTTCAAGTTAAGATGTAGTATATTGTTTTATTTATTTTATTAGTTGCTGTAGCTACAAGACAAAAATGAAATATTAAAAAATACTTCATTAACTTATTAATAAGACAAGAAATGAAGAAACTTAGAAACAACAAACAGGACAAGTAGTACAGGAACCTCATATCAATGCTTGTGTTAAATGAAAATGGATAAATACTTCAATTAAGAGGCAAAGGCTGTCAGATGAATACAAAAACAGGATCCAATTTGCTGTGTTTTATAATAGATAAATTTTAAATTTAAAGACATAGATAGATGAGTTGAGAGTAAAATGATGGAACAAACAATATGTCAGGTAAAACCTAAACATAAGAAAGGTGGTATGGCCCAGCGGTGGGCGTGGCTCAGCGGTTGAGCATCGACCTGGGATCCAGGTGATCGGGGTTCAATTCCCGGTCAGGGCACATGCCCAGGTGGCAGGCTCGATCAATGACTCTCTCATCATTGATGTTTCTCTCTCTCCCTCTCCCTTCCTCTCTCTGAAATCAATAAAGATATATTTAAAAAAAAAAAAAAGGTGGTATGGACAGGTTAACATCATAGTAGACCTCTATAAAAATGTATTACCAGAATAAAGAGGATCATTTATTAATGACAAAAGTGTAGATTAAAAATAAATTAAATGGGTGTGTACTTCATAACAGTGTCAAAATACAGGAAGGAAATATTGACAAAACCAGCAGAAGAAATAAGCAAAATCACAATCACATTTGGAAATTTTAGCACCCTCGTTTTTGTGATTGAAATACCAACCAAATATTAGTATAGCTATAACATAAATTAACCATAAATCAACCAATTTCATCTAATTTTTTTATGAAACACTATAGTCAATAATTGTAAAATGCACATTTATTTTGGGGGCACATGAACATTCAGTAAGAGAGAGCATTCACTAGGTCATAAATAATTCTCAATAAATTCCAAATCATGAAAATCATGCAAAGCATTTTATCTGACCCCAACAGTATTAAGGTGGAAATCAATTTTTTAAATATCTAGGAAACTCCAAAGCATTTGAAAATTAAGCTACATATTTCCAAATAACCCATGAACAAAGAAGAAATCGCAAGAGAAATTAGAAAATATTTCAAACTGAATTGTAATCAACACACAACCTATTAAAATTTGTGGAATGATCCCATAGTAGTTTTAGAGAGAAATTAATTGCTTGAAATAGTTTCATTAAAAAAGAAGAAAATTGTAAAATAAATGACTTGCACTTATATCTTAAGAAACCAGTGTCATAGTAAATGCAAATGACAAAAACACTCATTTTGACCAGACTTTTGTGAGGCTTCTCTAATGCCTCTTCTCAACCTTGGGTGTTAGTTTTCATCTTGATGGTCTGTGTTGCCCAGTTTTAGCAAGACTCTTGCTAAGTCATTTTTGGGAGAATCCCTCCCCCTCAAGATCAAAGCTTTTGTTCCATCATGATGTCAGTGCAGAAACGACTGCAGAAGGAACTGTTGGCTTTGCAAAATGACCCACCTCTGGGATGACTTTAAATGAAAATGGTGTCCAAAATTCAGGTACACAGTGGGTTGTATACATGGAAAGTGCACCGGGTACCTTATTAAGGGGAACATTTTCTACTTCTATTTCAGTTTAGTAATCAATATCCCTTTGACTCCCCTCAGGTCATGTTTACCGGTGAAAATATTCCCATTCATCCTAATGTTTACAGCAATGGACATACCTGTTTACCCACTATCAGTCCAATCAGTTTGTCTTAGCATTATTAGCATGCTTTTCAGCCGCAAAGAAGCGAGATGACCACATGATAATTATTTTTATATTCGAACATGTAACGAGAATCCAAACAAAATAAAATGGTGGTATAATGATGATAATTGTTGATGCCACTAGACCATTGTGTATTTATTTAGTTGTTTATATCTGTTGTCAAATTGTTTTGACATGGGAGGTTTTCAAGTAACTTTGGCAGAGAGATACAATATATTATCCCCATGGTAAAAACAAATTCCTCAATCTTTGAAGTAAATGTATGAGTAATACAAGGTATGAATGGTTGAATCAAGGCCTTATTTTGGAAGTAAGGAAACTGGCAGTGATGATTAAATTGCTGCGGCCCATAATTTGAGCTTGTTTGTACATTAATGATTTTTCCAAGTAGAGTACACTCTGTTCCTTCCTGCTATCCATCAGCATGAGCCCTACTGTCCAAACACGATTTCATTTATTTATGTCTGGACAACCCATAGGCATTTTTGTTTGCAATTATGTTTCTTTTGTTATGGTTTAAGACAAGTTTGAATGTTACAATACTTTAATTGAAAAACTTTTGTCAATGTTTTCTTGTAAAATTTCTGAACTTCTAAGTATTATCTTGTCTTTCAATCCTGTACCCTAAAATAAAAATAAAAATACATTTTTTACAGAGTTTGAATGTTTTAACAAAAGAATGTGGCCATTTTTATTTTAAAATTTAGGCAAAAGTACAGTATAGGATGGCATGATTGCTTATTTGTCTCACAAAACCATACGGTTATTCCTGGAGAGGTTTGTTTTGTTTTGTTTTTATGTTTAAAACATTTGCTTACAGCTAGATAAAATTTTTCTAGAGAAAAAACATTGTTGAAAAGTCTAATTTTCAGTACCTTGTAAGTTAATGTTATTGCAACTAGGTTCTATTTTTATTGGCTGATTTTTATAATTTTTAAAATACGTTTATTGATTTGGGAGAGAGAGAAACATTGATGTGGCAGAGAAACATCCACCAGCTGCCTCCCTGAAATAGCCCTGACTGGGAATCAAACCCGCAACCTAGGTTTGTGCCCTAATCTGGAATTGAATCCACAACCTTTCGGCCTACAGGACTACTCTCCAGCCAACTGAGCCACACCAGCCAGGGCCAGGCTCTGCTTTTAAAGAGTGATTAATGCATTTTCACACAAGCAAAATCTTTTTCTATTACAGTGTTATTTTTACTATTGCCTACTGTTGCACTCTTCTTCACATATCCTGCAGTGAATTTATGAATCAATTCGGGCTTTAAAATAAAAGCCAATTGACTGAAACGTTTGAAATACGTACCCCAGCAAAACCACCCAATCAATAATTAGCAAAGAATATTTTTAAATTTGTTTTAAATATCTGTATAGATGACATTTTGTAGCTTTGTTCATGTTGATAATTAAGGGCATATAATTTTACACTCTGAAGTATAATTGCTGTACTCGGGTAGATAGACTTCAAAAATATGTCTGCTTTACAAATAACTTGAAAAAAATTTAAAACTATAGCCAGCCACCGAATTGTGGACACTGTTTATACTACTAGTTAGCAACTACCACTTTTAAAAATTAAAAACATTTTTGTTCCATCTTGATTAGGCATACATAAGTTCTCACAGTAGTCTTATTAATCTTATTAGTTGACCTATTTAACCAAGACAGAAAATGGTTTTCTGAGATTCTCTGAACTACTCTTAGTTTTTAACTGCTTTTTAATATGAAAACTGCAGCTGTAAAGTATGTATTATTTTATTTTACATAATTCCTCTAAACTACTGATGGACTTTATCATTTCCAGGAAGGGTGGTGGGAAACTTCTCTTCATTCTGCTGATCTTCTTACTAAAATCCTTTTATAAATAAATGACCTGTGACATGTATTCATCTAAGGAATTGATATACCAGGTTAAAGAGTAACAATGCTATAGATACTAGGTCTGATATAGCCTCAGTTGAGTTCTTAAATATGGATAACAGTATTTTAACATATCTCTCTCTCTACACAGAGACACCATAAAATTAAAATGAAGCAGATGAAAGTAAAGGAAAACTAAATATTTAGGTACACTTAATGGTTTAAACAAGAAATTAGGATGAACTATCCTAATATAGAAAGTTTGTAATTAGATAAGACCTTATTTATTTCTACCTTGAACTTAGGAATCATTACAAAGTCCTTTGCACTTAGATTTAACAGGTTAATTTTAAATGTAAGTTACGCTATACAAAGACATAAGATGTAGACCTGAGTTGTTGCTCTAGAGAGGGCAATTAATGGCTCTGTAACACAAAACTGGAGGCCTGGGGTGGGGTGGGGGTAGAAGGGGTCAATGGGGAAAAAGGGGACATCTGTAATACCAACAATAAAGAGGAATCAAAACTTAAAATAAAAAATAAAATGAATACTTCTCTGTGATATGCTGTGGAAGGACAACCAGGAAGCCAAGATAATGTACCTAGGAACACGCTACCTACTTTCCTCATCCCTGCTGCCCTTCTGTGGGGCACTGTCTGCTGCACAGACCTACAGAATTACTTTCATATTAGACAAGGTGTACATTTATTTATTTATTTATTTATTCGCTTTTTATTTCTTTTAAGGCCATTCTTCTGGTTTGCTGAATTCTGTTAAGTGATACATTCAATTCCGTATTTTGTATGCTTAGATTAGGAACTTGGTGCCCTTTCAAAAGACTGTTATGTCAAATAGGTATTAATGCCATCTATTTTAAAGAGAGAAAGAGTTTTCAGCTTTTTAAGATAAATTTTTTAAAAGGAATTTAATATTCACCTCTAAAGGACTTTTCTTGTAATGCCTAAATTCTTCCTTTTAGCTAGCAGGGAAATAAAGCTTTTTTTTTTTTTTTTTTTTTTTTTTTAATCCACAGGAAAAAATGCTAACAATTGCTTTTCTATAAAGTTCAACTGGAGAAAGATCCTAATCCTTAATGTTTTGACTAGGTATACAAATATTTGGTGTAAAGTAATTAGAATAGTTTATTACTTTTCCCTTCTGAAATTTCAAATATATCTATATCTGTCTGTCTATAGATCTATCTATAGATAGATAATTAGACTATATTTATGTATCTATAGATAGATATAGATAATTAGACCCCAGTGGTGATAATAATGTTTTCAGATTCTAAAACAGGTATCTAGTGACTATGTGACTGCATCAAAGATGAACTGACAAATAATGGGAATGAGGAGTGATATGAAAATGGTAGGTAACCACATATTATTGTTTCTGGTCATCAAATCTTATTTTTTTAAAAGCCCATTGTTTTTGAGAATTGAGATATTTGAGGCTTGTTAAAGCTTCTTCCTAAAAGTAGAAGAGAAGAGGAGGTACTATGTGTTAACTTTCTTTTTTTAATAAAGAATTGTCACTAGTTCTAAGGCTTTATTATTTCTATATCTCAGTTTTTAAAAATATATCCTTATTAATTTCAGAGAGAGGGAGAGAGAAACATCAATGATGAGAGTCACTGATCGGCTGCCCCCTGCTGGGCCTGGAGCCCGAAGCCCGGGGATGGGCCCTGACCGGGAACCGAACCCCGATCTCCTAGCTCTTAGGTCGATGCTCAACCACTGAGCTATGCCGGCCAAGCTTAGTCTCATTTTTATTTAGCTTTTTTGTACATATGTTAGTGAAATGCTTTAGATTCACATAATTGTGTGTATAAGTTGGTTTTCATAAAGAACCGAGGCTTAACCATATGTTTCTCTTCTGAGGATTCATTATTATCAAAATCAGCTGCTGCAGTATTCTGTGTTTGGCTAATACCTTTGCATAATTAAAGTCTGTGAAGAAGGTATCTTTTAATCTGTACCAACTGGCCGTAGTCCTCTTTGTAGTAGTTTTTTTGTTTTGTTTCGTCTGTATTTTATTCCTCTTTTATTTATTTTTTCCTTCCTGTCTCCTCACAGATGTGGAGTGTTGGTCTTCAGCAGTTTTTCTTTCTGATTTCTAAGTTTTTCTACCTCCATTTCTTCCTTTTCCCTGTTCTTTCCCCTTTATTGACATTTTCCTTTATTTTTCCTGAGGATAGGGAATCCAGACAAGGAAGATTATTAAAATTTCTACCTCTCATCAGAATTTTTAAAATAAAGATTTCTTCTTACAAAAAATACACAGGATTTCTGATACATAATTTCACTTTATCAGAGGATACTGAAATTGTTGAGTAATTGCTTGATAAATTAACTGTTAACTATAATTTAGTTCCTAAATATAAATATTGAGGGAATGTTGTTTACCTTTTGGATGGTGACTCTCCCAAAGCCTACTGATTGCCCAATTGAATTAAATTATTTGTTTTGGTAAAAGTATATTTCCATTTAAGTTTCTAAGGCACTTTGACATTTAGAACTCCTTTTTAAAAATAATAATTTGTGGGGGACTTTTGCTTACTCAGCATAAACCGTGCATTCATGATGCTGGTAGAATTTAAATATGTCCTTCAAAGAAGATCTCTCTCCCTCAAGTTGAAGTCCTAGTTTTATGGTACTGATAGTGATTTTAATTATAAAATGTTTGTATTGGAACTTCTATTTGGGTATCAATCTCCAGAATGATTATAAGAATATGTTTTTTTCCTTAATCTTTTTGTTGATAAAAAGTCTTAACATCCTAAGCTATTTGGACTATATGGAAGGCATGCCTGAAGAGAAGCTGGCATATGTTACCATACCTAAAGAACTCCAGTTTTGCAGTTGTGTATAGTTGACTGGGAAAAGGAAAAACAGATCTTGTTCCAATTCTTGGGTCATACATGGTCAGGTTTTTGAGAAAAGTTGTCCCCACAGTACTTCTAAGCTGTTTTTTCAAAGGCAAAATAATGGTTTCAAATGTACTGGGCTTTGGCTTGTTTGATGTGATATCACTTGTCAGATTTCCTGGTACATAGAAATATTAAATAATCCTACCTCTCTAATTATAAAGCCTGAAGCAAGACTAGTAATGAATTTGGTAGCTTGTGTTAGGTACCATGAAAATGTAAGTATCTTCATGGTTAAGCACAGATTGTTTACATAAATGCAAACTGATTGTCAAGCTTGAAGTAAAATAATTATTTGAATACATTAGTAAATTAATTATCTAGTAGCCAAGAATTGAGGGCATGTTTATAGCAGCATTATTTACAATAGCTAAGATTTGGAAACAGCCCATGTGCCCATCAGTGGATAAAAAAGATCTGGTACATTTACACTTTGGAATACTATGCAGCTGTGAAAAAGAAGGCTCTATTACCCTTTGAGACAGCATGGAGGTACTTGAGATCATTACACTAAGTGAAATAAGCCAATCAGAGAAAAACAAATATCACATGATTGTACTTAAATGTGGAAACTAATAAACAAAATAAACTGATGAGTAAAATAGAACCAGTGGCATATAAACATGAAACAGACTAACAAACCTCAGAGGGAAGGGAGGTGCGCCAGGAAGAGATTAACCAAAGAACTTATATGCAAATATACGTAACCCATGGACACAGGCAATAGGGTGGTAAAGGACTGGAGCTGGGTGAGAACACGGTAGAGGAGGGCAATGGGGGGAAAAAGGGACATGTGTAATATTGTCAACAATAAAGATTAAAAAAAACCCAATGGATTTGTTGTTTTTAGTTGGTACCATTTTCCTCTTAATATTCCCAAATACAGATTGTGGATTTTATTAATAGGAATGGAAGCTTGCACTTGAAAATTTGAATAGGGTGGATATATATATATTTTATAAATCCAAGTTGTAAAATATATAAAGCTATTGCTTTTTAAGTAGAATATACATGTTAAAATACAGATTAAAAACCTATATGATTATATATATTTTTAAGTACATATATTAAACTTTTGTTAGTTGAACACAAATTACACCATGTGCTTCGTTGAATTCAGTAACTTTTAAAAATATGTTTATTTATTGATTTTTAGAGAGAGGAAGGGAGAGGGAAGAGAGAAAGAGAAACATCAGTCAGCTGCCTCCTGCACGCCCCCTACTGGGGATCAGCCCACAACAAGTGTCCTGACCAGGAATCTAACCAGTGACCTTTTGATGCTAAGCAGGATACTCAACCAACTGAGCCACACCGGCCAGAGCTGAATTCATTAACTTTTAAAATAAAGCAGTTGTCATTGGAAAAAAAGAAAAAAGAAAGAGATCAAAGTTTTTCGCCCCACCATCCTCTAGTTAATATCTGTTCACCCTGGCCTGCCTTTAGCAAGAATTATGTCAAATTAATTTAACCACAATCCTCCCTTTCCCCTGATGTTACCCCTTAAAATGCATGCATTTTATATAATTAAATTATACCTCAATTAAAAATAAAATAGATGTGATCAGTGAAATCACTGAACTGATTCAGTTCTAGTCACTTATGAGTATGTCTTCCAGAGTCTGCTATCCATGTCACCAGACACAAGTGGCACTAGACTCTAACTGGAGCCTTTCCATGGAACTGAGCCTCCCTGAGAATCAGATGCAGAAGTCTGTAGAGCTGCTAGACCCTGCTCAAGAAAGTTTACCTTTTGATATTGGCAGCTGTTCAAAACAAGTCTAATTTTACTACATCTCCTCAGGCATATTGGAACCAAATTTATCCTACTTTACACATACATTGTCTAAATATCTCTCATTTCTAAGTCTGTTCACTTATTTAATAGCAGTACTGTGTCATTAAGATATCTCCTAAAAATTCAGTTTAGTTACAAGTCATCATGAAGAGAACCAGTAAAATAGCCCTTGGTCTCAGGTTACCCAATAGCCCTTCTGAGTTCTAGAGTCCAAACAACTAACACGCACTTAAATGAAGGCATCAACCTACTTCCTATTGAGTCTGGGCCAAGTGATAAATTGTGCTTTCCCAGTGATATTTTACACACTTCAAGTGATAATAGCTTCTTATGAAAACAATAAAACAAACAATTCCTTAGGCTGAAAACAGAATTGACACCCCGGGAACAATACATTATTTGTTGATCAGTAATAGATCTTTGTCATGGTTCATAAATCACTCCTGTAAATAACAAAAGTATTTCTCAGCAGCATTTTGAACCTTTCAGGTCCCATTCAACGTTATCTCATTTGGCCCTCTTAACAACTCTAAGAAATAAGATGTCAGATACCACCCTTATTCTGTTGAATAAATGGAAGCAAAGAGCCTTGGAGTTATTGTACAACATCACATAAAGGCCAGAGGCAGCCGGCCGAAGGTCCTGAGCCTTCCAATTCATAATTTAGTAAACACTTTTTCTTTCAGACCACAGAGCACAAACCAGACACCCAAAGCTTGTATCTGGTCTGCAGGCATATTTCTGGTTCACACAGTTTGAATACACACTCTTAAACTGTGTGACAAACTCAGAGATTTTGACCCGAAAATCCAAATGTCATACCTCTTTGCTGAGTTCACAAATTCGGGAGTTCTCCAGGCGAAATCTGGAAATGGCCAGGAACACAGACGGCAAGGAGAGACCAGAGAAAGACGCAGACCACTCCAGGTTGGTAAGTGGCAGGTTTAATAAGTAAGGGAACTTCTAGACGAGGCTTGTCTTCAGCTGTGCGAGATAAATAGATCTCCACACTGCCCAGCCAGAATCTTGAAAGTTTATACAGTATAGAGAACCTAACTGTCAGGTGTCTCAACAACAGCTCTGTCCAGGCAGCGTGCCTCCCTGAAAATGGGCTCAGGCTGTGGGAACTTGGGGCGGAATTTAAATTCTCAGCGCAGGGAGGGCGTGAGGAGCCTCCAAGTACATGGGCCCAGTTTGCAGGTCAACCAGAGGTCACAGCCTCTCAATGACCTTCTCCAACACTCTCTTTAGTAATGAAAGCATTTGAGGATGCTCATCCTTTTATATAGCAAGAATTAGCTGAGTGGAGCGGCAATTGTTCTTTTAAGTAGCTTGTGTGATTTCCAGTTTGCCATGGGCACCATTAACCAGCCCACCCCACTTCCCTTAAATGCACTGGGGTCTGCCTGGGTGCTGTGAACATACAGAACTTCGGTTCCTGCTTTAGATTGTATTACCTTCCAGAAACCTAACCTCATGCCTCAGCTTTGTTTCTTTCCTTATCATGCTCTATTTTTAAACTTCTTTTGACTTTTCCCTGCCATAGTCTGATACTCAGGTTTAATGTGGGCCTCAATTTTGGAGACAGACATCTTAGGTCAGGACATCTCAGATTTCCAGAACTTTCACATAATTTCTGGAACATTTATAACATATACAAATACAACATAAAGAAGACTCAATGTTAAAAATATTCTCCTGACTGTTAGGAAATAGCCAGGAAATCACCCTAAAAAACTCCAGGTGGCTTGACTCAGCCTCTCTATTATGATGATGCTCAGAATCACCTGTTTCCATGTAGATGACCTTTACAGGCTAAAATAACCATGCCTCCTCTGAAGTCCAAAACAGTGACTTCAAAAGTTTCTCACATTTGTATCTTTTCTAATTGTCTCTTCAAGCATATTTATATAACTTGGGCTGCTTTGATATATAAACATGATGGCAATGGAAATTTTATGACAGCAAACACCGTGTCTTATTTACCTTTGAGACCCCAGTTCCTCAAGCAGCCTCAGGACACCATAGACACTCAAGAAAAAAATGTTGAAGGAATGAAATCTGTCTTCATAACCCTTTCTTGTCATTCTTCATATCTGGTTCTTATCAACTTAGGTTCATAAATTTTCTCAGGGAGATGGCATATTTAGTGGAAAATTCATAGGATTCGAATTCAACAATCCTGTCTCCATAATTAGCACCCATGTGACTTTTGACATGTCATAGGACATAAACTTAATTTTCTCTAGTATAAAATGATACTACTTATCTCAAAACTTTAGTTAGGATCACTGATAACTTAGAAAGCACTTTGTGAAGGAAGTACTGTGGTAGTTTATGCATAATGGTTTCTACATTGGAAATCCTCCAATGAGCTCTCCCAGCATTTTGAGCAGAGTTTGATATTTATGAAAATGCACCTGACAGTCTTAGTGTACTTCATTAATAATTTGCTTTTACAAATAACTCAACTGAAAACTCAGAGTTAGATATTCACACCCATAATAGCATTTTATTTGGGGATTATAATTTGTATAACACAAAAATAAAGTCCCTGAACTCCCAGGAACCCAGCTATGGAGAAATGCGTCTACCCTATTTTCATATTATTTTCTGTAGGCATTACTTATTTTTCATGACAGAAACCTGACCAGCATGGGCCAGTACTAATGATAAGTAGATTCTCATCAGTTACTAAAAATCACACATCTTCACTGGGGAATGAATCTTCACTGGAATCACAAACCATTTAGGAGTCTGCTAGGAATTTCTGCTGGGGGAAAAAATTGTATATCACAAGCAAAATATGGCTTTGGGCAGAAAATTTAACTTTATGTTTTAGGCAGTGAATTAATCAGCCAATTGGGAGCAGACCCCTTTCCTTGCACTGTAAGACAGATAGATTCAGGTACATAGAATTGGGAATAGAAATGGCAAAGAGAATATAAATTAGATGCCCCAGAAAACAAAACACAATGACTGATCTTACTCACTCTGGTCTTTTCTCCCTCACTCTCCCTTGCTCTCCCTGCGTCTTCTATCTCCTATGTTCTATTCTTGGTTAATCTTGATAAAGTAAATTTTCTAGGTAAGTAATTTTTTTCCTATCAAGTTTCATATCTCTGTCTGGTGAGTTAGTAAGTAGGTCATTTCCACCAATTCCATTCCTGATTCAATTGAGAGCCCAGAGGCTCACTTTCAGCCTCAAATGATGATAAAGCTCAGCTCCCTAAGAGCACACTGCTGTACCTCTACAATGTTCAAGGCCGAATACCGCCTGCTGAGTTCTCTCCCTCCAGAGGTCTCACATACCCCCCTGTTTGCCTCCTCAGGATATCTGTGCCTTGGCCCATCTTTTTCCAGTTTAGCAGCCCCCTCCTTCTGGGTTCTATTCCTTTTATCTAATTAGTATAAATCCTAAGGCCACCACTGTGATTTCACTCCCTCAAGCAGGGTTAGTTTCTCATTCTACTAACACACTGACCTTTAAACTCCCACCTCTGTCTCAGTTCAGCTGTAGAGTTTCTCATCTCCTGGGCTACTGAGCTACATGGAAAGAACAAAAAAAAAGCCATATAAGTTTTTGGATTGATGCTAACACAAATCTATGGTTTCCAGCATAAAATGGATTGTCTTCGCCACTCTACAGACCTTTCCTTATTTCCCCCCCCATTCTCTTCCAAACCTCCTAAGCACCTGCGGCAAACCTGTGTCATCTTCCTCAAGTTCACCCCCTATACTCTGCACTGTTTGTTTCACTGAACAGTATCAGCCAGGGATTTTTCAACCAGTGTGCCACAGCACACTGGCATGCCGCAATAATTTTTAAAACATGCAGTACCTGACTATTTAGTCAGTGGCAACTTGCTTCTTTTGCCTTAAATTGTCAAATTAAACCAAAAAAAATGACAACAGTCAACACAACACTTGCCGTCTGGTGTGAGTGTATCAAAATACTTGTTTTTCAGATTGGCAAAAAATATAATATATACTTTGATGTGCAGCAGAATTTTAACAATTAGTTTATGTGTGCCATGAGGTGATAAAGGTTGAAAGTTGTAGATATAGGCAATGGAGGATCAGACTAATTTTCCTCAACTCCTAAATGGCTTAAGAACACATCCAAATCCACTTGTTTGCTCCCTGCTTTTATTAAACATATGTGTGCATGGAATAATATTTTTTAGCATTTATCAGAATATTAGAGAATATTTTCAAATAATCTATTGCTCATTATAACTCATGCTTATAATTTTTAAAACTAAATCCAGAATCAACTTTATTTAGACCCAATCTACACAAGCAATGAACACAAAAATTTTGTGTACATTTTGATTTTCTGTATTTATGCCTGCTCACTCTTTTTCAGAGCAAATATGAACTTGTTGTGGCCCTTCAAAATCTAGCTCATTTTGTTTTTTAGTGTACTTACCACTAAATTTTATTACCCAGACTTAGAGTCAAAGATATTTAGGAGAGATGTTGAAAGAGTCCATGAGTTCTCTGAAGCCCCTGAATCTAAATATACCATTTTGAGGCATGTGATTTTTAAACAATAAGATGTATTAAGGTTAATTTACATGCCCTAAGATGAGGTTGGAAAAAATACACCTGTATAATTACCATAACAATTGATATACAGAATTTTTTTCATCACTCCAGAAAGTTACTTCTATCTTTTGGCAGTCATTATATAATAGCTTAGTTTTGCCTGTTGCATATGAATAGTATATTATATATATATATACATATTATATCTAGTTTCTTTTACTCAACATAATGTTTTTGAGATTCATTTGTATTGGTTTATCAATAATTGCCTTTCTCTTTATCTTTAAGTAGTATTTTCTTGTATGGATAGATGTATTTGTGACTTTTTGTAGAGCGTGTTCATGGCTTTTTCATCAGAGTCTTAAAATAGAATGTTACCCAAAAGACATATAAAAATCACTGTTTTCTTTAAAACCCACAGATCCCATCCCTTGACCCATCCCTAGGAGAAGACCTCTGCTATGAGTTAGCAAAAAAATGATGTCCTCTGTGAAATGCAGTTAGTCCACTGTCCTATGTACTTGGATTTAATTAGCAAACACAATTTTCATTTTGATTTTTGCTCTTGTATGCTTCTATTGTCTATATCTTACTTGGGATGCGGACTCTTATTTGTGAAGTAATTCCCTCCTCCACACTTGGGAAGGCCAAACATAATCAAGGGAAGGCCAGGGGCCAGCTTCATAAAGCAAAACAAGCTCCTTAAGCTTCTGTTTATTGAGCTCCTGGGATAAATGTTGATAATCATTCCTGGAAGTTCACATTATCCAGTTTAGCACATTAGCAAAGGATATATAAAAGGAATGTGAGATCCACAGCTTAATTTTAGATTAAGAATATATTAGATTAGTGTATTTCCTGCAGTAAACATATCTCTTGAAGAGTTAAAGTGATAAGAATACTGCTCTTTATCAAATGTCAGAAAATTGAAAATTCAAGAGAATTTAGTGATCTTGAGTAAGGCCATATTGATAAAACTAATAATACAAAGACTGAAATGTTCTGAGGTCATCAATTCAAATATCTTTCTTCTAATAATCCATAATAGCCAGTATAGTCTTATGAACATAAAAAAGATCTAAAAAAAGTGATCAATTGATAATAGTCCTTCAGGGATTTTCATGTCTCCTAAAATATGTTTAAATAAATATTTTTTCTGCTTTTCCTTTCCCCACCTTGGAAATTAAGCCTAAAGGAACTTCTTGCCTTTCAAAAGGCAGGCTAGGAAATTTTCATTTGCTCTTTGTAAATGATGAGTGGTTTCATTAAAAATTAGTAAGTTCATCTATAGATGGAAAAATAAAATAAAAACTAGTCATGAACTCTTTCAGCCTTGCCTATTATTATTAATATTAAAAATGCTTCTCTTTGAAAATACTTACAGTTTTGATATCTTTCCAAGTATCTCATTTTCTCTTTCATCTCATATGTGATAAAGTTTTAAGGATCATAAATGTATAATATATTTAAAAAGAAAATTTAAATGGGATTTTGGGTTTTCTCTACAGTTATATTAATATTTTCTTCTAAGTTTGCGATATTATTATTAGACTGCATATGATCTAAAATACTTCAATTATCACCATATTTCTTCTTATTTCACTTCTGAAATTGACATATTTGTAGATTAAAATTTCTATAATCTACTTTAAATTGGGTAATCGAGATTTGAAGGTGTAATGGAGATTTCATTACCTAGTGCTAGTAGCTACCAAATATATGATTGTACAAAACATAAAACATGAAGTACTTAGGTCTTTCCTGAATAGTTTTTGCAGGATTATTAATTGATGTTGTGCAACTTCTAAAGTATCAAGCTGTGAATGTTATTGGATATCAGAAATAGAGTATCTTATAGTTTCCCTGGTTATTAAATGTCAATGTTCTCTTGTCTTTGAAAGAGCACATTACTTTCCAGCATACAAAGGAGGATCTAATTGGAATTATTGTTTTGCAGAATTTTAAGGCTATTATATTTCTTAAACATCACTTAGAAAGACAATGATATTAATTTCAAATATTTGAATGTGTAGTGCCACTTCTTTTAATAACACTATTTAGCAAGGAACTACATTAATATTAAATACTATATACAAAAATTCAATATAAAGTATTTGTTGAAATTTAGAAATTTCTTTCCTTTTTTTCCTGAATTTTAGTTCATAAAGCATTTTTTAGATGAATTAAATGAAATATGCCCTGAATATTTATGGGATCTGTCAAAAATTAAATTAGTTAATTTTACCTAAAAGCATCCTTTCATCTGATTCACCTTTAGACCACTGTTGTTTTTAACTCACAAGTTCCTTTATAGTATCCTTTTTAAAATAACTCAGACTTTATCACTATCACCATTTCCTGATTTAAATGGTTAAGAAATCATTCTTAGATATACAATAAGATGTTAAAGAAACTGTTTCTATTGTCTCAATGTTTATGAGAATCCAGACTTAGGCATGAACAAAAGGTGAGACATATCCCCCAAATTTCAAATAGAGGTCTTGCTAAAGGAATGGAAATTTAGCTGATTCCCACCCTGGGTGGTATAGAGGGGGAGGCAAGAAACAAAATTGAGTTGTTATGTCCTATGCCTCCTCCACCTGACTTACACGGTACCGCTTAAAGCCAGCTGACTTAAAGACACCAACTAAGCCTTTGAAAGTGTGGTTTGGTCTTTTAGCAAGAACCTAGGGAGGTGTCTGACACTCTTCAGTGAAATTTTAAAGGTGAAAAGATAAGGTAAGCTATGATCAACTTGCACTTCCAGACTTTGTGTTGTGTGTGCATATGGTAAGGTCCTGGGTTGGAGATCAATCTTGAAGGGAATATGCTGCCCCAGAGCTCTGAGGTCCTAAATTCAGTGATTCCAACAAAAAGAGTCTGTGCAGGATGTCTCATTGTTTGCAGGATTTAAAAAGGGAGTCCTAAACAGTAAACCATCACCCATTTTGGGAACAATGCAATGTTGAAAGTCACTCACCTACAAAGTACCAACCAAAGTACCTTGTGGGTTTTGAGGGAGTATATGAAACTCTGCCAAAAAGAGTTTCCAGAAGCTAGCATAAGATATCACGAGCAATATAACACTTTGCCATTTTTCTTTAATCTCCATCCCACTCTCTACTCTGTCATCTGCCAAGAATGAGTCAGGCCTGAGATTGTGTGGGGAGGAAAAAAGTATTAAATTGAATGGGAGGTATAATAGTTGAAAATATATAAAAATTGTTTCTTAATACCTAAAAGTGAACAAAGAAAAGCTCTGAGATTTGCATGGAAAGATGCCCAAGTGTAGGGCAGAGAGATATGATTGAACACCTTTGAAAGTTACTGATAAAAATTAACGAACCCATTTTCTATATTACAGCCTGTTGAGCCCAATCCATTTAATAATAAGTAAAAAATGTTTTGATGAAACTGCTTTAAATAATTAGCAGCCCAACCTCCATGGTGCCCCACCCACTACAGAACATGCTATACTTCAAAGTACTTTTGACATATGACTTAGACAAGAATTTTTAACAAAGCAGATTAAAGGTGTGTATACATATGTGGGCTGAGGCATAGAATGTACAGCTAATGGGATATGTCGAAGGAAGGTATAAGAATACAAATTTGTTAATATGGTGGAATCAATTTTTAAAATGGCCTGGGTGGGCTTCTGAAGTAGGAGTATTTTCTCACCCTCACTTTTCTGTCTGTGTAGGCAAAGCCCTGAGCAGAGCGATATTAAGAGGCATTACTTTAAGAGTGAGACTATAGAGACACATGAAAAAGAGAGTAGAAAATTCGATCCCCTCATTATCACACAGGGTTTATGGTAGTCTTAGCTCTAAAACCTGAAGTCCGTAAAATTGGAGCAGAATTGGAGTAGCTGGGAGATGTACAATTGATTTTCAAAGATCTGATTTTAAATTTGATTCATATGGCTTCTTTTAGATTTAGAATCATCTTTTCACTGTGCTTTTAGTTATTTCTACTATCCAAAAAGTACATTAATAATGCTTTCTTACAATATTTTTCCATGTATTGCCTCCCTCTGTATGTCCCTGTTTTTAACAGAAAGTAAAAAATTTGCAATGTACCCTCCTTCAGTTCACTCCACTGTTCCCTCATCTCATCATTTCTCATAGCTGCTATCTTCCAACTACGGGGCTCCATTTCCTCAGTAGTGACTCCTGGCTTCTCAGCAGCATCACAAGTCACGGAATTGTTGCACAAACTAGTTACTGATGGCTTCTCTATGTTCCTTTCAAATTCCATGCATCATTGTCAACGAAGGTAGAGATGTCATTTTTCTCTGGCATATCTCTGCTGGATTTTTTTATGAGTATATAATCCATTGTAAAAGTTTCACTCTCTCTTTTTTCTAGGGAACAAAGTTAGCACATCTACATAGTGTCTCTAATAGCCTGAACATGAGTCATTTATTCTTTATCTTCTCCAGAGAGGTCACAAGAAAAAGAAATTCACAATAATATGCCCATGAATCATGTATAAAATACATGTGCACATATACAAATGTACACATACACGTGCACACACAAAGAATAAGTATATACATTTAAATTCCTGAATATATCAATAGAAATGTATTTTATGAACATGTTAATATAAGTGCTATTTTTCAATGTTGTTTTGATTTTTCTTTATTTTTTTAAAAATATACTTAAAGTGGTATAAGAAAGATAGATAGTGATAAAATGAAAATATCTGAATTGTGAGTTTACTGCTTTACTTGGCTTCTATAAATTATTTTTTTGCTTTCCCTAGACATTCCTTTTTTCTATTTTCTATTTTCAGGATCATGGCTATAAAAAGGTGGAGCTCTTCCAGCTCAGTTCTAGCCCCTGTATTTTCACTTTATATTCACTCCATATATAATCTCATCCACAAACAGGCCTTCAATAACCAACCATGCTCAGATAATTAGCTTTTATATCTTTAGCACAGATGTCTCCTCTGAACTCCAAACCCATATGTCTAACCACTTGTCTCAAAGGAATTTCAAACTCAATTTAATATATTCTGCTACAACATGTGGTTCTTCAGCAAGAATTGACTCATACAAAATTGTCATACAGGGGTGATGTAAGTTTAATGTGAAAGTCACATTGGTTCATATGTGATGTTTGCCAGCATGATATGTATTAAATCAATCAGTAACAAAGCTACTTCACAATGAAAAAGGAAGCCTGGGTAACACATGAAGATCTGAAGGAAAAGCTAAAAATTCTGCAAAAAAATGCAATTAATGGCTGGCTTGATGATTTTGAAAATCACTTTCTGCAGCATTAAACTGGCAGAGCTGTGAGTTGAGACTAAGACTCAAAAGCATTTTACTTGTATTAGAAACGATGTTGAAGGTGCACATGGATCAGATTTTCAATTTTAAAAAGTGTTCAATAACTTCTTGAAGTAAGAAACACATGTCCCCATATTTAAGACTACAAAGGACCTACTGACTGAGAAGCTTAGTAACAAATAACTAGAAACTTTAGCCCTGTTTGGAATTGTATCACAATTGTTTGTTTTTTGTTTTTTGTGCTTTGCTTACAAATTTCATAGATGATGCGTGATTTTCCTTAAATTATTTTCTCTGTAAATGTTATTATTTCTACTGCATGGTTTTATAGGATGCAAGATATTTTAATAATGTATTTGTTGCACTGTAATAGAAACATCTCTATGTAAAAGGAGAAAAAAAAAGATCTGAGCCATCCCTCCTGACTGGTTCTTTTCCAGGATTCTCTATTTGAATAGCAACTAAATAACTTCTATACATCCGATAAAAAAGACCACTAACATCTATTCAAGAGGCAATCTTTCTCTAGCTTCCTCTCTCAACTCCTAGGTGTGTCAACTCCTAGGTGTGCATACTGCTAGTATACTCACTGATTCACTGTACCCACTTCTTCTCAATACTTGATCTAGTTAAATATTATCCATGGCCCTTTGTGTGTGTGTGTACGTGTGTGCGCACACGTGTGTTTCAGAGAAGGGGTTTGAGTGTATTTATTTGACTAAAGTCTGTCTATTTTGAAAGACTGGAGATTCCATTACAGCAAGACCAGTGGCTTTTCCGTTGTTGATATTTTCCTGTATCATTTGTCGCCAACGTGGCTCATGCGGTGCAGGTGCTCGATCAACACTTGTTGAAACTATTTTGAATGAGTAGATAGATACCATAGGGACAAGGATTGAGGAGAAAATTGCATAATTTCTTGATTTTGACTTACTGAATTCTTGTTTAAAAATAATAGGATTACATCAATGAAATTATGACTTTAATATTTTATTTAAAAATCAAATTATGACTTTATTTTGAAGTCAGTGAATCATTCAATCATAACATGTTAATTTTCTCAATAATATTTGCCCTGCACTTTTCCAGTCACTGGGAATTAGGTGGAAAATGAAATAATTATGAAATATTCAAATATTTGAGACAACATTAAAATGTAATAGGAAATTATTACATTTTAGAGGTTGAAAGAACTTTTAAAAAGTCCAGATTGTAAAATAATGAGGAAACATTGACAGAATTAGAAGATCCAGATTTTAAAACCAGCTTTATCAAAATCAAATCAGTAGCTGTTCATTCTCAAGTTTAGTTTCATCTACCATAGAACGAGCAGTTTAGATACATGATTATTAAGTCTTTTTAGCTTTAAAATCATCCAAGGTCACCCTGGCCAGTGTGACCCAGCTGTTAGAACACTGGCCTGTGCACCGAAGGTCCCATTCCAGTCAAGTATTGCAGGTTTGATCCCAGCCCCAGTCAGGGCTCATGCAGGGCTCATCCATGTGTGTCTTTCACATCCATGTTTCTCTCTTTCTCTCCCCCCCTCTCTCCCTTCCATTCTCTCTAAAAAGCAATGAAAAGAATATCCTCGAGTGAGGATTTAAAAAAAAAAAAAATCACCCAAGGTCAAACAACTACTGAGAAATAGCAAAGGAAATAGATCAGATTTTTCCGGATTCATTTCCTACGTAATTGAAGACAAACCAGGAAACAACCATGGACAAAAGAAGACACTAATATTTTTTTTAATTAAATCAGTGGGGAGAAAATCATTTGCTCAGATGCTTCAAAACAGAGTGACATCAAAATGTCTTGGTTAGGATGTGAGTTGGAATATTAAATATAGATAATATTTAAAAAAGAGTAGGCCAAGAAGAAAAGGCAAGTATTACATGATCTCACTTAAATGTAGAATATAATGAACAAAATAAACTGATGAACAGAATGGATCCAGAGACATGGAAGAATGAAACAGACTGAGGGATCTCAGAGGGATGGGGGTGGGGGAGAGATTAACTAAAGAACTTATATGCATATATACTTAACGCATGGACACAGACAATAGTGTGGTGAAGGCTTGGGGAGGAGAGAGAATGGGGTCAGTAGGGGGAAAGAAGGGAACACCTCTAATGCTTTCAACAACAAAGGTTAATTTTTAAAAAGTAATGGAAAAGACTCTGTAATAATAAAAAATAAAATTGCATAGATAAAATATGACCTGATTTTGAACATTTCTAGATATAGTCATAGACATCTGTACTTGGTATTAGAAGAAATATAAAGAAAAAAATACAGAAATTTAGTGAAATTGTAGCATTTATCATATGCTACTCTTTTACCATCAGCTTACTGTAGGTCTTGGATAGACCAAAACTTAGTTTTGTCCAGTTTTCCTTAGGCTTCAGATAACCCGTTTTAATTTTAAATGAACAATTTCAGCTAAAAATATGTATATTACTAAGGGGTCTTTACTACTGTGTTAGTTGCCTTATCAAAGTAAACTAATGGATCTTTGCCCTTTAGTGTCCTTCAGTTTGTCACACAAGTGAATTTATCAAGGTGATTAGCATTTGGGAAATATGCAGAAAATGGTTTCTTTTTAACTTTTTATTATGAAAAATTGAAAACATGTACAAAAGTGGAGAGAATGGTAGAATGAATGTGCACATACCCATCATCTAGTCTCAACCATGATCAACATGTCACCAGAGTGTCTCATTTATTTCTTCTCCAACTTTCCATCCACCCCTAACAGTGTAACCTGGAAGCAACAGGAGTCTAGGAGGGTGGCCTTTGAACCAGAGACCTCAGAAGTGAGTAAGGTTAGGAAGAAGCCAGAAAATCTTGATTAAAACCTAAGTAGGCTGAAGCAGTTAGAATATTTGTTGGGGAAGTGCTCGTTGCCAATGTTTGGAACAGGTAGGGTTAACCCTTCTCTTCTCTACCACAAACCATCCCTTCTTCCTCCCCCCTCTTTCTCATGAGGTGGATAAATGAATGAAAAAATGCCTTAGCAAACCACAGAAATAAAATGTAAATGACTATTAACCTCAATTCAGAAGTGTCTGTTCCTTTGCTTTCAGTAAAAAAACAGTTTATGTTGGTTTTGGATATTATACAACCCAGAGAACCACAAAAATAATCATGCTAGTTAGGACTCTAGTGTTTTCTACAAAACTATTTCAAAACTAGTACATATTTACTGACATAGGTAGATTTATCGCGTGGTGGTATGATTCATAAAAAGAAAAATGGAGATTATAGCCCCATACTGCTATTAATATTTTGCTTTCACCACACTGTGGATATGTTATTTCTTTTCTTCTATATTTCTTCCCATAACAACCCATATCTGTTAAGATAAATCTATCTCCTTTTGGTCATTGGACTGCATTTTATAACAATATCCTTTGTTATAATGTCAGGATATAATTATGTCACCATGGTGGAGACATTTCTATAGTAGAAAAAAATTGAGACCTCTGCCTCAAATTTTAGAGACAGTGAATTAGACGGTCTGTTTTGGCCCTAAAGATATCATAACCATTCAAAAGCTTGTAACTTTATAAGTAAGATAGTAAAAGCTTTAGCTAAAAGAAGTGTATGGCAGTGTAGAAGCCAACGTGCAACATAATTAGCTTGCTTTTTCTTATGTTAAAAATTTGAATACCTTAATGCATTTATGAAACCTGTTCATTTTCACTACCTTAAAACGCATATAAGAAAGTTAACATTTTAATGTGAAGCAGGAAGTTATGTAACAATATACATTTTAGTTGTAGATCTAAACATGCATTGCTTATCTTTTAAAAATGATTACAACAAAAATTACCTAGGAATAAGTTTAAAGAGAAATGTAGATAAAAGTAAAAAATTTACAAAATTAATACATAATACAGGGAAAATGAATGCTGAATCTATCTTAACTAATATAGAAATATGACAAATTAATACAACATTATTTTCTTATGGGTATCTAAAAATGATACTCAGGTATATCAGAAACATTAATGGACAGGATATGATAAAAAATAATGAGAGAGAATTTGTATAAATTACATATTTGCATCAATGAAAACATGGTCAAATATGAATGGATGAATGAATGAATAAATTAGTAAGTGAATGAGTGAATAAGTAAGTGTATCCCTTAACTGATTCTAGAATGCTTTTATGAAAGCAAAGTCAGCTATAACCTGCAAGATTATAAAATCTGGACTCCATTTCAAAATAACTAAGCACATGTCCTGGAAGAGCAAATAGACCCAGTACCTGTGTTCCTGGAATCTGTGATTTTTCACCTCCTTCTAGAGTTAAATATCTGCAAGAAGTATAGATTATTAAGAAAGTCTAAAGAGATCTGGAGTTCACAAAATTGACGTTCCAATCAGTTAGTTTTGTAATGAGGAACAGTGTAAGCATAATATAAAATATAAGGGTTATAATTATGATAATAACTGTGCTGATAATCAGAGCCAATATTAAAAGTACTATCAAGTCAATATTCTAAGAATTTTACTTGTATTTGCTCATTTAAAGCTTACAACAACTTTATAAATTGCTGTTATTATTAACCTCATTTTAAAGATGAGCAAAGCAAGGCCAAGAAATGTCAAGCTACTTGTCCAAATTAGATTATGATCAAATAAGAAAATAAAGCAATAATCCTTTACTGGCTCTCCCTAACCTAACCACGCAATTAGTTTAATTCTTAGTGATACTAAACTTCCTGGTAAAATAGGGTGATTGAGCCAGTAATTACCTCGCCTCTAATTATATAAGCAAGTTGTACAAATAAGTAATACAATGTAATAGCTTTTCTGATTTATGACCCTGAGAGAGATGAACCACACTGGATTGTTAAGCCACTCCCCTTAATAATAATTTGGGGTCAGGAATCACAAGAAGACTGATCCCTAGATATGAAGGAAGGCATGGCTCATCTCATTTACCTTCTCTTATGAGTGAGCCACTGAAGATGGGGATATGGTAAATTATGCCGTGGACCAAGAGGAGTTGCTCACATGGCATCCAGTCATCCACACCTGGCCCAGGCTACGGGAAATCATACAGCCCTTTAAAGAAACACCTGCCCTTGAGAAGGGTTAGAAGGCTGTTAAGGGCAGAGTGTTGCCACTACTTAATTCTCTCCCCTTTGAATCAAAATAAAGCCTCTTCTCTCTCTTCTTCTCTCCCTTTCGCTCTCTAACCTGGTGGTAGATATACTTAGATAAACCAATGTACATGTGTGGTTTAGTGAAGACTGGCATAAGCTATTTAGCTAACCCATGAACAATTTGCTAAATTATCTAGAAATATAAAATGCACATGCATAATAGACTTTAATTAACACATATAGTTTTAGCGTCTAATTTTTAGGCCTCACATTGGAAGACCCAGCATATTCTTCAATGAGTTACTGAGGCTATAAAATAAAGAAGAAAACTAAGGTAACTCCTCTCTAAATAACCATTTTCTCTAAATAACTGTTTGCTGCATTCTTTCTCTATTATTACTCAGCACAAAGTCATTTTATGAAAAGGACGTTAATATATTTGAAATCCTAGGCTCTTAGAGAAAATTGTCACTGAGAGATCTCTCTTACTAAATGCTAAAAAATTTCCATTGATTTCCTCCAGAGAGCCCCAGGCATGTGCTTCGTTTTTATGCACTTTGCTAAGCCTTTTATTAAGACCTACAAGTAATTTGCCAGGCTGGATCGCCCCCAGAATGCCTGCAAACCACCCAGGCAGATGCATGGATTTTAAAATTCAAATTATCTTTTTTATTTTCAATTTTCCCTTCACTGTATTGCTTATATAAAACCCAAATATGTTCTTAATATAACTTTATTCCTTTTATATTTACTGATCTTTCTTCCCTCGACCATCAAATATTACCTCCAACCATATTCTTTCTTTCCATATTATTTTCAACTTTGCATTTCTTTCCTTGAAATCCATGAATAAAATTCAGATATTCTTCCTTTTTTTTTTAAAAAAAAAAATCTTTATTGATTTCAGAGAGAGGAAGGGAGAGGGAGAGAGAGATAGAAACATCAATGATGAGAGAGAGAGTCATTGATCGGCTGCCTCCTGCACACCCCTGACTGGGGATCCAGCCCAGGCATTTGCCCTGACCCGGAATCAAACCCTGATCACCTAGATCCTAGGTAGATGTTCAACTGCTGAGACTTGCTGGCCGGGCAATAGTTCTTCCTATTTTTTTTATTTTTTTTTGGTGGTTTAGCTAATACAATGTTAGGGGTGATGAGAAATAAGTGAAAAACATAAAATATAGCCTTGCTGTTTCAGACTTACCAACTTTGGCTAGATTTTTCTTGAGAATAGGAACCAAGCCTCGTACCCCCTATAGTAACTGGTATACTTCTGGACACATGGAGTAGAAGCTTAATATATAGATCTGCTTGTTTTAACAAACTTTCCTTCTTCAATTTTTATTTTTGAAGTTGTTTTGGGGCCTATCCAGATAATTATAAAATTAATAAAAGAACAACACAATATATTGAAGGATCAAAAGGAGGGCACTGTAAAGAATAAAAAAGGGCAAAATGGGAACAAGGACATGTTTAATTTAAACCATTTAGAGTAAAAGAGATGGCAAATCTGTCATTGACCTAGTTTTCTCACTTCTATGTTTTTCTGAATTGAATCTGTTATTATATTGCCCCCCAAATAACAATCTTAGTGCCTCAGTTAACTCATTCTTTGTTATCATCTTTAAAATCTCAACATATTTTCTTACCCATTCTTCCAGTCATATTTTTATTCCTCATTGTTATTTAAGTTATTTTTAAGTATTGACAACATGGAAACCTACATTTAATTGTAACTCTTGAATAATATTTAAACACCTCATAAACAATGCTAAACAGATACTAAACAAACTTAGTTCACATATTTTTGCCTTCCATGAATATATATATATATTTTTGGCTCAAACAAACATAGACAAATTCTTTATTAAGTCATATCCTTCTTAATCCTCATGATGGAGTACTGTATTTCTTACAACTCATATGAATAATTTCTTCACAGTATCAATACACAAATTTAAATTCCATGAAAATGGTATATCTGCATTATATTAATGCTCTTAAGACTAATCATTTTAGCAAATTTCCACTATACAATATAGTATTATCAAATAGTCATTATAATAAGTAGATTCCAGGTGTTCTTAACACACACACATACACACACACACACAAAAGATAACTATGTGAGGAGATAGATATGTTAATGAGCTTTTCTGTAGTAATCATTTCACTTATGTGTATGGGTATCAAAATATCATGGTCTGGCCTTATACTGTGTGTCTCAGTTGGTTGAGCATTGCTCCATGCACCAAAAGGTCAAGGGGTCGAATCCTGGTCAGGGCCGATGCGCAGTTTTCAGGCTCCATCCCCAGTAGGGGGTGTGCACGAGGCAGCAGATTGATGCATTTCTCTCACATCAATGAGATGCTTGAGACCTTGGTGTATTAGCAATGTTTATTCCCAGGGCACATTAAAGACATAATCATTGAAGAAATAGAGCATATACTTGGCTAGGCTCTGGATCCCAGACGATGAAGTGAATGTCAGAATGTCCAAACTTTAAGTGTTCCAAAGAAAAGCCTGCCAAGGATGTGATTCATATCTGCACTGTTGGAATTCCCTACGAGTGGTCAAGCAACACTGTACCAATGTCATAAGATGGGAGGAAGGGAGAAAGAAAGGGAGGAAGGGCACAAGAATGAGAGAGAAAACTAAACAGAACGAAGAGAGCAGAAGGAGAAAAAGTAGGAAAGAGGGTAGAACTGACAAGGAAAGTAATGTTAATTAATTTACTTTTTAATATTTGCAAGGAATTATCCCACAGCAAAATTTATCTGAAAGCTTTACCTCATGTTATCCCCCCTACCAAAGAAAATCTAAGTTTTTTCTTAGGCAATTAGTGGATATTCATGATAAACTATAAGTATGATTCATAGAAATTTCAGCTGAATACTTAAGGACCAAAGTTAGACGACATAAAGCTCATAGGCCGTAAGGTTTTTCATCGAGGGCCTCTTCCAATCTGTCTGCTTTCCTGAGGGCAAGAAATGTCCAAGAATTTCTCTAAAGCCTTTACCATGTTCTCTTCTCTGATCCCTTAGATATGCATATGAATCCAGATTTTTTTCTTTACCCTTTTCCATGAAATAAACCAATTTAAAAAACAAAACCCAAAACTATCATGTTGCACATGTAAACTCAAAAATGTTAACTTCCAGCTTTTGGAAGTTGATGAGTTAGGTCCTAAAATATGTGAAAACCTCGAAATATCAAAAATTAGCACTTTATGTCTTTTATTGTTAATACTCAGTTTAACACATTATCAAATGTATGCTATTTTGCTTTTCCCCCTCTCTTTCTTAATGATGACAATTCAAAGAAATGCACAGGTATATTTATTTAGATTCTCATCAGTGAGCATTTCCCAATCTCAATTATTCTTAATACCAGGAAGTATACAGCCTCCCAAAGCAGCATTTACGTTCTGTTAAAATGCCTGAGGTTATTTCCAAATAATTTTTAACACAGGAAACATTTTTAAAAGCACCTGCCTGATACTCTAGTAACTTTAAAGGCTGACATGATGTGTATTGTTCAAAATCTTAAACCTTTTATTGCTTGTCTGTTCATGCTGGCAGTTAGAGCTTCTTCCTTGTAAAACATCGAAGGCAATAACAGAATGCTACCTAAGAATAAAATGCAAGGTGACCCTGACTTGGAAATTTATTCTCAATTATCAGCAGTGCCATTTTTTAAAATTAGCAAAATTTTAAGAAAAATCATATGCCACAAAAATCATTTAGTATAGTAAATGGCTATTATAAACCTCTACCCTATATCATCAAATTTGTGTTACTACCTGTTATTATTCTTAGGCCTTGATTTTTAAGTCTAGATCCATTAGCAGTATTTGTCACTTTTATCTCACCTTTACTGTTATCCACACTGTGTGGCTTTCAAACTGTTTTCTTTTACATTTCTTTCATTCTTTATGGCTGGGCTACTAATGGAATAAATTCCAATCTTCTTAAATAACCAGCTTCTCAGATAATCTGGATTTAGTTTTAATTTTCTACTATGGATTCAACTATTACTTAAATAAAGGGAAATGAATTATCCATTTTTGCAGAGATGAGTCCTAGTTTAAGGAGGCTGATGGGCCTGGTATCTAAATGCTAGAGTATAGCCAAGGAAAGGAATTCAGAAATGCCCTGACTATGGAAGCTTCAAAATTGTTTTTGGTACATCAGTTGTACTGTTTCAATTTTTTATTGTTGTTATTTATTTGTTTTATTTTACTCTCTCTTTTTTTGTCTTTTGAAGTCAATCACTCAAAATCATCACCCTCTCTAGTCACTATTCACTGACCACTTTAAATCTGTGGTGTAAAGTATCCTCTAGTAGCTAGTAAACAAAGGACATACAAAGTATGCTATTTCCTGGGGGTTTGGGATTGTTTTTTCTCAATCACAACATCAGTTTACTTCCCAGGTGAATATAAAAATAAAGATTTATAATATCAAAGAATAGGAGCTGTTTCTTCAACAGGGCATTAGACTGAGGACTGTGACCGTTTTTTGACAAGAAAGATTCAGGGCATTCAGACTGGTACTGAGTTCTTGTATATAAGATCATGTTAAGCATTAGAAACAGAACTCTTGTACTGCTATAAATTAGTTTTATTTACCTTTTATTGTCCATGCACCTATTGTTCTGTTTGCCTGAAATACTCATCCAGCTGAAAACTGAAATGAACTGCACCCAATAACATGTAACTGTTAGGACTGAAACTTCGACCAATGGATGTAAACATCTTAACTCTATTTTAGATAAAATCTTCCCAGAAAGATAAGACTATACTTTACAGTTTGATCCAATACATTTATGAAACCCAGTTTATTCGTGTATTATGTTAATCATCTGAGAAACTTCTTAAGACAATTGGTTGCTCACTGGGGAAAAATCTCACTCATCAAACAACTATTCCCTTCTCAGTTTGTTTCAAGACTCTCATCTTGCTGTGTCCATCAATCTTAAACTATTAAATTACAAACTTTACTTAATCAAAATTTAGCCCTTGTATTTTAAGATATGCCTTAAACTAGTTGAGTGTATACCTGAACCATATATATTAATCCCTATCCTACCCTTCTAAACACTTAATCTCTCTTTTACTGCCGTAAATTAATAAACTTGACTTGAACAAGTTATTCTGGCGAGGTATTTTTGCTGATTTAGCATTCAACAGCTCACCTATTCCTATAGTTTTTCTTCATTGCAATCAGGTTTATGCCAATTCCTCTATCCAAAATTCCTGTGCCCTTCACTCACTATGGTGAGTATAACAACTATAGGTATATAGTCGTTGTTGACTGTTCTTATTTTTCAAAATAATGTGTTCCACAAGATCAGAGAATGTTAATTTTGGTTATTGTTCTATGTCCAATAGCTAAATTAGTAATTGACATGTAGTTGATATGTAATATATATTTATTAAATAACTTTATTCCTAGGCCTTGAATTAATGATTTTTCATGTATACTTGTCCAATTGTCATTTTATTTACTATACAGTAATACTTATAATACCCTACAAATTTGTTTTGAAAAAAGTCAGATACCTGTGACCATTCTGCTTCAGATTACCTTGTGAAAAATATAATTCCCCAAACTATCAAATTTCCATATTCTATCAATTGTATTTTAAGTTGTATTTTTACTCAATTGAACCCTATGGTAAAATTCTTCAAATTATTTAGCAACTACAATGTGTTAAGATGCTATAAATTATGGTTAAAATTAAACATAACAAAAAAAGTGACCTTTAAAATTTGCCATAAAAACTCTAGAAGAGGGCTATGAAACCGATTTTTATTCTGATAAATGTAGACAGGAATTCTGGAAAACTAAAATCAATTTAAATAAATTTTTTACAGTAGCAAGATAATTGATTGAAATGATCAATATATTGACTTTATTCAGAGTTTTGTTTTTTCTCTCTAGACGGTTTGGAAATACAATGTAAAGTATTTGATCTCACTTCATAAAAGGGATTTTATATGAAAGTAATTTATTGACCACATTAGTGGGCAGTGCACTGCAGAATGCATAAACAAAAAATAGACATCGTTTTCTGTATCACTTATATAGTTTAGGCTATGAATGTTAGTATATACAAACTTACCTGAGTAAATAAGCAAAATTGAATATATATTTTTGATAATTTTTCAAATAATACAGATTTCTAGAAGCTATTATATGGCTGTACTGTTATTTTTCTCATAAACTCCTGCCTACATTCACAAATAATTACTTAATTGTCATGCTATGATTAAAAATATTTAAAGCTGAGTATGCCTACAAAATGTATCAAGTTTTTAGTATAAATAAAAACTGAGCTATGAATGCATACACATTATAAAGACATGCATTTTATAGGTACACTTCAATCCATTATTTTTTCCTATCCAGTATGTGTATACTATCCACTAACTGTGTTTTAAGAAGAAACACACTCAGATACAAAGTCATCTCTTTTCTTTAGAACATCAAGTTAGTTACTTTGTTTATTTTTAAAGATTTTTAATTGATTTTTTTAGAGAAAGAAAGGGAGAGGGAGAGAGAAAGAGAAACAACGATTAGAGAGCTAAACATCCATCAGCTGCATCCTGCACGCCCCTGGCAGGGATCAGGCCTGAAACCCGGGCATTTGCCATGACCAGGAATCGAACCATCATTTTGGTTCACAGGACGACTCCCAAACAATCGAGCCACATAGACCAGGGCAAGTTAGTTACTTTAAATTCCGTACTAATTTGATATAATTATTTGAGTATTAGTTTTTATACAAATTCTAGTAAATTCACAAATTTATATAACAAATCTCTTTTTAAAAGGGTTTTATCTTAATGAGAAGTGGTATAATTTGTTTAATCTTGTTCTTCATAATAGAATCATAAAAAGATAATCGTTTGATAAAACAGTTGGCACAAATAAGTCTATTTTAAAATATTCCCTTTTTTTACACTGTAATGACTTCTAGTTGCTTCTGAAATAAACTACAGATTTATTTATTTTTTAATGTTTCTTTATCTTTATTGTTGAGACCATTACAGCCATGGAGTAAAACTGAACTCATATTCCACTCTTTTGTAATAAGAATTAGAATTTTACAGAGATTGAAGAAATGTTTCAGGTTAGGTAACTCATTTATTATAACAGCAATATCAAGATTTCCAAGAATATTAGCCTAAATTCAATCTAATAAAATAAACATGGCCAGAACATTCATTATAAATGCCTGCATAAATAAATATATATTCTCCAAAGCTTGCAACATTCATTTTGATATGAATTTGTGATATATTCCTTAAGGTGTTCATTTCTAATGTGAAAGAGACAGAATTTCTGATCAAAGGGTTTAAAATAATTCTTCTGTGTCATCTGATACAGTTTTAAAGATGGCAAAGCTTAAATCAGAAAATGTGTTGTTATAAAAGCAGTTAACAACTGTGCTATGCCCAGTTATTTCTGCAGATTACAATTAGAAACAAATATAATGATGTAAATTGAATGTAAATGAGAAAATTAAAACCTAAGAATCTCCATTCAACACAAAGACATAGGAGTCTAAAATTCAGGGCCGATCTTCATGTTTTCATGAACCTTCAGAATATCTAACTGATGACATTTTCCACATAAACGCAAGTGGTCTCTATTCATGTAGGAGTTTTATGTGTATTTTCTAAAACCCTAGACAATATTCCCATTTTTCTTCAAAAAGACATTATTATAACAATCATAGGAACAGTGTATGTATAAATCAAGTATTTTGGATAAGTATGGACATTGTCAAACAGGTTTAGAAGAATAATGCACTAAAAGATTAATACTGTGGTTTTACCTTATTTAGAATTCATGTTTTCAAATTCTGGGTCTGCACACCAAATGATGTGTCGATTTGCATTTAATCAGTATAGACTATGTAATAGTTAGGTGTAAATATTTATCTAAAAGTCAGAACTTAAAAACAATTTTCATCTATCTATTATAGTTTCCTTTCATAAAAGTCGCTTTTTATTCTTGGACAGAAGAGTAAATGGAAAAAATAACTCTCCCGTGGACACTTTCTAGATTCTCCTGTGAGACGTAAAATCTAATTATGCTCTAGTTTGCCTTCTGACAGAGCTGGCCTGTGTGCCATCATCATGGTACTGTGTCTGTGAACCGCCAGCTTGATAACATGATTTGCCTCACTAATGTTTGCCTATTTCTGTTAATTTGAGATAAACGTGAGGGTGATGGTGTGTTTCAGGGTGAATTCATTATGACAATGTTTGGTAGTAACCTGTAAAAATTTGAAACATGAGTTTAGACGAATCCTCATTTAATGAATTTATGACATTTTTAACATCTGTTATAACTGTTTTATTTTGCCCACACAAAGTTGTTCAACGCTGATTACTAAGGAATCAATTCTCTTTTATTTTTCAATTTTAATTTTGTTACTACTATATTCCTTTGTTTATTCTGAATATTGCTTAATGTTGCCTGATTCGGGATGCTTTAACTTTATAAAAGAAAGAAAAGAAAGTGGGAAAACAAGCATTTGAATTTTTTATTTACCAAAAACACCATTCAAATGATGTGCAGAAAAAGATGTAAAAATATCAGAGGAAGAAGACGTACATTTATTATTTCAAAAATAATCTACATTTTTCTTCAGTTGTTATAACCATATTTATTTTAAGCTGATATTTTTGAAGGGTTGGATCTCATTCTTTCTATAAGAGAAATAAATAGTATTGTTTATGGATTTTTAAATAAGTGATTTTCAAAATAGGGAAGATTGTTTGATAGCATTCCATGTATAGAATAACAAGATCTTTGACTAAAAGAAGCTGTCATAACTATGAAATAGGCAGTTTATTTCCAGATTCCATGATGAAATATTTTTACTATAAACCCAAATAGTCAGACTGTCTCTTTTTCTTCAGGTGACCCATTAAAGGCCATTCTTAAGTTTAAGGCATCTAGAAAACATGCTAATAAACAGTATTGGGACTATTCAAATAAAGAATATATAACCTTGAAAATATTTGGAGGAAGCTGAGAACTTTAATTCAAAATGTGATTTTAAAAATAAATGTATTTTATAAAGTGGTGTTGTAAGAGTTGGACAAACACCGGAAGATACAGAGATTACATATCATGGAAAAACACTCTAGGCCTTAAAGCTATTAAAAAAACCTGCAATGTTCCATCAGTTTCTGTTAGTCAGGGAAACGATGTACCTTACTATGCAACAACATTGTTGTTTGTGTAAATGAACTAGTTTATAGCATAAGTCTCATAACATGTTGAGCTTTAAACTCTGAGAAATGGAACATGTCTGTGAGCTTATACTTTGCTATTCGTTAAAGGTTTGCATTCTTATAGAATTTTAAAATATAGAATAATGTCCCAAGCCACACTCCTTAAATTACAAAAATGAATATTTTAATAAATTTCAGTAAATACCAAGGTGCTAATACTTGACTACCAGAATAGCCTTTAGGCTTATTTCACATGATGGCATATTAATGATGAATCATGCAGTTTTAAAGGCCAGTACTGAAATAAAGATTCAATTGCTTTATCTTTTTTAAAAGTGTTTGTAGAGGCTATTTTAAATGGTATAAATTATTCCTCAAGATTTTACTTTTCTCAGTAAAAAAACGAAATCAGTGATTTCAAAAGGAGAGCAATGTTCTAGTGGCAAGAGTATTAGAGTAGATACGATAGCTTGCATTTTATTCTAAACGTTATCAACCTTTCATTATGTTCTTTGGGAAGTCTTTTATAACTCAGGCATACTCAATGCTATACTTATAAATTTGAATAATATATTTTCTCATATGATAAAAATATTTTTAATGTAAAAGAAGCTTTAATTGATTTATAATAATTCTCTTTTTTTTCTTTGATTTTTTTCCCTTTCAGAGTATTTTTATTTAAAATGTTCTTGAAATATTTTGTATGTATTAAAATAGATATGGCCCTGGCAGGTGTGTTTCAGTTTGTTGCAGCATCATCTCATGCACCAAAAGCTGGCATGTTCAATTACTGATCAGGACACATACCCACATTTGGGGATCAATTCCTGGTCAGGGCACATGCAAGGAGGTGACTGATCAATGTCTCTGTCTCTCTCCCTTCCTCTCTCTCTAAAAAGCAATTAAAAATTAAAATAGATATGGATAATTTTCTTGAAAATTATATTTTATACACTGGTGTTGCTAGACACTTTTGTGATAACAACATTTACCATTATTTCCTCTTTATTTGCTAGCTTTATTTGTGTCTTGCTTTAATATAGCTCTCTAGAGACAGCATAGCATAGCAGTTAAAGATGCAAACTCTGGATTCTGACTTGTGTGGTCTCCTGAGTTTACTGATGATGAGTAATGTGACCTTGGGCAAGATACCTCCTATCTTTATCTTTTATATCTGCATCTACTCTAGTTTTTTGTACCTTAATTCCCTCTTCAGTAAAATAAGAATAAGAATGGAACAAAGTAATAGTAATGATGATGCTAATAATAATAATAGCTCATACAGTTATCTTAAGAATTAAATGCTTAAATATTTGAGAACTGCTGAATAATGCCGGATACATGGAGAACACTCAATTAGTGCTGTAGCTCATTCATCAGTTTTCCCCCTCTTTCATCAAAGCACAAAGCATTTTATATATTTATCACATCAGACATATCTTTAAATTACAGTGCTAGTACTAAATTTGCAAGTCTTTATTTTTCTTTTTTTGACCCTTAGCTCAGTCTCCAAATAGTGCTATTTAAGACCGTTCCACTTGCTGTCTTCACTTGAAAACCAGCTATTGAAAGGGAGAAAAATCCTAATCGTTCTCTAAAGCAGCTAGGATAGAGAGTATAATAAATATACAGAGTATAATAAATATAAGAACTCACAACCAATTTGTCTAAGGATGCAATGACAAACAGACAATAGAGACAATAACACGCCTCTGAAGTTTTGTCTATAACTGCTTTAAAAGCTTCAATTTCGTAGGTGTCATTAGTTATCTTTTATCATGAGCAGCTTTAGAGTTGAATTTAAATTACTTAAATTCTTTTAGATAAGTATAGATATTTTCTTTTTTGTTTCCTGGCCTACTCTGATTTGTCTATCAGAACTTTGTATTATACTGAAGTGATTGACTTGATGCAGACAAATACTATAATAAATGCAGAGCTTGCTAAGACTTCTCAGGCTCCATTCACAAAATAGAGTTTTAAACACAATTTTCTTTTGGGAATTTTTTTGTTATTATAAAAGTTTAGATATTTTTGGGGTGGGCAGTCTTAGTATATAGACTATTAAATCTTTGTAGAAATATTAATTTCTAAGTGTCAAATTTTTCAAAGTATAAATCTTCTGAATTTAAAATTGGTAGCCTTTGCCATATGGTTACTAGATGTTTAAATATTGTTCTTCCTTTTAGAAGAAAGGTATTACTTTATTTACTGAAGTATCACAAGAGGTATTGTCTTCCAAGACTCAGGCCTCAGTTGTTCCACAAAATGATGGAGGTGACTAGCCATATGTATACACACACACATATATCTATATATCTCCATTTTCTCCTCAAGTTAGGTGGATAGTAGGCCTATTTTATAGAGTATGTTCCTAATATATTTTATGATGATTTTTCTTTTGTCTAGGCCACAAATAGAAGTTGTATGTCTTGAATCTTCAAAGTGAGAACCTACAGGACATTTTGGACATTAAATCTACAAAAGTTTCAAGTCTCCCAAGACTGGGCCCCCTGTAGTTTCTCACTCTCATGCTAATCTAATCTCACCCTCCAGCAATTTGTCAAAATTACCAGTTTAGTGTTCTGGCCAGTGTGTGCATCCAGCAGTTTGGCTCCAAGCAAGCAGATCTCTACTTACTCTTTGAATTTGATTACCTTCTAAGGGGGCAGTTTGCCCTGTAATCTCAATTCTCTGAAACGCATTGATTTTTAGTATGTTCAGTTTTTTGTTTGTTTATTTTAAGGTCAGGAATCATGACTTCCAAGCTTTTTATATATCAGAGCTGAAACTGAAAGTTAATTATTTATATGTTTGATAGAAACAAAAACAATCACTATGCTTTAATCTGTATTCACCAATTTACAAATTTGATTTTGTACGTAGTTTGTTCAAGTGTTATGCTACACATAATAGAGTTAAAGAATGCGAAATATTTTCTTCCTGTATTTTATAGAATTCTATGATATATTCTGTGAAATAAGATGTATTGACAAATAACTGCAATGGAATAAATTATATTTTGTGATGTGTGTGTGTGTGTGTGTGTGTGTATGTGTGTGTGTGTGTGTAATTTCCCCCAGTCTCCTCAGAATTTACAATAAATAAAATATCACAGAGGTAATCTGAAATGGTGATTCCTTGCTGTAGTGGTAAAATTTAACATTTATAGGAAAAATTAATAGCACTAAAGAAATATTCATAATTATCTTTATTAATTCTACTGAAACTTGAGTGATTTAAGTTATAATTAATCAAGCTAATTGACATATAACTACAGATAAGTGGACTGGTCAAATACAAAATGTAAAAGTTAAGTTGAATCGATTGTTTTTATGTTAATTGGAAAATAACCTATGTTATTGAATTATGCATTCATTAATCCCTTGATTCTGTTTTATGTTTTGCAAAATTCCATAAACTTACTTTGCCCTTTTTATACACATTTTCAGCTACAAACCTGGCAAAATTTTACCACTCAAAATTTTAAAAGTTTTGATTGGTACCTTTTGTCAGCATGAATGAGCCCCTATTGCTCGTTTTGCTTTTCCAAATCATATAATAACCCTGGGCCTTATAAATGAAAGAAAGTTCTGAAATTTATAAGCTCACGACCTGCTATTGTTCTTTTCAAGCCACTGTGACCTTCTTGGCTCATCACTCATTTAATAAAATGAATTCACCTCTATGTGGTGTTAAGTCTACGTGGTTAGAAAACCAGTGGCCTTTTCTCTCATAGTGACTGTTTTCACAAGTCTAGCCCTCTTAGAACTAAATCTGGTGGAGTGTTTTTTTGCATCTTTTCCTACATATAAGAAAGTGAACATCAATAACTTGTGCCATCCCCAGACTGAAATGTTTTCAAGTTATGTAAAAGCTCAAGATATACTTGTATCTAGTTTTCTGAATTATGTTAAGTAAAATGTCATTCACTGTCTAAGGGCACCATCCATAAATAAGTACTTCACATCCTAGGACTACTGATAGTGAGTCCGTCCAAGATTAATGATAGTCTCCAGGTATGCTAATGCAGAGCTATGATATGGATGTCAGTTCTATAGCGTTATTTTGGACTGTGTATGTTTGTTTATCTTGTCCTTCCCACCTGATATCAATGTTCCTAGTGTTTTTATAATGTTTTTATCTTTCACAGTGTTTCTAGTGTTTTTCTGTTTTATCTTCTGGGCCAGAATTTTTATCAGCATTATGTGTGCTTTAGATAGCAAAAGTAGTGGTAGTCTACTGTGTTCTTGGCATCCCCCTCAGGCATAAATAGAAAGCTATCTTGAAAAATATGTTCCTGTCAATTATAGGCAGGATGGTTTACAACTCCCTTGCCCATTTTGATTGATGTGTATGATAGGGCTGCCCTGATCATTACACATTGAATCCGTAGCAGCCGTGCAAAATGTTTATGAATAGAAAAAAAATAAAATAAATTTAACATTATACTTTCACATAATTTATTTGGCTTCACTTAATTATAATTATTAGTAATGCTAGTCAAATCTAATGGGAGAAGCAATGTCAGAGACATTTTAAAAGACATTAAAATTGACTCTTGGAATGCAATATATCAATTTCTTCTTAGTAAAATTAGTTTCTTATTTTTTTCGGATTCCTTAAGTCAACATACATCTGTACAAAAGTGAATATGCCCAATCTATAATTACTTCTTAGTGGAGACTAAACTGGGATTACAACTTTGCTTAGGCAACATACGCAGAAAAACACACATGAAAAAGTAAACAGTTCACATAAATTTGCCTTCACAAAAAATAGAATGTGATCTGACAATGACAACAGCAATACATATGCATTGATTAAGATCCTGCATAGGATCAGGCACTGTTCCATGCAGAAACTTCTCAGGACCCACTGTATAAAATTGATAATATTATCCATGGGTTTTTTGTTGTTATTTTTGTAGGTGAAGAAAATGAGTTTCAGTTTTCAGTAACCTTCCCAAAGCCTTAGATGTGGTAAGTACAGAGCAAGATCTTCATCATTCTTAGTTGTGAGCATGAAAGTCATACTCCCTGTCTAATTGCTCATGAGACCTACCTGTGAAATATCATCCTAAGAATTCATTTGCATTACTGTGCATGAATTTTTTGTAATAACACCAATAGAGACAATCTTTTCCCCCAGTTATAGAGACAAGTGAAATAAGCAAACTCAAAATGAAGTTCAGGAAGGTTAAATAAATCGTCCCAGGTACACCCCACTAGTGAAGGGCACACTGAGGAGTTGAGCCTGGCTTTCTTTTTTCTAGTCTGTGTTTTCAACTCCTTTAGTCACAGTCTTTTTTCTTTTTTTTTTAATATATCCTTATTGATTTCAGAGAGAGGAAAGGAGATGGAGAGAGAGATATAGAAACATCAATGATGAGAGTCATTGATCGGCTGCAGCCCGCAACCCGGGCATGTGCCCTGACCGGGAATCGAACCCCAATCTCCTGGATCCTAGGTCGATGCTCAACGGCTGAGCCACGCCCAACCAGGCAAGTCACAGTCTTTATAAAAGTTGTCCTCTGTTCCTCAAAGGCTGTTAGTTCTGTGTGTCAGTGTCCTTTTAGCCTTTCAAATAAAACAGTACTTACTTTCTGGTAGTACAGTGGCTCAATTGAATCTTATTTTCATGTCTCGGCTATCTGTTAAAGCTATGAGTATTGTAAAATTGATAGCTAATTTTGCATTTCTTTTATGCATTCTTCTGTACTGTTTCCATTTAATTATTCTCAATAAGATAATTGATGGTTGTGGTAATACATGCATTAATAATACTGTTATTATTTGAATTATTTATAGCAGTAGTGTTAGTTTTATAATTGTCAAATAATATAAAGTGGACAAAGTCATATGAATAAGTATGAACAACTTCAGATGTTGAAAAAGTTGTTTTAAATGTTTATGTACTTTTGAAAGCTAAACTGTCTTTTTTTGGTTCTTCTGTTACAGTTTGTGGAATAAGTATTAGTGATGAAAATAATGATGGAGTTCATGAATTTAAGCGTGATGGAAAGGCACATGCTAAGAATAGGCTTGTCATCTGAGAAAGCAATATTTTTGAATATTATTGATTATAGTTTCCAGGGAAAGAACACTTTATACATCATTTATTATTACAAGCAGTAATTTTTATTACCTATGTGTCAAATAAATGGAAAGTTTAATCTAACTGAGAAGTTGTTGACATAAGAGTACAGTACAATTGCACTAGATTCTATCACAATTTACAGTAAAGATAGCCACCCTCTGGATGTGAGAATTAGGGTAAGTCTTAAAGCAGAAGAATGTGCTGACAAGTACTACTGCAAGAGGGATTTATATTCCATATCTACTTCATGTAGCTATTGATTATTTGATAGATACTCTTTCTAACGCAGTGTCCTGGAATCCAGCTTGTCTTCTTTCCATTGCTTTTAAACGAGCCCTATCTCAAGAGGCAAAATATCTTCTAGGAAAATCAAAGAGAGTAACCTGAATACTGAAATATTCACCACCAGGCAAGCTTCCCAGATGCCTCAGCACCGATATACTTCAGCAGATTAGAGTATTGAGAATACTGTTTTTACAGGCTGGTGTAGTTTCCTATAAAAGTGGAAAGTAGGTAGAAGTAGGCAGCTTTCCAAGTTAAATTTGGGGTATTAAAGAAATGTAGGATTGTCACCCTTTACCTCACACACCCACATGCCTCCCAAAAATCTGTGAGTTGCATCAGTTTTAATGGAAATGTGCTCCTCATATGATTCCTTTTGATGTGAATATTGAAAATACAGAATCCTAGAGCCAATCTCACATCCACAGAATCAAAAAACTGGGCTTGATAACCCAGAATACGTATTTTAACAAGCACCTTATGTTGACTTGGGTTTGACAACTGTGGCCATCGCGGCTTTTGAATAGAACAAACATGAATTAGAGTGAAGCTTCTGCCACATATTAGCTGGAAGTCCTTGAGCAAGTTAAGTGACTTTTCTAATCCCTGTTCTTCATTATAAAATTGTGAAAATAGTGATACTTATTGCAAGTTGTTATTTTTAAGATCAAATGTGTTATTGGGTAAGAAGCATATATAATCCAGAGTATAGCAATTACACAACCAGTAAAAACAGTTATTAATATTTAGATCTTTAGGAAAACTGCAAGAATATTGATTCTTGATCCAAATAAAAGGTTTGGATTGTGTTTATAAAACGAGGTTGGTCTCACAGACAACACAAGAGCCTCCATCATACACATTTCTTACTAAATAATTTGAAATGTTTTTGGTTAAGTTTTCCTCTCACTTCACATTCTATCAATTCAACCTCAAAATTAAATCTATAGCTTATCAGCCCCTGTTTATTTATATTGCCCTAACACTCCAGACTAAACTAACTCACCTTCTATTGGGAATGAAATGGTAGTATTTTAAAGACAAACTCCAATAATTTTTAAAGTATGAAACTGATTGAGACAACTTCCTACATAAGACTATTAAAAACAGCAACAGCAAATCCATAAGTGACTTAAAAAAAAAATGAATTCAATAATGAAAAGAAAAAAAAAAAAGAAAGAAAAATGTTGGGTGTTCTGGTCTTTGCCTGTTCCTCTAGGTCCATCCTAGAAAATCTGCCCACTTCAGATCTGTTTCCCAGTTACACTCTACTTCAAATAAGCTCTTCCCTCAGGAATGTCAGCATGCTGCTCCTTTTGGTAGTGGTTTTAAACGCATACCTCCCTCATCTTTCTTAGTTACCTCCAACTAAATTTGTAGATCTTTACCCAAATTGTACTCCTTCAAAGAAATATGCCCCAATTACAAATTTAAATTTCTAATAGTACCCCTATTTTTTATCTCCTTGGAATCTAGTTATAGTTGTTTCACATATAACACTTTTTAATATACAGTCGACCCTCGAACAATGAAGGATTGGGGATGCCAACTCTCAGCATAGCCAAAAATCAGCATATAAATTTTGAATCCCCATAAACTTAGCTACTAAGAACCTACTCTTGACTGGAAGCCTTACTGTAACGTAAACATCTATTAACACATATTTTGTCTGTTGTATTTATTATATACTATATTCTCACAATGAAGTAAACTAGAAAAAATAAAATGTTATTAAGAAAATTACAAGTAAGAGAAAATACATTTACAGTATTTACTGAAAAAATAAATATGTGGATGTGCCCAGTTCAACCCATGTTGTTCAGGATCAGCTCTATATTTATGTGTTAATATTTGGCTAGGCTTTTTTTTTAATGCCAATATCCCTTGTAATATTATAATTTTCAGGAAGAAATATCTATCTGTTTTGTGCTTCATTATAGTCCTTAGGGCAAGCATAGCCATAAAAGCATTAGGCACTAATTATACAATTTTCACCAAATAAATGATTGCACAGCTCAGACACCCCTTTGAAGCACATGTCCCCATGCTTGTTCACTTGGTCATATTTATTCAAGATTGAGGGGTTTTTTGGGGAGGAGAAGGAGATAATGTAGTATAGCACTGTTATTATTTTAATAAAAAGCAACAAAACTTACAGACTTTTCAGTCCCTTTGCTTTTATGCTCTCCTTTGGGCAACACTCTTTTAGATGTTGACAGCGTAAAATTGGTTCAGCACTCAAGTCTTCTTTCTGCAGATTATTTCTAAGGATAAATCAGCAGGCCTGAATAATTCTGTCCTTCAGTAAGTGCTATGAGACCAGTAATCCAAGTACTCCAGGGCTTCTTGTGACATTAAGTGAGGCAATTCAAGAAATCACTAACAATAGCCACCTTCAAGATCTCAAAGTTTATTATATTTAAAACGTGAATGCTTTGCCTCTTACTTTCTCTCTCTTTTTTTTCATTTCTTGGAATTTGAGTATAGATCTTTTCAAGACAGGACAAATTATTACTGTTTTTATATGACTGTGTCCATGATAGTGTGACAAAATTCAGAACCCTTAAAATTTCTACAGAGAAACACTTGGCTTTGGAGCCTTATCTATTGGGACAGTTAAGCAGAGTAAATGCCAAGTATTCTGCATATATTATTTTATTCAACCATAAACTATCTTCAAACACAGAATAATATTATTCACACCTTACAGATAAGAAAACTAAGAGCAATTATTATGCCTAATTGACCCAGTATATTCAATTTATTCTTTCTTTTTTCTATTTGTTGATTGATTCAAAAAAGGCATAGCCATGTAAGTAAATAAAACAGAGGCTTTCTTAATTCTACAGGGGGGGGTGGGAAACACCTTGATAAGATGTTTTAATTTTAATTTAAAAATGTTAAGAAATGTTAAAGGTTATAAAATAATGACATGTAAATAGTATAGATCAATGGATAGGTGAAGAAAGTGGAGAAACTGGGGTATTACAGATACTATGTTTAGGAAAGTTGCTTCTAAATTTTTCCAATTCAAAGAGCGATTTTGCCCCGGCCAATGTCACTCAGTGGTTAGAGTGTCAGCTTTCACACTGGAGGGTCTCGAGCTCAATTCCTGGTTAACGGCACTTACCTGGGTTGCAGGTTCAGTCCCTACCCCTGGTCCATTACTATTTCTGTTCTGCTTTCTAGAAAGCCACTGCCCCGGATAGTTTCACAGGTCATTCTCTCTTTTATTTCACTGAAATCTCTATTTTATTATTTTTTAATCCTCACTCAAGGAGTGAGAATAATTTTTCCATTGATTTTAGAGGGAGTTGAAGAGAGGGGAAGGGAGAGAGAGAAAAAGGAGAGAGAGAAACATCAATGTGACAGAGATATATTTATTGAGATATATTGACATAAATTTTACCATTTTAAAATATACAATTCCATGGTATTCACAGTTATGAAATCTTCAGCACTATATAATTTTATAATATCTTATCATTCCCCCAAAGAAATGCAGTACCCACTAACAATTTTCCACATCCTCCCCTTTACCCCAAACCTTGGTAACCACTAATCTCTCAGTTAAATTTATGTATCTGTGTAATTAGTGGTTTAATGTCTATCTTCCCCCACTAGACTGTAAGATTCATAAAAACAAAGAAAAATGCTTGGCATATAACAATCAATAAATATTCGTGGTATAAGTGAATGGATTATAAAAAATATAGTTATTAAAATTTTCTAATTAAATTTTACTTGAAATAACACCCTATTAGTCACATTTATCTTCCAGTAATTTACAAAGTATTTTTACAGTTTATTGGAGTTTTCTAAAACCGCTTACCCTAGAACAAGTTATATATTCCTTGTGCATTAAATTCACATTTCAAGTAAAGTACAATGTCAATTTCTAACTAAGGATTTTTTTTCACTTGGTGAACAATTTTGCTATAACTGTAACACTTATCAGAAATATTATAAAAATAGGATTTTCAGTTTTTCATCAAAATGATCATGATGATTTCACCATGGCATGGCCACTAATGATTATAACATCACATTATTCAACACATTATTTTCTAGATATAGTCATTATTTCTTGAGGAGAATTAAATTTTGATTTTTTTCTCAGGGTAATTTTTCAAAGTAATAAATATTATTTTAATGTCTGCTTTTTCTTTATATATTTTTGTTATATTAAATTATTGAACATTCAATGATGAGTTGAGAAAGACAAATTTTGGATGAGATGAAAAGCATGGAAATGGACTATGCCCACTCTCTAATGTCATGATATGCTACTGAATACTGTTATGCAGCAGACACTACATTAATTGCATCAGCAGTCAAGTAAAATATTTGATATATGTTGGACCTTGAGTTTTGCTTGCAGATAATAAAAGCCAGAAGCATTATATGAATGTACACTAACATTTACTGAATGCATAGAAAAATCAAAGACCTACAAAACCACTGGAAGATGTTTAGATCACTATGAAGAATTGGGATATGTGAAGAACTGAAGACATTACAGACCATCCAAATGTAGGTGTTACTGCTTTTATGCAGAAATACAGTCCCGATATTGGCAGATATTCTGATTAAAAAAACAAACAAAACAAAACAAACAAAACAAAAATTAAATAAAACCAAAAACTGAAAATTTAGATGCTTTAAATGAGGCATCTACAAATAAATTTATAAAGTACCAACACCTTATTTCCTAATATTCCATGATACAAACAACATAGCTCTAGGCCAATAATGTACTATGTGTGCAACCCAGTCTACTTTATTAACTTTTAGAAAATGTTTTATTTATTATTATATTTTTTTCTTCAGTGGCATGGCAAATGAATCACAGTGGGTGAGAATGGAAGGAGTCATCTAAGGTAAAGTGCCTCTTTAAAAAAGGCTCAAATAACTTTGAATAAAAGTCAAGGAGACAATTAAAAAAACAAAGCACTTTATATGACCTACGTAATTCTTCCTCATGAAATAGAGGTAATTCTATATTTATCTACAGCATTGCTTCCTAAAGCCCCAAGGAAGACATCTCTGAGCTCAGGTGGGTATTGAACCTTATCATTGACATGCAGAAGAATTAGCCTTTGGCAAAAAGGGAGGCGTGAGAATTAAATCTTCAAAATGGCTTCAGTTATAGCGGTAGGATTAATATGTAGTATTTCTTTCTGAGTTCTCACATGGATTTAAGATCTATTGCTTTTTCACCCCCACAAAGTTTTAAAGTATGTCTCTCTGTCATGAAGAAAATAGCATTATCCTTAATTAGAGCTCCTGAGAGAGCTTTAGAAGTCTGTAGTTCAGATGGTAGTCTTTGAGTCTTCCCATTTAAGAATTTAAGCTCATGCTGCCAAATTTCTGATTTTGTTTCAAGATTGGTAATTTGAGAGGTAGAGGAATCAATTTAATTTCACATGCTGGGATAGCTTTCAATATGGTTTATAATGATACCTCCTTAACCAGCTACATGGAGATTAAGATTTTGCTATGTCAGTAACAGCAGCAAGACAGTCAGGTTCACTGAAAAATTACAGAACTATTTTTTTAAAAATATGTAGTCATTAAGTAAACACCTCATAAGATTACTTTTTCTGTAGGCACCAAGTATCTTAAAAGTTACCTAAGTAAAAATAATATATAATGGATGAGAGACATATTTTGTTATGAAAGCAAATATAAGTAACCTATACAGTTAGATGGGTATACAGGATTAGGGAGACTTGGGTTCTAGTTTTGAATCTTCTATTGACCTTGACTGGTCACTTTATATCTCAACAAACTCAAATTTCTCATTTTAAAAAAAGATATGTTTGAATTTGACCTCTTGAATGTCCTCTTTAGTCCTATAATTTTGCTCTTCTGGGTCCCATTTTCTGCAGTAAAATGCTATAGTTGTGAAAGTCATGGTCAAAGAGATGAAAGAAATATGCATCAAAATTTCTGACCAACCCATTTTACCCAGTGTGACCTTGGAAAAAGTATTTTATCTCCAAACCTTATTTTCTTATCTGTAAAATTTAGAATTAGAGTATTTCCTATCTTAGGGACTATTAGGATAATTGGAAAATAGAAAGGTATATCAAGAATTTGAACCAAACTTGACACACCAGGTATGGAAAAAAAAAAGTAAGTATAACTCTTATGGAACCACGTCTCCAGAGGCTCCTTGCCATTCGGGTATCAGATCCAAGGAGTGCAGCTCAAAGGTCAAAATGTAATCTCAACATACTTTGAGTAATTTATTGCTTGTGTTAAGCTCTGCAAGTAAGTAGAGTTTTGTGTGTGTGTGTGGAGGGGTGACTTTTCAACTTTACCTCTTAGGCTTGCAACTCAAAGCAGGAAATCAGTAGCATCTCAGTGGCAGTGACACATGATGATGAGTCTTAGTACCTCCAAAAAGAAAAGTAAAGTCATTCCACATAAAATAACTACTCTATGGAACTTTGAATTCATGAACAGTCTTAGTGTAGGGCTTCCTAAACGTTTATATTTCCTTGCTTAGTTAGGCAAGTCTTCACTGCTCAACTATCTTTTGTCATCTCAGTGCTATCTAACCACCACAGGTCATGGACCTTTTCTCATATCCATGGCATAATATTTTCTGTCCTATTCATTCTAAATCTTGTTCAAGAACCATGCACACTGGTGCACCATTCACCAGATTATTTATTAAGCGTTGATAGGAAAGTGTTGTAACTTTCAACAAGACCCTGTCACTGACCTCTCCCTTCCCATAATTGCCTTCAGTTTCTTTCAAAGGACAGATTAATGAAAGGAAAATGTTCAACCAGGAATATACTCAGGTCTTTTTTCCCACTTGAATTTAGCTAACTCACATGTGCCATATACTTCTGTTTTTCACTCTGGAACAGGCACTCTCAAACTGGATATTGTCTGTAAGGGAACAATGTAATTTCAGATTCAGCATGATCTTTGTAATATTGCCCTGTCTTTCTGGTGGTATTTCAAGAAACATATCAGCTTCTACAGCATTCTGTATAAGTCCATCATAGCATAAGTGCAAGACTTAGAAAGCTGCAGTGAAAATGCTCCCACAGACAGCTAAGAACCAGGTCCAAATGCTGCCACCACAACCCTAGTTTCAACGAAATAGAATCATAATGGTCTGGCTTCTGTTGCTTGTTCTATTCCAAGCTCAATTCTTTACTTGCATTTTTAGAAAATTTAAAAGAATCCTTGTCCAAATACTAGCACTCCCTTCATCTCTCCCATCATGCATTGCCAATGTTCTAATACCTTTATTTATAACATTTGAATTTAAAAAATAATACTTTATGCTCATGATACCCATTAGTAGGATGGAAATGACCTAAAATTTTTAATTTTGACACAGTGGCACACCCAACCCCCTAGATTAACCCAGGAAAGATATTTTTCTTCACATGTCACCTATTTATTTTACAGAAAGAACACAGGTGCTGAATTCTCCCAGTCTCTTCATCCTTCATTAACTTGAAATGAAAGGAAACACAGGAGAATTATTTGGGCTTATAAATTAATAATTTTCTCCTATTACATATATATATTAAATTACTTTGATAACGTAGTTATTATCACAACTCAGGAAATAAATAATGGAAGATAGTAAAGCATGAGAAGAAATTTGCTTTTGGAAAAAATATTTTAAAACATATATATAAACAAAAGATGAAGTGTATTAAGATAAATTTTACATTTTATTCATAATTTATTCAACTTCATTTTGTAAGGACACTACTTCCAAGAAACAATGATAAAATTATGAGTAGAAAGAGATAATACATCCTTACCATGTCTCCATTATAATAAAATGTGCCATCACATGTCTGCTTTAACTACTTGGGGGTCTGAGAACTGTAAGGGCTATAGAAATATTGAAGAAAAAAGGTAACTAGAATACATATAAGGCATAAATCTTATGCCAAAAACCTTATTATGGTGTGGAGAGGACACACACACGCATAAATGTGAATTAATGTTAACTAAGGAGGAAATGATTAATGGGCCCAGAGAGTGTGGAACTAGCCATAATTAAGAGTCTAAGTTTTGGTTTTGTTCAAGTAGTTGTCAAACTTTTTCTGTAAAAGAACAAATTATAAGTATCATGTTTTGTGAGCCATAAGTTTGGAAATACTCAATTCTCCTTTTATAATTAAAACAACAACATAGAAAATTAGCATAAACAAATAAGTGGCTGTATTCCAATAAAACTTTATTTATGGACATTGATATTTGAATTTCATAGTATTTTCACATTATGGATTATTAGTATTCTTTTTATTTTTTCCAAACATTTAAAAATGTTAAAAGCAATGGTAGACTAGAGTTAGCCTAGGGACCACATAGTTTGTCCACCACTGACTTAGAACAGTAATTTATAGGGAAGAGAGGAGTTGGGTAATTTCTTCATTCTAAGACAGCTATCTGTGTTTGGAGAAAGAAAAACTGATGGAGGGCCATGTTTCTTTTTGATGGAGTGATGGATAGTAGAGCTATATATCATATTAAAAGTAAAAATATGTCTTTCTGCAACTTTAACATTGTCCAATGAGATTTTCTTCTACTTAAGTATGTTTTTTAATTTTTCAATTACAGTTGACTTACAATACTATATTAGTTTCAGGTGTGCAACAGTGATTAGACATTTATGTAACTTATGAAATGAGAAGTTCTTTCTGTTTTGTTCTCTATGTGTGGTCTACCCTTCATTCTCTGTAACCTGTCCTTTAGTATTGGCTTAGACATCTGAACTCACTAAGCTCTTTCCTTTTTCTCCCCAGGTACCATATTTTCTTTTTGCTTACATACATTTTAGCCAAAGTTCAAATACTAGAAAGGTAAACCTGTCTTTAGCTAGACAGATTTATCTAAATTGAATTTCATAAGAAACAAGCAGATGCTATTTAACAAAGCTTTTAGGGAAATGTCAGTTTAAAGTACTAAAGAGTCTGTCGTCAATAACTTTGCACACATAATTTTCGATTAAAGTTTTATTAATTTTAACTAATTTTTCTATGGGTAGACTAAATGTGCTATTATTGAATTTACTCAGAAGGTGGACTCAAAATAATGTTATTTTTCTCTTATAAAAGCATAAGTCTTCCTCACTCTTTTTGTTTGCTTGTTTCTCCCTACTTCATACTTAACTTATTTGCACACACGATAGATTAAGCATTTTGTTTTAAAAGGACAGTCTATTTAATTGAAATCATTGCAAGGACATATGTTCTCAAGGATATTTTACCACCAGACAGTCCCCTTCCCACACAGGAACAAGTGGAGCAAAAAATAACAACTCCTAACTCTGAAGGAGTGAGGAAGTTGTAAGGTTGGTTAAAACAATCAAGAGAGATAAATAGTTGAGAACAATCCAGAAATGGACATCCAGGTTAAAAATCAGGTAGATATTTTTTGAATAAACATATTAAAATACAGAGTTTGAGATTTCATCAATTTAATCTTAAAAGTAGAGTACTTAAATCAATAATATTTACATTTTGCAATATTATGCACCATATAAGAATTTGTGCTACCAAAGAAAAATAACATTCCTGACATCACAACTATTTCTGGGAAGAAAATATTAATATGGCAAGATTTATGAATATAGAAATTCAATCTTTCTAATGTTCTGATTAGAATAAATAATAACCTGCTAGTAAAAAATCATATGAAGCAAATAAAATAAATTTTCCCCAAACCAGTCAATATAGTGACTTTAGCAAAACAAGAAATGAATAAATCTAGCCAAGCACTTAAATGATTTGTTTATTAAATAGAAGGGTACTCTTATGTAGAGGAATATTTTCTATCTATATCTGCAAATTCATGAATATGTATGTATGTTAAGCAGAGAAAGCATATGTGAGAGAATTTCTCTTACTTTTCAGTTATCTTTAGTCTGAATTTTGCAATGTATTAATTTTTTTAAGAATTATCTTATATAAGAAACTTTTGCTTTGACTTTATTTTTTGGAGAAGTTTTAAGTTCCCAGCAATACTGAGCAGGAGGTACAGAGATTTTCCATATACCTCCCGGCCTCACACATGCATAGACTCCCCCATTATCAACATAACCCACTAGAGTGGTGTTTGTTACAACTGAGACATCATCATCACCCAAATTCCATAGTTTATAGGAGGGCTCACTCTTTTTAAAATTTTACTATTTTTTTTTAATTTATTGATTTTAGAGAGAGGGAGGGGAAGGCGGAGAGAGAGACAGAGAGAGAAAGAGAGATTTGCTGTTCCACTTATTTATGCATTCATTGGTTGCTTCTTGTGCATGCCCTGACTGGAGATCACACCCCAAAACTTGGCATATCAGGACAGCATTCTAACCAACTGAGCTACCTGGCCAGCATGAGAGTTCACTCTTGATGTAAATTCCATGTGTTTGGACAAATTTATAATGATATGTATCCACCACTATAGTATAGTACAGAGTAGTTTCATCTATCTAAAAATCTTCTGTGTTCCAACTTTTCATCCCTTCCTCTCTACTAACCTTTGGCAGCCACTGATCTTTTTATTGTCTCTACAGTTTTGCCTTTTACAGAATGTCGTTTAATTGGAAACATACAATCTGTAGTCAATCTTTAAATTATATAATTTCAAAATCAAAGCCACAAAGTTCTAAGTCTCTAACACTTTTTTTTTTTGGCCTTTGATTGTAATCTCTAAACTCTCTGATTCAGAATCATTTAGGACTCTTTTGTGAAAATGTATGCTCTCCTACATATATGTTTGATTGGCTTCTAAAAATAGACCTAAAAATTTGCTTTCTAGAAAAATATCCCAGGTGAGTCATATGCATATCAAATTTTGAAAACCATGGTTCTAATCTCTATTGCCTAGTGCCTCTTATCCTTGTTTCCCCACTGTCTTACTTTTGCATTAGTTATAATTGCCTATTAATTCTATTAGAGTCAGAGGACATTACTTAACTTTCAGCTTCACTGATCTTTTTCTTATGACCATTATTTTCAGGTTTTGCCTCAAATTATATGAATATATGGAACTTTGAAAAAATACTAGACCTGACCAAGACTCACAATTAGAATCAGAATTTCAGGCTTATATATATATATATATATATATATATATATATATATATATATATATATATATCAGAAGAATATAATTTGCAACCAGTGTTAAGAAATTTAGCTTTAAGCCATTTTCCAATGTTATCTTTCTAAACCATAAATATTTTAAATCACAATCAATAGCTCAATATCAACTTAATTTTAAAATCTAAATTCTATAATAGAATCATTTCCTACTCTGGCCTTGCCTTCCATTCTGGGATGACCTACACATCCAGCACCTCAAGATAGTTATGGTTCCTTGTGATTTCCAGAGCAAGCTAGGTTGTTTCAAGGTCCTGCTCTTTGTCCACTCTGGGCTCTCTGCCTAGGATTTCTTGCCCCGTATTATCTAGCTGGCATACCTTTACTGTAATGTTTACCTTTTCAGTAAAACATTCTAAAATTCTCTCCATGGTCACCTTTCCATTATACAACTCTACTGGCGCTTATTTTTAATTACTGCTTTATTTTCACACATATTCTCTATGTTATTAGACTGAAAGTATACTAAACACATTATAGTGTTCTACAGTACCTAAAACATAGTGGATAATCAGTTAATGTATATTGAGTTAATGTATAATGTATTTCAAGTGCTTATTTGTTACTAAGGTTTATTTTGTGGATATGACATTCTAAATGAGCTATTTTCCCATTGTAAACCTCTTTTCCCAAGGTTATTGGGTCTAGTGCTTTACATTGGAGATATTATGGCTCAGAAAAGGTGCTTAGTTGACAATAACCATGGCTTTTCATCCCCACTTCAAGCAGAGAAGAGCCATATTTACCTGTTTAATAATAGGGTTTTCAGATTTTTGCTTCCAAGCCTGATGGAGTAATCTTCATTATTCTCTTATCTTAAAAAATTATAAAACTTGACAAGATATATAAAACAATTATATTAAAAAATAGATGATACAGAATTAAGAGGGAAGGATTAAAAGAAGTAGAGCCTATCCTTGCTTACTTCCAGGATGCAGTTTTTAGGCTGCAATACTGAGAGGTGGAATCCAAACAGAACCTGGTAATCTAACTAAGTTTAGAAGACGGAGATGGGAGACTAGAGAAGCTAAGTAAGGTGTAATTTTCAGAGAAGAGTAAGAGATATAATGGATCTGTAAGAAAGTTCTAGGTACTGCAGAGGGAATCCCTCTACTTTTTGCATGCATGAGAAGAAACTACCTTAAGCTAAGGGATGAACTATAGAAAACCAATGGGACAAATCATTCCAAGACCCTACACATAGTTTTAAAGACTTCATGTTCATGCCAGCAAGAGTAAAGACCTCAGAGCATGTGATATATTGGGTCATGTCACATAGGAATTAAATTCTTCTGCTATTAAGATAATTGTTAATAACAGTGGCTACATGGAAATTATAACATTTTTTATCTCTCATAAAGAAATCAAGAGGAAATCAGTTTATAGCAGGTCTTCTGTCTTTCAGCCAAGCCATTGTTAGTACATGACTGTCTTACTTCAGGTCACCTCATTGTCACAAGATGCTTACTGAACACCCAAACATTATTTCTGGTGTCTAGGAAACAGGAGTGAGAGGCAGGTAAGTGAAATAAATGTTTTGCTAACTAAATATGGACCTCTTCCAGAAGTGCTCTCATAAGCTTTAATCAGTGCCTTCTATTTCCATTTCATTCACTCCTAGTGGCAAGGAAAGCTGCAAATATATGTTCTTATTTTAGCTGATGCATTGCTACATGAAGTAAAATTGGTGCTGTGTAACCAAGGAAGAGGAAGAGAATGGTTATTGAGTAGGTAGTTGTCTTCTGCCACAGGATTAGACTACATTTACCATCTGTCTTGTTGCCTCCTTTTTAGTCTGAATACGAGGAACCAATTCTAATACTTGCAAGTTAAATTTTGAAGAAAGCTGTTTATCAGCTTTTATTATACTTTCCCCCCCTTACCTACAGGTATCATTAATATTTAACTGTCTTTAAAAACCTGTAAAACAAAACATAACAAAAGCATTGGTTCTTTAAATGATTGGATACTCATCTGAAAATTTTTTAAAAGAGCTATGACATGCAATCCTTACATAAGGAATAATCTTTTGTTTGTGTTCTAACATGTGTTAGCATTCTACTGCTTTATGTTTAGGAAATCAGCTCAGCAACCATGTAAAGCTTAACACCCTGGACAGATCAAGATGAATATGGCCATTCCTGTTAAATAGGGCACTGTTTGCTCTATGTAAAGAAGATGTATTACCAGGGTGGAGTGATATATATATTTCTGCAACATTGTGTAACCACACTCCATTAGAAATGATTACTACCACAATGCTGCATGGTCTGAATTAGGTTCATATTTTTTTAGAGCACAAGGGCAAGAAAGAGGCCAGCTGCCAGGACAGCATGACCCAGTCTGCTACTCTGCCTAACCTATGTCAGGAGTAATTTCAATCAAAGCTGTAAGGGCCACCATGTTAGCCAGGGCACTTCCAACACTGGTGACTCGTTTCAGCTCTGGGTCTAAAAATAACAATCGTCCATCACTGTCAGTGCATGAAAAATTAAATTTCATTAAAATTTAAAAGAATTGTGGACTAAACTAATGCCATAGAGTAAAAACCTTGTGACTATAATTTGTTTTATTTATTGCAGAAAGTTGTCAGCCTTCTAACGTTTTACCAATTTTTCTAATCAGAGGGGAAATGACAGAATAGTTTTCAACAACGTTTACTCACTTTCATCACAAACACCTGAATATGCATACATGAGTGTTTTAAGAGTATATTAGTTTGAAATAATTTATTACCTAGCAATTTCTTTCTTTTGATTTAACTAACAATGTGTGTATTCTTTTTTCTTTTTTTAAATATATCTTTATTGATTTCAGAGAGAGGAAAGGAGAGGGAGGGAGAGAGATAGAAACATCAATGATGAGAGAGTCATTGATCGAGCCCACAACCTGGGCATATGCCCTGACCAGGAATCGAACCCTGATCGCCTGGATCCTAGGTCGACGCTCAACCGCTGAGCCACGCCCGGCCAGGTGCTGTATGTATTCTTAAATATATTTCTCTTTCAGGAAGAAGAGGTTTAATAAATACCTAGATCTAAAGCCTAGGCTAAAATATTGTTGAAGTCATTGATTTATTTGGGGATGAATACTTTTAACTAATGAACACCAATTTTAATCTTAGGATAGCAAAGATTTCACAAACTAGTCCTCAGCATGATCCAATTTGATTCATAGCAGTGATGGGGGAGAAAATGGAAGTTTAAAAGTCTACATGGAAATTGCTTTGGAATAACTTCCATGAATTTACTAAACTGAGATTTTATTAACTGGCTATTTGGAGTAAATCTGTATTAACAGAAGTAAAAACCAATTAAAACCAATAATAGACAATTAATGGAAACTATCAAGCCAATTTTTTTAAAAAAAGAAAATAGCTTAAATATTTAAGTGGAATTTTCTTCTCATAAGAGTTAAGCATGAATTCTTATTTACTACCATTAATATAGGATAACTGTTGATTCTTGGAAACAAAAGAGGATTTCAAACAAAGGACATTTTAACTATGCCCTTAGGATAAAACAATCAAAGGGAAAAAATGCCTTGAGAAGGACATTCAAAGAACAAAATAAAAATTTAATATAAACTACCTTGCCACAAAAGATACTGACTTGTAGGAAATTTAAAAAATGGGTCTAAACTACAAAATACAACAGATAAAAGGAGAAATTTTCTGTTCTTTTATATAGATATAAAGGCATATCTCAGTTATGTGTAATGTACACTTAGGTGTAATAAAAAAAGATAAAGAGGTAAATGAAAATAAAAGCTGAACACACTGCATTAACTGATAGTAAGATATGAAGACAAACGCATAGATTGAGAGGTAGAGAGTACAGGTTGCAGAGACATTTTTAGTAAAAACAGCAAAAAAGTGAGAGAGTCCTTAGAGATACCTAGGAAGACACTCTGCTAGGCAGGAGAAACAACCTGTATAAATGCGCTGACAGAGCAGAGTGCATGCAAGAAGGAAGAACAGCAAGAAGGCGTGGGAGGCTGGCACAGAGTGAGCGAGGAAGACGGGAGAGGAGAGCGCGGCAACCAAGAATCATTATTTGGGACTTGGGCAATGCTGAGCATTTTGAATTTTGAATTTAACTCCAAATTTTTATCTAACGGCTTTAAAAAGATCACTCTGGCTACCTGTTTTACTCAGTTCCAATTTTTATAACAAGATACTATAGACTGGGTGGTTTAAGCAACAAAACATTTATTTCCCACAGCTCTGGGGCTGGAAGTCTGAGGGGACAGGGCCAGCATGATGGGGTTCTTGGTTGGGGCTCTCTTCCTTGTGTATAGAGGGTCATCTTTTCCCATGATAGAGAGATCTCGGGTCTCTTCCTCTTTTTATACTGATATTAACTTATCACGAGGGCCCCTCCTCATAACTTCATCTAACCAAATTATCTCTCAAAGATCCCACCTCCAAATGGCATCACATTGGGGATTAAGGCTTCAGCGTATGGACTTTAGAGGGGCACAGATATTTTGTTCAGAATACTATACACAGAGATTAGACTCTGTGAGGGTATGGGGAGGAGATAAGTCTCAATGGCAAGGAAACTAATTAGGAGCTATTTTAATGTCCAGACTCTACTGAATAAAAAATAATGGTTCAGGCCACAATTGTATTGGTAGAAGCAGCGAGAATTGGCCAGTTTCTAAACCTATTTGCAATGTCCAGCTGACAGCCTTTGCTCAATTATTGGATGTGGGGTATGAAAAAAACAATGACATCAAGAACTACACAATTATCTTCTCTAAGCTTTAATTTCCTGAAGCATGCAACGCATAATTTACTAACTATAATATAAGATTGTTATGAAAATTAAACATCAATGTATAAAAGCAATTAAGTTAATTATTATATTTTATATGACATCAATGTATATCATGTAACATAATTATTATGTGATAGGTAATAAGTAGCAGCTTAATGTGAGTGCTGGCACAAAACTCTTTCAAACTTCTCCAGCAAGAAGCAATCTGAAATTGCAGAACTTGGTCTTTCTATATCCACATGGAAATTTTCTATGCCAAATGCTTTGTTCATATGCCTCAACAGGCAGTTTTATAATTACCTTTTTTATTAAGTAGAAGCAATTTTAATTCATACATGTTAACTTATTTTAAAAGTTGTCTAGTTTTTGTTTTCTCTCCTTCTATGACTTAGGTTGTTTACAAGTCACTAACTTAATGGCTCAGCTCATGTATTCATCTTACAGAATCTCTTATTCTTGTGGGAAGGATGTGGTCAGAGGCACAGTTTCAGACAGAACAGGTTGGTGGTATGAAGGCTCCCAAGAGTCAGGTCTCAGGATTCCCTCATGGGCAGACAGTTAACAGACCCTCGCATCAAGGAGGAGCTGCTGAGAGACTTGCCTCCCATCTGTGTTTATTCAGTGGTGGGACATTTAGAAGTTAATAGCATTGTATGGCATACTGATGCCTATATTTTTTCAAATTTTGCAATTATTTGAAAAACAAATTGTAGGGAAATTGCAAATATTGAATCTGTACACTTTTTTTTTTTTATACCCAGGGAGGCAGTGTGACCGCAGTCTCAGTGTCCAGTACCCTAAGATGGGACATTTAATCTTTTTTTAAAATACGTTTTTATTGATTTTTACAGAGAGAAAGGCAGAGGGATAGAGAGATAGAAACATCAATAAGACAGAAACATTGATTGGTTGCCCCCTGTACACACCCTTACCCAGGATCGAGCCTGCAACCCAGGCATGTGCCCTGACCTGGAATTGAACCTACAACTTCTTGGTTCATGGGTTGACACTCAAACAATGAGCAACACCAGCTGGGCAAATCTGTAAACATTTTTATAAAATATTTTCAAATTTCTAAAGATATAGTTGAACTTGCTTTCATGACTAATCTATATTGATATCTGTATACATATTTATATTAATGTGTATTTCTCTATTTAAAATATTGTTTTATGCTTAAAATGTCTACATTCAATTCCTAATTATGTTTTATTTTCCAAAAAAATTTCTTATTCTTGATAGAAACCATAAATGAGAACAATTAAAAGTGAAGAAATAGTCTGCTTAGTCTGAAGATAGTCTATTTGGCAGTCTCTGTACATAAGGATGTTTATCAAAATTCTATACATAATTTTATGTGGATATGTTAACTTACAATTATAGAAAAGATGATGACTTATTTCAAAACATGAGAAAAATAAATAAAAGTAATAGATTTATATATGCAATTTTCCTTCATAGAGAAAGGGTGAGTTGTTCAAGTGTTACTTTTTTTCAATTAAATTTTTATTCACCCACTTGAACCACTGTCACTTAAATTTTTTTTTTTCCATTTACTCTTATTAAAGTAAATGCTACTTACAAAAAATGGAATTGATTTCCATCAACAACTGGGAATTAACAGGCCAGGAGGATCACTTATATTTAGTTTTAATAAAAAGTGAATCATAATTATATAATAGCATTTTGAAAGCATCTCTCATCTTTGAAATTTCAAAAGCCACAAGATGTAATATAGTGATATAGTAACATCCACTGGAGCTAAATCTTTGAAGAAATCAATATTCTTGTGATTAAATACTTTATCTAGAACTCTATTAAAACATATTTTCTTTCTGTGGTTCAAAAATCTCAAAATTTCTACTTTTAATATAACACTGTTTAGTCACAAGAGGCTAATAAACCATTTGTATTTTTTTCCTTACAAATACTTCTTAAAGTAGAGTTCTCATTTCTCTATAAACTACCTGTGATTACAAACAAATAAATAAGACAAATCTTAGATACCCACTATGGGATAAAATAATGATTTTATTAAATTAAGGATTTAGTAACACATAATTAGTTATTGGTAACTGGAAAGATAACTCCATATCTGTATATGTGTGTTAGTATAATAGTTTGAAACCCAGATTTCTGAGGGCCTACAATGGCAAATAGAATAGAGAAAAATTCTAATGGAAATCTTTAAATATATTGATAAAGCCTATAAGATTATCATATTTATAAATTTTTCCATATCAATTAAAATGTATTTTCTTCCCATTTCTAAACATTCATTTTAGACTAATATAACATTTAAAATAATACTATTTAATAACCATTATGATGTTAATTAATTAAACCTGTAAATAACGTCCATTGTCTCATAAGCTCTTCCTTGGAGGCTCCTACTAAAAGAGTAAGCACTTCCAGAGTCCAGAAGGTCAAAGATACAAGAGTTTACTCTGAGATAAAGTGTCATTATCATCACCTTATATGAAGGCTACGCGCTAAACCACATGACTTGTGACTGTTGATGATGATCCTGATTACCGGGCTGAGGCAGTGATTCTCAGGATTCTCCACTGTGAATTTTCTCTTTCTGTCCCCTTTTCTTACCCTAATTTTAAAGAAAATGTAACTATGTACAGCCAGCATTTAAGGTGTGTTGTATGCTTCCTGTCCTTATGAGAACAGATTATAAATTTATTGACATTCTTCTGCACGTGAGATTTGTGTCCTTCACTCCATTCCCGTTTTTACTGTATTCAATTGTTCATTTTTATCAGTATGAACTCTGAACATTAGTTTATATTTTGGAGTATAATCCAATACTGCTTTATTTTGCGGCTGAACAGTTCCAGCTTCGGCCATTAGGAGCTCTTTCAGTGGCCTTTTGACATACCTCCATCAATGATTTCCTTTTTAGCACAGCCTCACTTTCTGTCATTATAAGATACTCCAGGTTTATCTTGCACATTACCATCAGTCTTAGAATGTAATTTCTCCAAGAAGCCTCAATTCCTTTTTTAGAGAATGGTGTTAGAAACCAAGATCTAAATATTATGTACACTCATTGTTCCTGGGGCATCAGTGATTTTAGTCCATTTCAGCTCACAGAAAATGAAATATATGAGTGTATACTTCTCCATCTATGTACACATATCTAAATATTTTTATAAGTAAACATCTTCATTTATATTGCTTTAAACATGAGTTTAGGCTCAGCTTCCAACAAATCCATTACCACTTGGATCACTGCAGCCTCCCCTGCTCATCTATAAATACCCACTCTAAAAGTGACAAGCCTGGCTCTCGCCACCTGCCACCCATCTACGTAATTTTTCATTCCAGCATATATGTATCATAGCATCAGACCTGGTCGTCCTCGCCCCATAGGAGACCGCTTGGTCAACTTCATCACATTGTAGCAAGCGGATATTTAACCAACGGGCCTTGTATTTGTGTAGCAATTACATTACTTGTGTGCAATTATTTTTTTCTTAATTCCTATGGACTCCAACCATTTCCAGTTACTTAAGCAAGCAGTTTTTCCTCTTGCCCCAACACAGTTTCATACATTAATAATATCATGCCTCGGCCCGGTGGCTCAGTTAGCTGGAATGTTGTCCTGTGCACTAAAAAGGTTGTGGGTTTGATCCCAGATCAGGGCATGTATGAGAGACAACCAATTGATGTTTCTCTCTCACATCTCTCTCTCTCTCTCTCTCTCTCTTCCCCTTTCTCTAAAATCAGTAACAATAAAAAAAACATATCCTCAGGTGAGGATTAAAAAATAATAATAATAAAAATAATAATACACTTAATTTCTCTTCTCATAGTCTAAAATAACTTCATGGGATTCTTCAATTTACCAAATGGATTTTTTTTCAATTTGTATATATTTACAACACTCAAGATTTGGAAGCAGCTTGTGTCCATCAGTAGATGAGTGGATAGAAAAGCTGTGGTAGATTTACATAGCAGAATGCTACTTGGCTGTAAAAAATAAAAATAAAAAAATAGGAAATCTTACCCTTTGCAACAGCATGAATGGACCTGGGCAGTTTTATTCTTAGTGAAGTAAACAGTGAGAGTAAGGCAAGTACCATATGCTTTCACATATATGTGCAATCTAATGAACAAAATAAACTAACAAACTAAATAGAAACAGACTCATAGATGCAGAGAACAGACTGACAGCTGTCAGAGGGGAGAGAGATTGAGGGTGCCGGATAAAAACGTGAAGGGCTTAAGCAAAGGAAAAAAACCTCATAGGTATAGAAAAAAATAAATGAATATGTAAATAAAAATTTAAAAAATTGAATTCACATCTGAAATGTTTAAATTTTAAAAAATCATATAAAAACCATGGCAGATGTGGTGAAGTTGGTTGAGCATGCAGGAAACAACCAATCGGTATTTCTCTTTAGCATCGCTGTTTCTCTTTCTCTCTCTTTCTCTCTCTCCCCCTTTCTCTCTCATCAATGGGAAAAAATAATAAGTAAATAAGTAAGTAAATAAATAGCATATAAACAAGTTATTTTAAAGTATACTAAAGCTTTTTATTTATTTATATTTTCATATTAGACTATTCAATAAATAGTTCAGAGAAAGTAGTAGTAGTCTAGATTATTTTTCTTTAAATATATTAATTTGATTATCTCTTATTTGTTACAACAATTTTGGATTTAGTATTTTTTTAAGTGGCAATCTTTATATTTTCCAAGTAAACAATATTAAGAAAAAGAAAAAAGAATTTTTATTAAAGCTATTAAAGCTAATTTTTATTTTTACTTCATAAATATAGAAACATTTTATGATAAAGGCAGAAGAAAGATTTAAACTCTTTTTTTTTATTGTTGACACTATTACAAATGTCCCCCAGTTTCTCCCTTCTGTCCCCTTCCACCCAGCTTCCCTCACCCCCGGGCCTTCTCTCTCTCTCTCTCTCTCTCCCCTTTCCTCTTTCTAAAAACCAATAATAATTAAAAAAATATTCTTAAGTGAGGATTAAATTAATTAATTAATTAATTAAAATACATTATAAAAATGATTTAAACTCTTAAGGATCAAAAAAAAAAAGTGTGACACCTTACACATAATCTTTATCCTGGGCTTTTATAGTTTGTAGTTTGGTGTTGGGAACCAATTGCTTAGCTCAATTATTTAAAATAATCACACATCCATAATAGCTTATAGTAAGCCATTTATTATTCGACGTATTTGGTTGGCTATGATGGAATTTGTCTAGCCTTCCTAACTGACAGAACATAGTAAGATGATGAACTAATTCTTAACTAGGGCACAAAAGTTACTTTTCAATTTATGTGTTTTTCATTTTTGCAGTTGAATATGGCAAAGATGATGGTGTAGGTTTTTTAAAATTCTGCTTTCCACCCGTTTTGGAAACTACTGCTAGAAAAACATATTTTGTGTATATTAGAGCCCTACAGCCCTATAAGAGGCTTCTTTGCCTTGAGATATTTTATTCTACAGGACATCTGTTGTGGCTTCGAGCTATTCAATCACCAGTGTATTTACAACAAATAGCTATTTCTCAGATGCAAGCTCCTCAGCATTTAGGTAAAAATGTATATAAATACCGGGTAAATGAAAGATGTATTTAAAGAAAATAGTGCAAACCCCAGTGTAGATATCCATTTAAATGAATCAGCTCCACCACAGCATCAGTGAGATGAGTGTTCAGGATGTTGCGCACAGGAAGGTAAATGACAAAATTTCAGTCTGCCAAAAATCTGTCATTAAAAAAACCTATTCTAGAATTCTTTGTCCAAATAAATTCTGGTGGTGAAGTGGTAACCGTAAGCCAAAGCAGCCTGTAGCACAGAAATCGGACCTAAGTTGTTATTCTTAAGGTTCTTTGAAAGGCTCTACTCAAATTATTTCAAATTATTAGTTATTTGATTGATTTTTCTCAATAAACTAAGTATAAATTATTTATTATATAAATGTAAATTAAGCAATATGTTACGATATTAATTCTCTAAGCCATAATTTCCACTTTAATATTTATGCTCTGTTGCCCTTCAGGCAACGACTTCTTTCTCCTCATACTTTTATTATTACTGATGATTGTTCTTGTTTTTGTATGGTTAGAAACCTATACTTACTGAAGTTTTTATATTTATCCATTGAGGAGCTATTCTAAGCGCTAGGGAATAATCTAGCTTAGTATTCTCTCTCTTTCTCTTCCTCTCTCTCTCACAGATATATTAGATAGATATAAATATATAGTAATAAAAATATATCCCTCTTTATATATCACCTCCCCCTCCATCTCGCTTATATATATCCCTACACATATATTTTATGTATAAATATTTATATACATATTTATATATAGTTCCTTTTCATCATTAAAATGTAGTAAAAATCATGAAAATAATAAATGAACACATTTTCCTTAATAATATATTTTTCTCCTGAAAATTTGCCCATTTTTAACATGCCTATTTAGTAGGTAATAATAAAATCTAAAATGGATTAACATATGCCAAAACACAAAAGTTTTGTTCTTTCTAAAATGACAATGATATAGATAGATCCAGACAGAGAGACATACACTCATTCAAGCAGGAAACCAACCAACCAACAAAACAAACAAACAAACAAAAAACTGTCTTAGGCACAAATAACATTGTGTGCTTACCAGAGGGAGGGGCACTGGGGGGGGGTAAAGGGTGGCAAATACACAATGACAGAAGGGGATCTTGGGTGGTGAGCACGCAAAGCAATGTACAGATGACATTATAGAATTGCACACTTAAATTTATATAATCTTAATAACCAATGTCACTCAAATAAATTTCAATGTGTCTTTCTCACATTGATCTCTCTCTCTTTCTCTCTCCCTATCCCTCCCTTCCACTCTCTGAAAATATCAATGTAAAAAATATCCTTGGGTGAGGAATAAAATTGAAAAAAAAATTTTTGTAGTTGTATCTCTTTTTTTATTACCAGTAGTCATTTGGTAACTCAGTCACTCAGCTCTAAATTGCTCTTGTTTTCGTCCCAGACAACTCAGGGATTTTAGGGAAAGCAGAGTTGCAAAATATAACATCCTCTAAACTTTTGTTGAAATAAACCAGAAAACTAATGTGTGTGTTTTTCCTCTCCCAAATACTACACTACAGTTGAAACGACTGCTGTTAAGTGTAAGTTTCAAATGCTAACTCTACACATCTGATGAAGCTAGAGATTTAAACAGTTATTATAGCAAACTGACATGTTCTTATAAAAGCTAGAATTCACAGTCTCTTACTTTCTATTTATTCAAAGGATGTTTTATAACTGTGTTAACGTCACCAACTGAAGTTGATTTAAGAGTCACAATTTTTTTAAAGCTATGGCTTCCATAATAATTGATGCAAGAGAGACCCCTAGCAGCATCTGCACATGCTGAATGCTTAAATCAATGCTACTGGCTTTATTCCCAACTAACAGGTGTATCTACATTGATTAAGCCTTTTTGTCAGGAAGAAAGGAAATTATTACACTAGGGACACTCACCTTGACTTTTCCAAATATTCATGAAATGATGTAATGTTTGCAAAAATATGGGAGTGGTGCTTTACTTATTCACCCAGCCCTGCCTAGCCATCCCAAATGGATGGGTTCATAGGTGGCAATAAAACACAAGATGGATGTTAGTGAGAATGAAAGAATACTTGGCTGGGAACCACAATCCTGAAAACCCAAATCCCTGACCATGTGCCTACTCCTGCTACAGATTTGCAAAAGAGATATGCAAAAAAGGTACATAACACAACCCCCCCCCCCTTTTCTTTGGAATAATACATGATATCTCAATTTTGTCGGAAAGCCCTGAGTAGCCAGTAAGTGTAGTTGGTAGCAATGGGTTGCCCTGAATCTGGACTCTTTAGATTGACATATGAAAGGTAAGTGATCCCAAGGTGAATTAAATCAAGGAGAATGAAGGCAATAAGGTACACAGCAGAATCAGTCAGATCTATACCTCAGACCTTCCACAGGATAAAGTTTCTTCCCAAATGTGAAGGGCAGCCTAGAATCCATTTTTTAATTGAATTTATTTGGGTGACATTGGATCACAAACCATACAGATTTTAAGTATACAACTCAATCAAACATCATCTGCACATTGCATTATGCACCTGTCACCCCAAGCAAAGCCTTTCTCCATCCCCATTTTTCTGATCATACTGTCCAAGTGGAAGATACAGAGATATTACAGAGATGAGGGGAAGGTGAGTTCTCACAGATTCAATGACCCAATATTAACCATGAACTTGAACTGATCTATATTTTCAATAAAGGATGGAAGGAGGAAGAAATCTTAAACTCCTCCTAAAAGTCAAAATTTCCCCACTTTTTTTCCTTTGTTTTGAATCCACTGGTCTTAAAATTCAGACTGTTTTTAACCAGGAAAGTTTTTAATCAAAAAGATCTCACCTAAACCTTCAGTAGTCGTCTTTTCTTTATTCTCATTAATGTCAATGCATCTCACCTAGAACAATGGCATATACATTTTAGCCATCTGAAATGGAACATGAGAGGGCAATAATTAAGTTTGCTCTAAAGACACAAGTTATTGAATAAAATGTTAAACTTCTTGTTATCTTGACTTATGCCAACCCACTTGCCTATCCATGCTTACTATGTAAGGGTTACACAATGGATACAGATATAAAGTGCTTGTGGGAACCTCTCACATTTTCCAGTGAACTTATTACTACTGCAGTGAAAATAGTATATGTGTATGTATGTATGTGTGTGTGTGTGTATAAATAGCATTTTATAATACACACACACACAGACACACACACACACACACACACATATGCATCTCCCTCACTCAGTTTTCTTATTCTTAGAGCAAACCAGAGAGGTCTCATTATTTGGAGTCAGAAGCTTTCATCATCTTCGCTAGAGCTTATCTCCTTTCACTCCCCTACCACTGAATTACCCTAACTCCCATTATAGCTCATGCAATCCTCTTAGGAGCAAAAAAAGACATAAAAATATAACAACATCAGCTCTCCATGAAAAACAACACACAAACAGAAAAAAAAAAAAAAAAAAAATTTAATTGTATACAATAACATTTGCTTATGATGCAAACACCAATTTCTTCTTAAAACAGAATTGTTTGGCAAGTCGATGTCTTTAGAACCCCAAATAATCCAACCTAGAGTCACACAATAGAGCTTACCCAGTTTCTTGCTTTATTAACTATTTTAAGGATCAAGCAATCCTCCAAGGAGGCCAGCCAAAGCAGGAAGGGCCATGTCATCCCATGTGGCTCCCTGGATCCTTGTTCTCCACATCAGACACATGGCCTTTGCTCCAGAACAATAGAATAGGTTTCTGTGAGATGTTCCCAGGTCACTACATACAGCTAGGAAAGTTTAAGATGTGACTCATCTATGTCTTATGCCACCAAGAGTTGTGTAGCTTATGTGACATTCTCCGTAAGTTATGTTTGTTTACCTAAGTAATTCTATTCCAGGGACATTAAGATTATTGCATAGATAATGACTAGCATCACTTATATATCTACCCAGGCAATCAACTATCATGTGTACAAGGAGATTACACCTGGTTACCTCTCTTTTTCTTTCCTCCTAAGTATCCCTTCACCCACCAAACATGAAAAAAATTAATCACAGGCCAGCTGTTATAACTTTTCCCTGCCTAGTCTAACATTTGGCTTTGGTCATTGTCTCCTTATTACAATTTTAAAAATAATCTACAATATTTTTGGCAATAATTTATCCTAAAAATATATATCTACTAACTGCCAGATGGCCACTAAGATTTGGACCATCCAATGGAAATAAGAATTCTTTGCATTAAGCATGTCACTTATGATAATACCGCTCCACAGACTTTTGATATTTTTTGACCAGATCGTTTCTTCTTTTTCCTCTGGCATTAGGTTATTTGAACCTATTTACATGTGTCAATGGAGACATTTGTTTTTATCTATAATTTTCAGTGGCCAAGTCACATTTTCCAGGTGATCCATTTCCACTGATATTTCATTAAATGGGGACTTCAAATAAACTGCAACTAAGTTTCCAAAAATATTTTCTTACCCTATGGATCATCACTTAGTCAGTTGTATCAATGTACTTACAAATCTTTTGATACAACATGTTCCCAAGGCAGAGAAGTTAGTTTTCCATATAACCACTTTTCAGTTAAAATTGTAATGCTATCCCTACCCAATGGTCTGACATTTCCCCTTGCACTATATATTACAGGTAGCCAGGAAGGTGAAGAGAAGTCACTCTTCAGTAAATTGGGTTTTCAGATGGGTTGTGGATATAACTGTATATCACATATCATAGTACAAATTTCATAGACACTGGCTTTCTGAGCACAGAGTTATATATAGTGCATAAGACTAGGAAGTTCTAGCTTCATCCCATACACCTGTATCTGTATGTCAGTACATTAAATTAATAATGGCATTAACTTAGCTGGTCTCTCTATTCATTAAAAAGGAAGTTACCTATACAAATAGCATTCCAGCATCATAAAAAGAAGCAATACTCCACTGAGGCAGGGGTTGGGAGACAGTAGGTAGCACTGTTACTTTCCTAAAGTCGACCTGTCCAATACTACCTAACTCACCACATTAGATCAGCTGACTTACAGATCAGAAGCATCTGCTTAGAGAAGTTTGCAGCTACTTTGGGAGCTGTCCTCAGCTCAAGTAATCCATTTAATTCAATGGTATCTAAAATTAGCCACATTTCTCTCTGATCGTTAAACCTAAGAATCCATGCCAACACTGACTCACAGGAGTCTGCTGGCATTTAGTTCTAAAAATGTCTGAGCTGTTTAACAGAAAGTACTCGACATTCAATAGTCACATAAACTTGGTCTTAGCTACCTGTACAGTCTTTGGATAATCAAGGTCCAATTTGCTTTAATTTACGGGTGAATATAAATCTCTCAAGTAGAAAAAGAACACTTTGAAATGCTATAAAAATCATCTTTAATATTTATCTTTTACTATCATCTCTGTCTTTCCCCCCCCAAAGGTTTAGGCTTGCTCTATCCGATACACTCACCACTAGCCACATGTCAAGCACTAGAAAAGTGGCCACTCCAAATAGAGTTACACTGTAAGTATAAGATACACTCTGGATTGCAAAATCTTAGTATGAATAGTTAATATAAAATAATTTATTGATGATTTTATTTTGATGAATATGCACTGACAACATTTTAAACATATCGTGTTAAATAAAACATATTACCAAAATTAATTTCACCTGTTTTTTTCACTTTCTTAAATGTGGCTACTAGAAAATTTCAAATTATAACTATGACTTGAATTTGTGACTTACAGTTCCTTTCTGTTGGACAGTGCTGATTGAGATTTTAACAGAGCTGCTAACAACAGCAAATAAATGTGTTTTTCTTTTTTTGCTACATTTTCCTTAGCCTTGTATTAACTATCAGCCTAACTGACTCAGTCTGTTTCCTCCAGGAGATATCAATTTGCTCCAAGTTCTATTGGTTAGATTATTCCCAATAATTTGCTTCAGATCTTTCAGTAGTTTACATAAAGTATGAGTAGCAACCATCAAGTGTTTTATTCTCATCTGTCCAATTTTTCCATCTTTCCTTTTTCTTACTAAAATATTTTGATTCATTGAACTGAAAGGAATTCCATTACACTGAGTGGACATAAATATATCAGATTGCCCAGTCAGAGGTCTTATCCAGTATCAAGCTTTATTCAAGAGGCACAGGTGAGGCAGGCAGAGGCCAAAGACTTCACATGCGGCACATTGGACATGTGTCCTCTGGCCCAGACTAGCAGATGAGATCTCTAATGTTCTTTATTAATCATCTCATACAGCAATGAGTATTTAGTTTATGAAATATTGCCACTTTATATACTCCAAAGGATATATAGTTTACGTGACATTCTCCAAAATGCTATGTCATAAATCTATATATTTTAAGTGCGTTTACCATATACCAGGGGTGAGGAGCCTCCAGCCCATGAGCCTAATACGGCCAGCAAAATCATTTGGCCTGGCCCTGCCAAGGCAGCTGTGGATGGGGCTCAAAATTCAACAAATCTAGGAGCTTTTTTTATAGCTAATTTTTAAGTTGATAATTTTGTACGGCCCGGGAATGATGTTATAAATATCCAACTAGTCCTTGGCAGAAAAAAGTTTCCCCATCCCTGCTATACATAAGTATGTCTACTAAACCAGAGACATACTATGGGGAACATTCCATAACTAAGGACTATCCTTCTCACAAATATAATTAGTCTACTTACCCAGAGGTTCAGGTACCATATTTAGAAAAAGACTACACTGTGTCACCACCTTCTGTTCTTTTTTGAGGAGAATTTCTCTGGCAATTAAGGAAGAAAAAATTATAGCCCAACTGTTTAAATCTTCCCTCCACTGTAAGTTGCTATAAATATTTAACATGAAAATATTATTTATGAGCTATGATGGAAATTATAAAAGGAAAAAGGTTATTTGTTTAAGGCGTGATGGCCATTGGTGCCCATTGTTCAGCATTTTAGAACTCATGCTGATCTTAGACTTAAATTCTGTTAAGGTGCTAAGAGTCTCTAAAATCCAAAGGTAAAGAAACTGACCACCTATTCAAACTGTCCCTTATGAGATTGCAATCTGAAGTACAATTGCACAGTTGCAGAACTTTGAATATATTTGCTAAGTCCAGTTTTATTATTTTCTTCTTTCCTAATTTCTTTGTTCACATACATATGTAAAAATGCACATATGTCTGCATAAACATACATACATATTAGGGACATTAAATATGTGTATACAGGATATGTAATATATATGTCTATATTTTTAATTTCCCTTTTTATTATCTACCTTGGCCCTCATCTTTGCAACCCTGGAGTAAACTGAACATGAGGTTTGCCTTAAGACTATCTCCAATTTTGCAAGTTGTTTATATGCATAACAAACAGTAAACTCTCCATGGAAATTTAATGTCTCTAAATTTTCCTCACTCCCAATTATCTGCTATATTCTCAGTATTTTTCTATGTCTAGCAATGTTCCAATATCCCTGTGCTGAAATTTATTTTCTAGGAACTGGTGTTCCATAGGCCTTTAAATCCTACTTCCATGGAGACTTGTCCTGTGTATCCACAGTTGACTAAGCCTTGTAATCTGGCTTAAAAGATTTGAAAGTAGTTTATTAGTCTTGCTGATGTTTCTCAGCCTGTACTCTCAGGTTCCCAATACATCCCTGACAAGTGATACTCCCCAAATTATGTCTCTCCTTCTGAGTGGCAATTACTATTCCAGTGACCACAGAGACTTTCCTCTTCCTGACCTCATTTAACAACCTTCACAATACCAATATCAGATTAATTTAAATTATTATTCTTTTACTTCAGCCTAAGGTTCCATTTTCTTCTTACTCTCCTTTCTTCATAATTAGTTATTTTTCTTTAATTTTTTAAAAATTATGTGACGCTCTATCACTATTCCAAAGGCTCAAAAGGTCAAACTCAAAGAGAGGATGGCACCACATAGTGTGAGAAGGAAAGAGACAGCATTGGATCAGCTGCCTGCTCAAATGACTCCAGTGCTGGATGCATCGTTAAGCACCACATAGAACTGGTGGGTGGGGGAGAACTGATAGCAAATCAGATTCAGAGTTTTGATTATGGCAAAGGACTGGGTATTTTAATCTCCTAATTGAAATTGTTTTGTAACCAAGAAGTTTTTTAAGAGCAGGCAGATAAGTAGAGAATCCTTGATACCTGCCCACGTTTTATCTGGGGACAAGAAAAGATGCTCACCATTAAAAAGATTTTTAAGTGGGAAATGGAAAACAAAATTTAATTTCATTAAGGTTGCATCAAGAGTAGCTTGTTCAACAAGCTGGTTTCAATGCTAAGGGTGCATATATACATTAATTTTCTTGAAAGAGATCTTATTAATGTATAAATACCATAGGGCAAACACACTGTGTATTAATCATCTACATACTGGTTTAAATGTTGCCCTAGGAATAACAAAAATATTTAGAAGGCATTATAGGTACATGTAACTAGAAGATCATTTCCCACTTCCTACCCACTGAGAACACATTACATATAACTGGATGTAGGTTGACATATTTACCAAGGGTAATTTTTAGTTTAGTGTTAATTAATCCATTTCATAGGAGAAAGGGAAGCCTAATGTGAATGAACTGTTTATCTATAATACTTCAAGAGTAATAGGCATAAACTCAAGAAAACCAAATTTCAGGCCATAATCCTAATGAGTAGATAAAGATGTATCAGCATGATCCAGGAACCTCTGGGCATCCAGCAAATTGGCCATATGCTAATTTCTCTGTCAGAGCCATTTCCAGAAGCTAAAATGTAGCTCAACTGGGAAACACTTGTGCTGTGCCCCACAAGCCTGGTGTATTTGTACTTTCCAGACATCTGGAGACAGTGAATCAGACCCAGGAGAAACTTTTACAACTCCCAGTAAATATTAAGTCCCATTTTATAAATTACAGGTTATCAAGCAGGTAGCAAATCTCTAGGGCCTCTTTTCTGCCTTCATTTATTCATTTTACAGAAGTCCACAGAAGTGTTAAGAATATACTGTATGTGAACCCCCAAAGCATTATTTTTTATTAAAAATTGATGTTTATACCAAGCCACAAACTATATGCTTTGTAAAACACATTTGCCTTGGTTGTTCCAAGAACGATTTTACCTAGGGCATAAGTAGACATGGTTTTTCACTTGAGCCAAGATACTTCCATTCATACAGTGCTTACTGCATAATTCTTAAATACACACACACACAAAAAAGGGTTTAAAAAATAAAAAGACTCTTGTTGACATTAAGTAGCCACAATAAATATGCAAACACCTACTATGAAAGACTAATTATCAGAGCCAATAGGAAAGTCTAACAAAATTGTGTGTAACTTAGAGGTTGATGTGGAGTCTAGGAGAAACTTTTTAGGGAAGGCTTTAGGTTATACTTCAAAAAAATGAAGAATTTCACAGAGAATGAGGAAAAGAGACCCTCCGGGCCAAAGCATGATGCACCATTTATGTACCTAGAAGGACAGATACGCTGACGCAGTGGGAGCCTAGATCTCCTGGCTGGGCTCATCTTCTTTTTTCCTACAACTCCAAGCTCTTCTGAGCCTATGCAGGTTTCTCTAAGCTGGGAGCTATCAGGGTTTGAAAATGAATTAAGCTCAGTCCCCTGGAGTTCAATTAGGGTCCCCAAGGGTGTCCTTGAAAGAGTCTGGAAAAGTCTCAACATTGAGATTCAATCTGGAGGAGCACCACTGGGCCTGGAGGATTGCACCCCAGAGTCATCTGTCAATCAGTTACCCTCTCCCAGTAGCTGGCTGCAGAGGAAGAAAGTAATTGGATGTCCACAGGGGGCTACCTCCTTAAATTTCATTATCGATAAGCATCTAATTCTTTGCTGGTAGTAAGGAGAAAAGACAATCAGACCATAGAAAACCAAAGCTGGGAGTCCCCGAAGCACAGTGATAAACTCTTCTCTCCACGTGTGCACTGCATGACAACAGTTACTTTTGAGTTCTCTAATTTCAATTTTTTATATTCTTTCCTCTGCTCATGTCTCCTTACCGCACCACACATGTCTATAGAATCATCACTGCATTAGTTTATTTTATTTAGAAGAAAATAGATTTAGAAATTTTACTTTTCTAGAATATATATTTCAGTTGGCAGGGTTTTGTTTTTCTATTTCTGAAAGTCCTTTTCTACTGTTTTTAAAGTTTTGAATTTTTAAAATGATTTTCGTGAAAATTGGGGAAAAAGAACGAATGTAAAACTCCTTATTTCCTTTTCAGAATTGATTTCAATGTACAAAAACTCACCTTGGCTCTATTTTGTATAAGAAGTATAATATTATTAAGCAAAGTAGTAAGGCTTAAAATAAGTCAGTCTAATTTTACTTCTTCAAATATTATAATATACACCAATAGAACTAAAATTAAGTATTTTATGGTGCTGGTTTTATCTTTGCCATTGAAAAAAAGCAAACTTTACTTTATACAGGGAAGTGCTGCATTCTGTCTTACTCTGTCCTTCACTTCTTTTCCTCCTTCAACATTCTCATAAATAACGTTAATTAATTTTACCATGTTTTCGTTTGATCACTTGTATGTCATTGTGGATTTGCTTAAAGTTTTACCTGAAAATGTATCCTTTATCTTAGTACCACAGAAAGTAAATTTTTAAAAAAATGATATCGGAATCAGTTCAAATGATTATATAATTGAAATACTGGTGAAATTGAAACAGCTTAATTTTCAATATACTCTGTTTTAAAGTCAATTTTGTTCATTATTTTAATTGTGAAATCAAATGTAGTCTTTGGCCCTAAGAAAAAACGTTTTTCTTCAACAACATAAGTTGCTACATGCTTAATTTCCTTCCAAGGGCCTAAGATTCAAAATAAGTAAGATGAATTCAATTTACTTAGGGCAAAATAATTTTTCTTTGGGTCGCATTTTATACACTACGTCAGGTACGAAATTCACTCACTTGCTATTAAGAGACACCCTGAAACAGCGGTTTCAACTGTGTTATAATAGGGATTGATTATTTTTCATAGGCAAATAAACCCCAAAGTAGACAGTCAGGCTCTTTAAACTCTGCTATGTTTGTGGTCTGACCTTCATTATCTCAAAAAAGCTGCCAGATATTAGAAATCATATCTTCGTTTAGAGCTAGATAAAGGAGAAGAGTAAAGCTTTAAAACAGTATATGTAAGATGAATCATTTCCCTTTAAAAAGCCACTCCAGCATTCCATCCAACTACTTCTGCCTATATCTCATGATTTAGAATTGCTTCATTTAACCACAGATAAGCATAAGGAATACTAGGAAATGTATTTTTTTTTTTAGGTAGACATATTGATATCCTTAATGAAAGCACGTTATATTAGTAAGCAATAAGAGTGAATATGTATTCGATAGATAATCAATGTGGGCCCCCCACCCCCACATATACTATACTTACTACTAAATTGATAATAATTCAGAGTTGAGTTATACAGTATGGGAAGAAATTTGGCTTGAATTGCCACTCCAAAAGATGTTCAAAATAATAAATTTAAATACTTATATAACATCTTATGAGTTGCATTGTAGGAGCCAAATGATTAAGAAAGAACTTGGAATTTGGGTCAACCAGACTTGGGTGTCATTCCTGGCATTATCACTTATAAACTGTAACTTTAACAGGTTATTTAACTTGTCATCCAAACTTCTTCATCTGCAATATGTGATAATAGTTTGGCTGCCATATAAGGTTTTATAAACTTTACATAAGTTAAACTATGGCAAATGCCAGCACAGTGCCAGTCATAAATACAGCTTAGCTTTTATACAACAATATGATTAAGAATTGGTAAATTATAACTGAGTTATGTAAAACTATAAGGATGGTACCCTCTTTGAAAATATAAATTCCTGCTCTAAGAAGATTACAGGAATGCTCTCATATTATTTTTCTCCTATTATTCCAGAAGTTTTGTGGATTTGCAAGATATTCTGTTAAATTGTCAGTCAAAGAACACTTTACTTAATAATTGAAAATGGCATGTTTGTGTGTTAACTTTTTTAACTTAGCAATTTAACTACTTTTAATATTACTAATGATGTTTGAAAACGAAGTGAAGGCTCAAGTGTGGTAATAACTTCTGCTCTACTTAAAATTACAACAAAACAAAAATATATTTCACAATTTCCCTCTCTATGTAATAGAACTATGTTGTAACATCTGGATGCGATTCCACCAATTTTTGTTTAACACCTGGATGGAACATAAGCACTCCGTGGGGTGTACACATAGCTTATGAAGTATAGAAGGTGTAAAGAATGTGTCCAGAATATGGAAGTGAGGAGGATCCTGCAGTCCAATCTTTCCAAACCTCTTCTTGACTCTGAAACACCCTCATCACATTTGAAAGGCCACAGAAAAGTTCCTATTTCGATATTCATGGGTTCGCAGTCTCTAGGGAGATTCTATTTTATCAAGGGTAAAAAACTGAAGAAATAAATACATTTTTCCTTGATTTGTTTTCACATGTTGAACTCAGTATTACTGAAAATGAGACATTCAGGAATAGAAACTAGAGATCTGCATTTGTCATTGACTTTGGACAAATAACTAAAATTACCTGTATCCCAAGTCCTTATGTATGGGGATAATAGTGTGTCAAATTTCTGACTCAAGAATTGCTAATTCTAGAAACAAGAAAGTTAAGATATTTGTCCTTTGTACATCCCATAGCATTCAGTGTCACTTTGAATATCATTGATTTTGAATATCATCAGCAAGACCAGAAGTATAACTATAACTACCAAGTCAGCCTATCAACAAAAGAAAAATGGGAACAGGGTATGGGATGGGAATAGGAAGAGTGAGAAGTCTTTTGCGTACAAAAATATACGATCGTTCCATATGTCTTGTAAAAAATTCAGAAGAAGCTTGTACTATTAGGTATTTCAAGTTCTAATTTTTATATCATATTAATGTAGATTTTTATTTTTTTCACTTTAGGCCTTTTCACTGGTGAAGAAAACTCATTCTAGAAGTTCAGAACTTGAGCTTTTTTCTTTATAAATAAAAGGTGCCTATAGTTATGCTATCATAAGATGGTATTAAACTTGTACACAGGTTTTATTGGAGTTTATACATATCACTGAAGAACAACAAAACCAATATTTTAGGTCATTTATTTGAAAAACTACAGTTTCAGAGATTTTCTGTTCAATGTGATAAATTTCAGATGCACAAATTTTACAATGGAAGCGGTGACACTTCTCCCTGTTTGTAATATAAGCATTTTTATAAGTGTCACATTTATCTGTACTGTGAATACCCCTTTTTATTCTTTTACTAACACAATAATTCCTATGCCAAAAGAGAAAGTTTCTTAAAGTTACTTTAGAATTGGCCAAGTCCTTATTATAACGAAAAATAAGGTATTCTGTTTATTAATTACATCTTTGTTAATTTGTTGGCATATCATTAGGCTGTGACTTCTTCATTCTTAAACAGTGTCAGTGCTTTCCTTTTTAGGCCATAGCCTTTCTGCTCTCTCTCTGTCCTAAATTTCATCACAACTCACACCTCAACATTATCACTATCTTATTTATTTAACATTCTGTTTTCAATTTTAAAATCCAAATTTTGGTTTTCACAATACTGAATGGTAATGTTTCCTCATTGGAGAGACCCGACCTCTCTCTCTCTCTCTTTGTTACGCTGTTTCGTTCTAACCTATTACCATCTACCCACCTCTCTTGCTGTTGGCTGCACCTGTGTGAACCTTGGAATCAGTTGCTACTCCAACAAGAGGTCACTGTCTTTCTCAGGAAAACATATCTCCAGAATCATCTGTCCTAAGAGACTCTCAACCATATTACTTAACCAACTCCTCTTTAGGCTAGCAGTTGCTTATATACTAAGACTTGACTATTACTGTTTTATCTTTTTATATTTTACTCAAATATTTTTCAAAAACCACAATATCCTCTGAATGGGGTTAATTTATTTGTTTTGAAAAATTTGTATAGTTAAATTAAAGATCATTTTAATTCAAATTGAAGAAAAATGATAATTGATGACTTAAACATGAACATTAAAAGAGTTCATTAGTATAGGAGCATCTATTATGGGCTGTGCCAAAGGATCCTTAAGGAAATGGACTGCTGCTACTCAAGTAAGAGACAAATATAGATGGACAATGACATAGTTATCAATACATGATTAATCTTAAGCAATTAGGTATTAACCATGAGAAAATACTCATTCTTTGTAAAACATGACTATAGCTGATAGTTGATAACACTGCATCATTAAGTTTGCTATGAGAGTATAAAGTAAATCTTCTCACAGAAAGAAAGAAGGAAAGAAAGAAATATATGTGAGGTAAGGGATGTGTTAATAGATGAGGAAATCCTTTCACAAGTATGTGTATATCAAATTACCACTAGTTATGCTTTAAGTATCTTACAATTTTACTTGTCTTACCTGATGAATCAAGTTAAAAAGATGTAATTCAACATTTAAAATCTCAGCTCATTTGCCTTTTCAAATGAAGCTACCTGTACATGCTTTAAATAACTTACTACTTTTCCCAGAATAGTACACATATTTTCTCTGTTGCTTAAAAGTCAGAACAGGGTGGAGATATGATTATGCATGTGCATTATGCATAAACAACATGTATTTAATAAATATTAATGTATCAGGAAGAAAAACACATGTTAGAGCTAACTAAGGTCATTAAGGTGAAATACAACAAATTCAAGAATTGTTTATCTGTCAAAATAGTAAATTTCTATAAGAAATGCTTCAGTGAAATTTTGAAAAATGTTGAAAGATTCCAGGAAATCAGTAAAAAGACTGTCAGAGAGACCAAACATGAAGTAAGACAAGTCTAAAAATCACTACCTCTAAATTATAACAATATTTTTAAAAAAGGATATAAATATTTCAGCCAAATTTTTTCTTATGGTTGTATACTTGTTAAAGGTCGTTGAATTATGTTTTGGTTTCAATCATTTATATGTATCACAAAAATTATTTTTTGAAATCTATATATTCCATAAAAAGATATTTCTATTACTGTAGAATAACCATAATGAAATTCCAGATGTATATGAAAAGTTTAAAATTCATTTTGAAGAAAATCTTGCATAAGTTAAAACAAAGCCTCAAAGAGACAAGACACAGGATATCTTATATAATCTCAAGGCTGGTTTTGAAGATTGTCTTGATATTAGTGTCCACTTTTCCTTTCAAAAGTTTGGCCTTACAGTAAATTTGCATGAACATGGAGCATGACCTTGGTTCATATTGACAGAACTTTGACCTCAAAAATTAATATGACCTAATTATAGAAAAAGGGTCTGACACAGCAAGTGCAATGAGGACAGACATACCATGTCTAAAGCTTTATAAACTAATACCTTCTGCTCAATTTAAATGAGGACAGCAAGGATCCAAGAAGGGGGTGGAGTAGGTAGAAGCTACACTCACAGGTTCACAGGACCAAACTGGAATTACAACTAAAATATAGAACAATCAACCTGAATAACCAACTGAAGACTGGCTGAAGAGAAGTCTTATAATCAAAGATTTAAGGAAGAAGCTACATAGTGACTGGTAGGAAAAAGGGTGGAGATGTGAAAATAGCAATCCCCCTTCTCATGGGTGGCAGCTGAGATTCCAAAGGGATATATCAGCTGCAAAGATTCCCCCTGAGGAGCATGGGGTCTCAGCTCCAATCCAAACTCCCCAGCCCAGAGCACCAGAGACAGGAAGAGCCAGGAATAGGCACTTTTTTCGCTAGGGAGATCTAGGAGTCTGGCTAGAGACATAGGTGTCCTGTTAAAGGGCCAATGCACAAAATCTCATTTGCAGCCACTCACTCTGAGCTCTGGGAGAGCAAGGAAGGAGAGGACAGGAGTCCTGCGAGGAGAGTCTGGGACTTGTGGGTCTCGAGAGAGCTGAGGGGACAGCCACCAGGACTCCTTTGTGCTGAGACTTTCTACTGCACTGCAGATGCCATCTTTCTTAGGTGGAGCTCATCCCTACTTATAGCATCAGCCTGGGGGAATGCAACAGCTCCACCTTCTAGACTCCCTGTGCCCCACTCTGTGGAGCTCATGCCTTGCTGAGGAGTTAGCAGCCTGGACTGGGGTTGAGGTCTGGGAAGACACAGGGGATGAGTTCACAAATTACCACAGAAGTGCAAATTTAAAGCACAATGAGATATTACCTCGCACCTATCAGAATGACTATCATCAATAAATCAATAAACAACAAATATTGGTGAAGATGTGGAGAAAAGGGAACCCTAGAGCACTGTTGGTGGGAATGCAGACTGGTGCAGCCACTGTGTAAAGCAGTACGTAGTTACCTTTACAAATTAAAAATGGAACTGTCTTATGGCCCAGTGATTCCACTTCTGGGGATATATCCTAAGAATTCTGAAACACTAATTCGAAAGAATATATGCAACTCTATGTTCATTGCAGCCTAATTTACAATAGCCAAGGTTTGGAAGCAGCCCAAGTGCCTATCAGTAGATGATTGGATAAAAAAGCTGTGATACATTTACACAATGGAATACTATTTGTCCATAAAAAAGAAGGCTCTCTTACCCTTTACAACAGCAAGGATGGACCTGGAGTATATTATACTGAGTGAAGTAAGCCAGTCAGAGAAAGTCAAGTATCATATGATTTCACTTATGTGTAGAATCTAGTGAATAAAATGAAATAGCAAACACAGTGGAAACAGACTTTAGATCAGAGACTAGACTGACAGGTCTTAAAGGAGAGGTGGTGGGCTGGCTGAAAAACGTGAAAGGATTAAGCGAAAAAAACAAAACAAAACAAAACCCTCACAGACAGACAAAAATCTGGCTATTACCAGAGGGAAAGTGGGGTGGGGGAGGTAGGAGAAGGTAAAGAGGGGATAAATAGTAATGGAAGGGAACTTGACTTGAGGTGGTTAACACACAATACAATATACAAATAATGTATTATAAAATTGTGCCCCTGAAACCTATATAATTTTATTAACAGTGGAACCCCAATAAATTATATATGTAAAATTGAGGAAATCTTGGTTGCACAGAAAACCATGAATAACAAGGAGTCCTTTTGATTGCATGTTTGTTATCCTTGCCTAGCATGCAAGAGGCAGCAGAGTGTACTGCTTTGTTCCTCAATATCTGCTCTGCAGAGCAGCTATAGCATCACCTAGGAGCTCATTAAAAATGCACAGCCTCAGCCTCCAGCCCTGACCTATTTCAATTAGTACCAACATTTCAATAAGATCCAGAGTGATGAATTTGTGGAGCACTAGAATAGTGATTAAGAGCACGCACTATGAAGCCAGACAAGCTGGGTTCACATGGCCTTTTCACTTATAAGATGGGCGATCTAGGCAAGTTACTTAATATTTCTTTGCTTTGTTTTTGTCGTCTGAAAAATGGAGAACATAATAGCACCGGTGCCTTAAAGTTAGTGTGAAGACTAAAGGAGTTCATTCATGTAATGCTCTTAGAGTAGACCTGAAGTATAATAATACATGAGTGTCTGTATTTACTATTTTTGGTCACATTCAAACTGTGCACAAGTTCTTTTATTTTAGGAGGAATAAAAGAGAAAATGGAATAACTAATATTTGGAGGTTGGAGTGAAGTGAAAATAAATGCGAAGGAGTTTATGTGTACTTGTTGCTTTGTGACTGGAGCTGATCTGATTTGGAGCACTGATAGGCCAATAATGTATATGGATAGATAAGTAATTGCATATCAACATTTTTTGTCAATTACCAAATATCTCAATTGTCTTTTATTATTATCTGTTAAAATAATAAAACCATATTAAATAAAAATTTAAAGACAGAGGTAACATCTATAATTGAGCAGTTAGAAACAAGTTTTAAAGTAATTTACTTGATGCAGTGAGTGTTGAGAGCCATTTCCATACATATCAGAACATATAAAGTTACAAGATTATAAGTGTTCATTCTGAGTGATCCAGTGTTGATTGGATGCAGTGGGTATATTTTCACAATTTTGTTTTCACAATTTTGTGTTCACATTATATTTAGCCATGGATAAGATAGCAGCAGATGCTAATGAAAAATGTTAATCTCATGTTAGGTATTTAAATTTTCATAGTTTTGCTTGTGCAGTCTGGTTATTTGAATATTATTTGGTTACTATTCTCTAATATATCTAGATATCTAATCATTTGACAAATAGATTGAAAAACAATCCAAACATTTCCAGAAATACCATTTATATTTTCAGTTCTGAGTACTTGGAACTATTTTACACAGGAAGTATTAAAGAATATACATTTTTGACTTGTCTGCTTGACTTCTACATTAATTGACCTCAGTGTTCTAGGGATATTTAAATGAGTTTAGTAATCCAGGATACTGAACTAACATGTTTGAATATAGATTCAGTGTTGTGTACTCCCTCTTTTTATTGGGAGTGTTTTGTTTTGGCATTTGGGTTAACAATTTCTCTTTTACTTCAAAATGTTTTTCACTGTAGACTCAATTACATATACAAATAGTTTTTTAGGTTCAAAAATGTTTTTTTAATTTATTTTTTAAAGAAATGAAATCAAAAATAAACTTAACACTGTCAAATGCACTTAAAAACACCAAAATTGCATTATGGCAGACCTACCACAATCAGGCTAACATGCATAAATATTAGCATCTTATTTTATTATGATACAGTTACAATTATACCCAAAATTTTATGGCTCACTGTAATGAAGAAAAGTCTTTTATTTTTATTAATATTGAATAAAAGATAAGGAGTCATTCCCATGTGGATTTTCTTAAGTACAACTTGTTCAGAAAAAAAATAAATTTTATTATAGTGAACCAAACTCTTTGAAAAATAGGACAAGCCATTTGATAAATGAGAAAGATGGCTGGGTTCACCCATCCTTACAAAAAAGTTAAATTGAGTTGAATTCTGTAATAAAATAAATTTAAATGTTGTTTGTACTCATGAATACAAAAACACTGAAAATGCAAAGAGAAAAAACTGTGATAAAAGTATGTTTGAATAATTTGCCTTATTCAGTTTTAATAGGCTACTTAGATCAAATGTGCACTAAAACAATAACACAGGGAGTGCAAGAAGTGTGACGATTAAAATTCAAAGTTTAAAAGATGGTTGAAATATGAATGCTTTGTTTTTCTTGAATAAACAAAAGAAACATTTGCTATAACTACTGAATGTGTCGAGAAATATGACTGCAAATATGAATGCACTTGCCTATCATATGATCTGAATCTAGCCTGCAGAAAGCATCACCAAGGGGGTTGACTTTGGGAGACTAGGGAAAGGTTTTGGATTATTCGTGCGTCAAGTAGAGAGACTTTTTAAAAATTTTCCTTTTATTAAATAAATGGAAATGAAATCTGAGGACTTCTCAGAAACATATAGTAAACACTGCCATTCTGAAGATTCTTTATTGATGGCAGCTTATTATAAGATGATTATGTCTTCATGCTAGCAGGACTGTTTTTAGAAAGAGCCATTGGCTATAATATTTGAAACATGTTTTCCATGTTGCATATAGATATATCTAAAGAAAACATCTTTAGGATAAAAAGAAATGTGTGAAAGCAAAGAATTTGTTAAAGCTGAACAAGAGTATTTGATGTTAATGACCACTGCATGTCTATATATATAGATGGTAGATGGATATAGATAGATAGATATAAATATAGATATCTACATAGATATAGATATATATCATAATATCTTCTTCCCTCAAATTAAGGAAATTATAGATGTAAACAAGTTACTTAAAAAGGCACAATAGAAATTTCTAAGGCAAAATAGTTTGAATTAAAGTTGAATTGCTTACAGTTCTCATATTAGCTGCATCAAACTATAAAGCTTGTTTTTTAAATTTAATTTTATGAGCTTAAAACCTTGGGAAATTTGATATATCCATAAATAAACTTATTCAAAGATAAAAAAATTGTTCAATAACTAAAATTTCTACATGTACAATCATTTTGTACTCACTTCAAATCATAAGTAATTATAAATTTTAAAAATAGTACCTCTTACTTGTTTTAAAATTATATAACTATGACTAATTTATGGCATGCTTTTATAATATAAGATGAAATTTATTTTTTTATGTATCTGTATGACCACTTCTTGATTTTTACTTATTTGTAGATTCTCTATATAGGAATTCATAAATTTATCCATGAATTCATTAGGCATAGAGTAGGTGCTTAAGGTTACTAATAAATACTTTCACTATTTTAGTCATTTAAAAATCTGAATTAAATTGCTTATGAGAAGATCTAGTTAGATTTGCTAATATTGGCTGTTACTGAAAATTAATTAATAATATAAATACTAAATATTGAATAAAATATTAAACTATAGTAATAGGTAGTAGCTAATGTTTTAGTAAAGTCATGAAGGAAGTAAAAAAAAATCATACTAGCAAATATCTGGGAATAGAGCATCACAGGTAAAGGAAACAGCATGTTTCAAAGGTCTGGACAAAGGAGCTTCCCTTGCCCATTGCAGTAGCCTGTGGCTGGAGTGGAGACAGTCAAAATATAGGTGGGAAGAGATGAGGCTAGAGATGTGACAAGGGAATAGGTCACTATGAGGCAACATGTTATATTTGGACTTGCATTTTCAAGACCATTTTGTCTCCAAGGTTTTGAAAATAGTCTATAGGGCATAAGACTGGATGCAGAAACAGCGGTTCAGAAGAGACTGTAATAATCCAAGATATGGGGACAGCTGGTCCTGAGTGGCAATAGTGGAAGGGGTAAGACGTGACCAGATCCTGGCTAGAGTAAAAAGTGGGGCCAAGAAAATTCACTGAAGGATTGGATGTGTTGAGTTCATTATATTTATAAAAAGAATGCTTTTAACACAGCAAGTCTACTGATTTAGGTCCATTTTCTTTGACATGGGTTTTCATGCAAACCATCTTTCACAGCTCATCTGCTAAAATGACATGCTCGTTATGATCCAATAACTTCAAAAAACAGCTTCAGTTCCTCATGACAGCTGCCTCCCAAATAAGAAATGTGAAGATTATCCACAGAAGGGTTATAACCATAAGCAGAAGAAAATTAGACAAAATAAATTGAAAACTGGTACATATGGAGTATAACTTTAAAACTAATTATTGTTATTAAGGCACCTAATTGTCTATACTTTCTCTTTCTCTAGCCGTTCTAGTCAATTTTACTGTGCATTCTATTTTAGCTTTACACTAGAGTCTCCCCATATTCCTTCTGGGAAATATATAAAGATATTTACTTCTTGAATTTACTTGCTTAATGAGTTTTCTCTTTTTTTATGGGTTATACCTGTTCTACCTATCAGACAAATCTATTTTAAAATCTCTCTCCCATAATCTTCTCTCATAAAATGGTCCATAAAGCAGCATTTATTTATTCAACTAATTGAAAATATCATTTTAAGTTCATTTTTATTTGATATTTAAGAAATCTTTTATGCTGTTATATGTTAAACTTTATGCAATATTTCCCAATTGGACTAGATATCTCTAAGGTCTCTTTCACATTAATTTAATAATGTCATGGCTTCAAGTGCCTAAATTTTAATTTTTCATTGCCACTTGATTAAGATCAAAGAAAGGGCCAAGTTGAACAGGTAATGATATCTGTGAAAGAAATACATCTGGTCAGATTACAGAATACCATGTTTTGCTGCTGTCAGACCATTCTGCTACAGAGAACATTTCTGAGGCTGCTAAAATTCAATGTGGATTCACACAGAGAAACTCAACACTGCCTTGGTCCTGACTGCCTCAGTGGATAACCACAGGCTCTTCACTGCCCCCATAGCACTGTACACAACAAATCTCCTAGCTGTGTGCTTTTTTGTCTGCTTTGTATGCTCCTCACATATCGTTCCTAAATTCCCTTTGTCTTGAATGGACTTGTGGCATTTGTTCAATGAATGGTTGTTAAATGGTCAAAGAGACATTACTGAAGAAGGGATGTGAGGCAGCAGACACGCTACATCACACACAAGAAGGCCCAGTCACATAGTGGCAATTTCCCCGTCTTACCTCTGTCCAGCTTCTGGCATTCCTACTTTTCAGCTGTATCTTGTGATTTTTCCTCTTATTAATTAATGCTTAATTCTAAACAATCAAGAATACTTTCTGGGTCACATGATCTGTCATAGCCTCCTGGAGAATCCAGGAGAGAAACCATTTAGATTCCCCATGTGTATGTAACATATATAACCATTTACCTATATATGTATACATTGTGTATATATGTGTGTATGTATGTGTATATATATATATATATATATATATATAGAATTACTAAAAGCTTATTATAACACAGAAAAAGTTTAAACTCAGAAAGAGAACTGTTGACACTTTATTTTTATTTTTTTAATATCTTTATTGATTTCAGAGAGAGGAAAGGAGAGGGAGACAGATAGAAACATCAATGATGAGAGAGTCATTGATCGAGCCCACAACCCCGGGCATGTGCCCTGACCGGGAATCGAACCCGGATCGCCTGGATCCTAGGTCAACACTCAACCGCTGAGCCATGCCCTGCTGGGCTGTTGACACTTTAAAAGGCAGAATTAACTATACAAATCCTAAAAAAATCATACAGCAATTTTACACAAAGAAGTGAGAGAAACAGACAATCTCTTTTGGGGCCAGAGCATCTCTTGAAAACAAGCATTTAGTTAGTCTTTACAGGTGGATTTATGTCAGCAACATGATTTTAAATTATAAAAATTACCACAGAAAATATATGCACAAAGGCCCACTCATATAGTGTCACAATAATTAGGGCAGCATTTCAAGTGTATGTGAGAGTGTGCATGTGTGTTCATGTTTGTGCAATCATTAAAGACCTTCTCAAAAAAAATTTAAGAACTTATGGTGATTACCAGAGTGAAAGGGGGATGGGAGGAGGTAGAAGAGGGAGGGTATAGGGGGATAAATGGTACGGAAGGAGACTTGACCTTGGGTGGTAAACACACAATATAATATACAGATGATGCATTATGGAATTGCACACCTGAAACCTACATAATTTTATTAACCAATGACACCCCAATAAATTCAATAAAAAAGAAAAAAAAAAAAGACCCACATTTGAAATTATACTACTTTCATTAAACTTGATGGGGCAAAAAGTGACAGGATTTATTTATTTGTCTTTTAATGTTCACGCTTGTTTGTATCTCTTTAATTGGTCACCCTCTCTGCTTCTGCACATTTTAGTCAATACGATATCAGTAGGAATCTAGTTACCAAATGATGTGCTGGGTTGTCTCTGTGCATGAAAGAACCATACCCTGCTCATGGTAATGTGGCTTATTTAAATTTCTTCCCAATTAATATATGTGGGGAAAGGGAGCAAGACGATTGATAAAGAAAATGAGAAAATATGTGGAAAACTGAGGAGAAAGGTAAGAAAATAAAATGATGGTGGTAGGGGGAAAAGAATAATTGATTTAAAGCTAAAAATTTAACGATGCTGAAGGAAATGCATATGTCTGATTCTGAGAGCCTGAGTAATTTTTCAGTAAACTATATGGACTGTACAGAATAGGTAAATCACCAAGGAGAAATTTAGGTAGGTGTCGAAGACAAAAACATTTAGTTCATAATGTTTCTGAATCCGTAATTGCGATTCTAGGTTGGTTGTGAACATTATGTCTAGATGAGCATTGCAAATCTTGACAATTGTGTGGTTCTAATTGGTGTTTTTGGAATCACAAAGAATCAGTTCTTTTAAAGAGGTGCTACATTTTTAAATCTCCTAGATGAATAAAGGATATTTAGAATTTTATAATTCCTTTATTTTAATTCTACATGGCTTCCACAAGTTCTGGAATTAGCATTCTGTTAATGATCAGGATATAAAAGGAAGAAATGCATATCATTATCTATAAATCTATTCACTCTCCCTTTTTCCTTTACTATCTTATTTATATTATTAGCTAAGACCCCCCACAAAACATGCATTCATCATATTTCTACCACTTTAATTTTCCCAAACTTATTATGGGGAAACATCCCAACAGCAGATGGAACAGTGTTGTGCAGAATTACTGTGAAAAAAAATTAGCTTTCTGTCCTTTCTGGACTGTACCAAAAGCATTAAAAAATATTCAGGGCTTCAATACCACTATAGAAAACTCAAATTGCTTTGATTTAAAATGTCATCATCATGAAAAAAGTCAGAATTCATAATCCATGGGGCCCATGCACATACAGGCTAATCACAGTCAGTCCTTTTGAGGTCAGGATTCATCTCTGAGTCTGAATCAATATTAATATTCCTCCCCGGCACTTGGTAGATGAAAAATGTTTCCTGCAAAGGAAGAGCTTCTATTACTTTTATTAAATAGTAGTTAGTTGGCTGCACTTTCCTTGAATTTAAAAAAAGATAGTGTAGAAATGGCTGTGCATATAGTTTCTTAGTTTGCAAGAAGTGCTTTCGAGAAATGATATTTTAACTTTATGGGATTCTATGACTTCACAATAATAGTATTTTCACTTAGTTCAATGTGCTTCTCTCTTAAAAATCTGAAAGTGTTAAAGTATACTATCTCACTGGTCTTCATAAGCGTCCCATTAGGTCTGGATAGATTCCTATTTAATAAATCTGGAAAACCTGCTTCAGATGAAGTATCCTTATTGTTCTCAAAAGCACAGATTAATTCAGTCCTTGTCTAACTTCCTTTATGAGAACGGGAGCACAGGAATCACTTTTTTTCTAAATCTGAGTTCAGAGAGAGTGCTTCTCTCTTAGCTTACATGGATCTTCCCTCCTAAGGAATGACCCTCCCGGGTCCCGAGGCAGCCAGTGTAAATCGTACAGGGAACAGGCCCACTGGTTTCACCATCTTCTTTCTTAATTCACCCATCAGATTTCTTACCCTCTTTAAAGAGTGTGCTGTTTTGCCAATAAAAGGAGAGAAAACAGAGAAGGGGAGAAATGTCAGAGAGGTATTTTTCTTTCACCCTCTGGAGCTAAAGATCATTTTAAGCTAATATAATTTTAGAAACATTAAAAACATTTCAAGCCATGAAAAAAACAAATCCAAGAAGCAGATTAGAACCATCACTTCTTGTTGTTCATCAGGCAATATAGTATATTAATTTCATCAAAAAGCCTCTCCAGTTGTGTTTTGCTGAGAGCACACAGTTATTTACAAGTTATTTATGTTGCCTGAATGTTCATTGCTGTCACTCCAGTCACCCCATGGCATATGAAATAGCTGGTCCTTTTACACTTGGCTTAGCCAGCTGCAGCCTCTAAGACTGTAGACGGTAAGACTACTTCACAAATAAGTGAAACTCAGAGAGTTGAGTGACAGGTCTGTGTTTCATGGACTAGCACAGTTCAAATGTCACATAAAAGACTTACTTTTGCAAAACATAAAGTCAAATATTACTTTTCACTCTTTCAAAAAATATAATAAACAAGTATGACAGAATAATAGTAGGTTGTATAATTATTAGGAATGGAAGCATCCAAGTTGGGTTCTTCTTTTGGAATTTTTAAAGCCATATTTTAAATTCCAGGGAGAACAAAAACAAAAACAGAATGCTGTTGTTAATCTCTTGATAAAAATTTGTTAAAAATTTATTCATCCACCAAGTAGCCTTATATGCCAAAGAACCTCTTGTCTTCATTTGCCTTCTACTCTACACCTCAGGAAAGGTTTACAGGAAGAAGAAAAAAATGTCAGGAGGCCTTTGAGAGTCATTCTACCCTATTGCCCGTGGCTTAATTTTAGCCATAGCTAGCTTTTGTTCTCATGGCTCAACATTTTACCTCCTGCCCTAGTTTTCCAATTTTCATCCAGTCCCATAGTAACAGATCACTACTGCTCAAAGTAAGACAGTGTCTTTTTTATCATTAAAGCAACTCTTTTAAGTTTCACATCAGCAATCTGTATCTGGACCTCAGGATGTGTCCCCTACCACATAGAAACTATACTCAAAATCCTGAAGTAAATCATTTGGAACAACATACCTGGGAATTATACCATATATTCTTTTTAGCACATATATTTTCTTTGGGGTTTATTTATGTAATGCAAGAGCAGAAACAAAGAAAGTCTATTTAATAGAGACTCAAAGCTCTGTCTTGCTATCATTGAAGACAAGAGCTGTCAAGAAGCGAACATTGAAAAGGCACATGCTGTTCTCTGCTCAGCAATGTAAGTAGAACAATCTTGGGCAGAGGGGCCAATATCAGACAATAAAACAGCGAGCGAAGGATTGTAAAGCAATTAATTTCTGAGATGCTTACTCATTGTCACAAAGAAGAAAGGAAGGGAAACAATAGAGCCACAGCAATCTTGTAAACATTATGTAGATAACAGATTAATAAAGAGCAAGAAAAGTGAAAAAGAAATATTGAAATCGCCTCATGCTAACTCTGATCAAAAACAGCATAGCACTGCAAAATTGCTCTTATTTTTAATTTATTTATTTTTGTAATGGAAGGAAAAGTTGGTATTTCTACCCTGCTATCTCAAGTCAATCTCTCATCTTCTTTCCCAGCCAACATGCTGAAATAAAAGGTATATTGTAGGAATAAAGATTGTTTGAGATTTACCTTTTCTTACATGATAAATCAGGAATTACTTAAATGCTTCTAATTCAATAATATAATAAAAACAAATGTAAATTGAATAACAAAGTACGTCCCCTGTAATGTGTCTCTAAGAGCAGAGACTTGGGAAGAGAGAATCAGTTTTCAGGGTTGACCACCTTCTACCTTCACAGCACAGACAAGCACCACATGGCTGGTTTGAAACTAGTCACATCTTTCCTGTTAAGGTCCTGTAACCATATACTTTTGGGTAGTTATCCAAGTAATTCGGTTTCATTGTAAAGCCAGAAGAAAATCAGATACTCTATTTTCATATTCCAAAGTAGAAGTTCAAATTGTCTTAAGAGTATAGCAGTTAAGTCTGAAAAGAAGAGGTAATCATGTCCCTTGGAATCAAATCACCTGCTCATCCCCTCTGGGTGTTGCCATGTTTTAAATTCAGTTCTAAGGCAGCTTTCATCACCTCCACTGAGAGAGAAGTTAGAGTTAAGCTTGAGGGGATAATTAGACACAGAAAATAGACAGGGGAAGAACTGAGGAGGGGTGGGAGATAGGGAGAAGGGGTAAAGGGGAGAAAATGGGGGACTTCTGTAAACTTTCAACAATAAAATAAAAAAATTATTTTTTTAAAGTCAAAGGTGGAAGCAGTTATTTAGATTTGTACTGTACAATGCTATAGTTACTAGTCACATTGACAATTTAATTAAAGTAATTAAAATAAAAATGAGTATATATATAATAAAATAAATAATTAAATTTAAAAATTTAGTTCTTCAGCCATGCTAACTAACCATGTGTCAAGTGGTGTAGCCACATATGCCTAGTGCCTGTTGTGTTGGACAGTGCAGATTTACAGAAACTTTATCGTCACAGAATGTTCTATGAACAGTGCTAATGTAGATGATTCAGATTATTGAGGTTAAAGTATCTTTTGAAATGAAAAAAAATTAGAATTATTACCTCCAGAATTAATGTCCATAAAACAAGAGGTTAAAAACAGATAAAATACCACTTCAGATGAGTCGAAATACACAGTACACTCAAATATTATAGTTACTGGATGCAAGGAGAGGCTCCTCAAGTGCACACAGCTTGAATTTACATCCCCATGTTGATCATGGTTCTTTCTCCTCTCTTTCATAAATTCTTACTAATGTTTCTTGTAAAAATACATTGTGGCATCTGAGGCACAAGATGTTGCATACATAAATCTCATAAACAAAATTACAAATAAGGAAATAGCAGAGGCAGGAATTAATGTTTATTCTTTGTGGCCATTACCTGATTACATGTTATCCATCACTGTATTTTTGAGACCTACATGCAATGACAACAATCATTTCAAAAACTAGTTAAATCAAGGTGGAAACCAGTTTATTCTGAAAGTCTCAAAATATCCTGAGATTTTGAACTTAACTTATCCAACTATTTTTGTAGTTATTTTATACAGCTATTGTGAACATCCTATTGGAGTACAGGAGGTGACTAATACCCTGTTCCATTATCAATGCCCCTTTGCCTAACCAAGTGCAAATAGTTCATGGTTTTCGCACTTTAGGCTCTAAGTGTGAGGAGATAATGCACCATTAAATCATTTATTTCAAATAAGAAAATTATTTTTTCCCATAATGTTACCTAAATGCACACAGTCTGTTAACATTTAGGTTGTCTTGAAGCTCTCTCTTCAATTATACAATTGCACTGTTAAGGTGAAATTAGCTACAAAGTCCTAAGGATGCCCTTTTAGAAAAGGTAAATAAACACATATCAAGATTGTCTAACTGAAGTGAAAGGCTTGATAAGAGCTAAGATTGATTGTAATATGAAAGTTTAATATGATTTTCATATCCTTTATCTTAAACTTATGTCATAAAGTGGAAGAAAATACAAAACCTACAATGATACAGATGTATACTGTTTGTTCCAATTGTGTAAGAGGGCAGATCATATCATGCAGATCGTTCATTTTAACAATATCCAGAAGAGCATAACATTAGTACTTGATTTTATTTTAGTTCCATTTTAATACCCACTTCAGGCCACTAAAACACTTTGGTCATAGCTTCCTGCATCATTGCACAGCAAAGGTTTTTACTCATAGGCTATGTAAACACCCGTGGCACGTTTTTCTTAAGAATCTATTTGCAGTATGTGCATGCTTATCTCTGACAAGTAGTCACTTTGGGAAGAGCTATTAATTAAATTGATCATAAATAATCCAAAAGCTGTTAGAAGAAATATAATAGGTGAAAACATTTTTCTTCAAATGCTCTATCAGTTCTGGAACTGTTCACTCCTTCTGGTACCTCTAGGCTCATTATTCTGACTGCTTGTCTCCATAATCAACTTCAACTGAAGGTACCTCCTAGACACTTATTCTTACCAACAGTTGACAATTTCTTTTTTAATAACTTATTGTTACAGTTATAAAAGTTAAATACTTCTTCTTTGTTATTGGTAACTTTACAATATAAAAAATGTTATTCTAATATAAATTAGTATTTTGTGAATTAAAATTACATTATAAATTAAATATTACCTAAGAACACTAGAATATACTTAAAGTTTAAAATAATATAATTAGTTTTTATCTATTGTTAAATATATTGATGTAACACCACTTATAAAATTCAATTGTCATTTATCTATGAGCATTTTTTAAATTCTTTCTATTTTCAACTGCATTTGTATAAAGTTGTGAAAATTTGTCATAATTCAAAAAAGGACTCAATGGTATTAATGGAGAATAGTTGTTTATGTGTTATATTGATTTTAGCTTTTGCAAACTATCAACTAAATAGTGGTTATTTTGGTAAGATAATGTATATTGGAATAAGTCCTCTGTAAGAATTAATTAAACTCAAAAGTAAGTAAACATATCATTTTATTCTTTTTTTAAAAAAAATATCTATATTGGTTTCAGAGAGAGGCAGGGAGAGGGAGGGAGAGAGAGAAACATCAATGATGAGAGAGTCATTGATCTGCTGTCTCCTGCAGGCCCCCACTGGGGATCGAGCCCACAACCCTGCTTGTGCCCTGACCGGGAATCGAACTTCAATCTCCTGGATTCTAGGTTGATGCTCAACCGTGGAGCCACGCCTGCCAACCTCATTTTATTCTCTAATTATATAAATGTCTTTGTTTCTCAGACTATATATTCATTTCCCCATTGCTGATGTGCTGAAAATATTGCAAAAATGTATTCATGTAAATCTATTATTTTAAAAACCTCACCACTGAACAGAAGCTATGAAGACAAGAAAGTATACTGACATAATTACATATTTTTAGAATGTTCTGGGAATAATGTTAGGACTGTGAAGGAAAAAATAAAGCATTATTATTAACATTCTTAGTTTAAATAATTTGTGTAGTCTATAGACACAGGAATAAATCATTTTAATACTGTAAAAAGAAGTGAAGACTAGAGATCTATAAAAATACAAAATAAATATGAGAACTCTAGCAAATACTTAAGTCTCCACCAAATGTTATTCTGGGTCCTCTGAGAAGCAAACACTGTGACAGTGTTCACTGTGCAAGAGATTTATTGGGGGAAATGCTAGGGAAGGAAAATGACAAGGGACCCAGAAACGGATGAGACATCTTCAAAGTGACATTTATGCTCCTCGCAGGAGGAGATCTGAATGGTGTATCTCCACTGCTGCCACAGTGCATCACTTGTCTCACACAAGTTCAGGACCACCTACCCCGTAACCCCCAAAGACCTCTCCTTCTGGGGGAAAATTGTAAGACAGACATTGCTGGCATGAATCACGCGGCTACAGGTGATCTCAGGCCAGCAATTCATTCTCCCTTTTTTCCAAAATCTGCTCTAAATGCTGGTCACCCTCAAGTATCAAGAACAAGAAAATTATTGATGGCCAATCTAAAAGACCTTGTCTTTCATTTTTAAGAGGTCTGAACCCTTGTTTATCAGATCTTTCTCAGGTCAGGGTTTCCATACGTACCTTCACAGCTGCGATGGAAAGGTCAAGTAGCAGAACATTACCAAGTGGGTCACATGGGTTCCAAATACATTATCCCCACCCTGCTGTGAAATTCAGCCCTCCCTTGTCCTTTAGATCAAGATCGATTACACCTGCCAGAGGATGACTTTCCTTGCCTCCTGTTGCTCAGGAACAAGATGTCCAAGGTGCCCAGGCAGCATGGTAATGTATAGTTCAAATGGGATCTTTATTGTGTCCCTTGGCATGAGGGTAAAAATAGGAATCAGGGCTTCAGGGACAGAGAGTCCCTGTCCCAGTGAGTGTTTAGAAGTGATGATAGTGCTCCCTTCTGCTTACCCCCTGATTGCTATTCATGTAGTCCTCCGACTGGGAACACAGCACCTTATGGAGGTCTCTCATAGCACGGATATACTGCATCCTGAAGGACAGTACCATTCTTTCAGAGTGTTGCTTCTCAAATGACACTTCAGTTACGCTTTTATTCTTTTATTTATTTTATTTTGTTAATATATATTAATTTTAATTATGTACAGATTCTTTATAAATGTTTAACACATACCAGTACACAAAACATGTCTAAGCACAACTCTCCAGAAAATTGAAGAAGCTATTTTCCAATACATTTTACAACACTGGCATTCTGATAGTAAAACCAGATCCACACATTACAGAAAAGAAAATAACAGAACAATATCCTTCATGATCATACATGCAAATATTTTCAACAACATTTTAGCAAATCATATCCAACAATATATAAAAAGATAATATACGCAATTTGGATTTATCTCAGGAATGCAAAATTACTTTGTTGTTTAAATATCAATCCATGTATTTTGCATTATTAACAGACTAAACACACACATACACACATGACAGAAACAAAATGAAGTGACCATCTCAGCAGATACAGGGAAAGCATTTGACAAATGATTTTAAAAGGTTATTCCATAATTCCATAAGACTGGCTGCTTCAACATGGTTAGATATGTAATACAAGTGGATCCCATGATGACTGGTGTCTCTTTCCTGAACCTCCTTCACTGCAAAGTTGGTCTCACTGTGAAATGCTATGATGTGTGGGGGCTATGCCTGTGGATTATGCCCACTGGATGGCAGCGATGCTGAAGCTCATTGGAAAAGTCATTGCTATACCTAGAATAGGTATCTATCCTTAGGAGAACAAACTTCTGATATTTCTTGGATGGGAGGGGCCCAGCATAGATGAATTGCTACCAAATGGCTTATTAGTCTTCTTTAGTAGATCTTAGTATCAGTCTCTGTTGCTGTAAAGTTGTATCAACTTTGGTAAGTGGGAGTCCATGCTGTGATGAGGGCTTGGACCTGCAGTAAAACAAAAAGTGACTATTCTTATGTGTCCCACAAGAATGTAAACTGAGACCTTATTAATCTATTTTAAAGTGATACCATGTTCAGTACAACTGGGACCAGTGACACTACTTAACCCTGCATTAGTGTATAATCATTTTTCAAGCTTTTTCAGAGCAAGACTAGCATCCTGCATCCTTTAGGGATTTAATAGTGCTGTTTGCATCTATCTTCCCATCTTCCAGATTTCAATATTGTTTGTTCATTTTATATTGGTCTCAGGGGCAGTTTTATAGGTTTCCACATAGTCTTCTCTCTACAATCAGTCTTACCCCATCCCATGGGCAAGGGGCTTAATGTGGAACTAGTACTATTGCCAATTATATCAATTCTAAGTACAGGAAGTGAGAAAAACAGCGTCATGCATTTGATGCTGATTCAGAACATACACAGCCTACTTAGAGAACCTTACCTAAGCCCTGCAAAGTATGCCACCTACCTAACACTGCCTGGGAGAAACCCTTGGGAAGCATGGCCTCAATGTGAATATGGTGCGGTGATGGATTTCAGAGTGGAGCACCTGTGGTCTTCACTCAATTATTCAATCCCGCTAGAAGGTCCGAGAGGTGTGCTATTATGGCTGCCACATATTTGCATTACTTATGATGAAGCATTGTTTTACAATGACACAGAACTTTTTCTTTTTGTGTAATAGAGGAAGGTTTTCGGAAGCTATACTGGTCTACTGACAGAGCTCTGGTTAACCCCATTGGTTTAGTAAGCACGACCAAAGTGAATAGCATCTGTAGTGGCCAGCACTGATGAAGGAATAGTAGGGGATACACAATGAGATGACAAAAGTCCACTAATAAACATTTGATTCCTGAGCCTACAAAGAGAAATGGAAGATCTGTATTTAAAAGCAGCACTAAATAATGTGATAAGGAGTCAATGTTGCTAATAAGGCCACTGGCAATTCTAACTGTATTTTTTTCTTCTTTGTTCATCAGGTTTTAACATCCAAAATGGAAGAGTAAAAGGACTCAAAGTCATTAGGAATACTATCCTCATGGTTTAGTTAAACCTTAATGAGTTACCTCTAGCCATCTAAATAACCAAAGTAAGTCACAACTCACTAGAAAGTTTGTATTTTCCAAAATCAGCCCCTACTTAATCAGAAAAAAATAGTATTTTAATACTATAATAGAAGGCGTTTGTGATAACTCATTACATAAAATGTATTTGGCATTAGAATTATTTCATTTGCAAACAGAAGGCAGAGTTTGTCCTGCTCAAAATTCATTTTCAACTATATGTCCTATATGTCTCTGCCAAGACATTAACATCCTGCCCACTTTTTTTTTTTTTTCTGTAATGAATGATAAAGAGCCAATAATCCCATCTGGAATGTATAAAACAAAAATAAAAATAAATAGATGCCTTAGTAATACATATAGAAAGAACAAGCACATGTTGGGTTAGGAACTCATGTATCTCTGGAAATATGTCAAAACTGACTTTCACAAATTAATAGCAACTAATTTCAATTATCTGAAATTCAATGGAAATTGCTGTTTATATGAAAATACTATATTCGAGTGCTGATATTAAAAGAATATGGTTTTGTTCTACATTTGGGCACAATATATTCACTATTGTGTAAAGACAATAATTTTTTTCCCTCACAAGGCATTTAAAAAATGAATGAGGTATATATTGTTCATGTGACTTGTTTGTGTATTTCAACAGTATGCCATAGAACACTCATGACCACAGAGAACCTATGAATAGATTTAAATCCAGGTCATCAGTCTCACAGGGAAAATAAGATCTAGGTGTTGTATATTAAATGTGTCTGTGATGTTTTGATGTCATGCGTATTAACACTCAATGGCCATTGGAGCTCTCTATCTTATATTTCAGGGCCACCACAAAGAAGGACACTTTTCTATTGCAATTGATATTTATCATTATAGAAAGAAATGAAATGGGTTACATCACAGTCATGTGAAGTTTAAAAGTATAAAATTTAAAGCAAACACTTCATTATTCTAGTCCTCATATACATGGCTATGGTAATAATAGCAAGAGTGATTGTGGCTCCTTAACAAAAGGTGGATTGTTTCTGTGCCTTAAATTATTCTACAACTATAACAGAGAATAGCAAAAGGTGGAGTAAAAGTGCACTTATAAGATTAAAAATATGATTATAATTTTTGGTGAATTAAATTAGAACTATATGGTATATCAAACAATATATAGCTGGATAAATATAAATATGAATATAGATAAATATCTATGACATTTTATTTTAAAAGTTACATTTTTTATGATAATATTTGCCTGGACTAAAACCTGGCTGATAAGCTTTTAGTCTAGAGGGAAAATACATTTTTTAATTATATATACAACATAAAACCTTCATTAGGAAAGGGTTGAAAATGAAAGATGCTTGTAATTTTAGGCTGCTTCTTTTAATTCCTTTCCAGGGTGATTCAACATCTTAACATCTTAGTTCTTAATTCAGAAATTGGTTTCTCTGTACGCAAATTTGAATGGAGTGAGCAACAATTATTCAGGTAATGAAGATAAATAAACTTGTTCTAAATGAAAGTGGTTTTATTGGTTCAAATTATACAGAGTGGATACATAAATTAATTAAATTAGTTAGAAAATTGCTCAGCACTTTACTTTGCATGTGAGGATACAACCTGAATAATATAATAAAAAAATATTTAAAATGGCATACTGCACAAGTATGTGTGCCTCCTACAAAGAAAGATTTTTATACAATAGTATTGCACAATACTATTTTAATAAGTGAATGAGTCAAGGAAAAATCAATAGTATATATGTTTGTGATTTTAATACATAATTACAAACAAGTTTTACCACAGGCTTTACTTTTCTTTAACCCAAAATATAAGAAAATGAATATACCCAAGTAATAGTCAAATAAGTATGCTTTCAACATTATAGAGAATTGCAAGAACAACAGGCTCCATCCAGGTAATAGAGTTTTGCTCTAAATATAAATTTAAAATGAACTTTTTTGTGACTTTGAAATCATTTGCTCATACCAATATTTTAAAAGCAAGACTTAGTCAGTTCTCCTGGTCCATTCTCTTTTTCCTCAGGCTGAAGACCTACCTTGTCAACCCTTTTTAACCATTGAGGTATGTGAGGGAGAAGACAGCTACATGCTGAGGTTGGGTCCCTGTTCTCTTGCTACTGATATGTGAAATTAAGCAAGGCTTTGTTTACTTCATTTGTGGGTATTAAATGAGATTATGCATGGATGAGTAGTAACTATAAAACTATACTACAGTAAAAACTATACTGCTTTTTAAAAATAATATTTTTAAGATAATAGTAAATTAAAAAAAAACTGAACAAATCTCAGCTGGAAACAATAACTGTTTAAAAATTTTAAAAATATAAAATTTATTCAATTTCTTATTTTATATTAAAAATAGTGTTGTTAGAAACAATAGAAACTAAATATATAGAAACTAATTCTGAAAGCACACAACTATTGATAAAATATATAGCTATATAAGATTAATGATGAGCAATTACTAGTTGTTTGGTTTGTTTTTATCTATCTGTAAATAAATAGGGAATCCTGCCATGTTGGAAGGAAAACAATCTAACAAGGAGAAGAGAAAGGAAGGAAGGAAGGAAGGAAGGAAGGAAGGAAGGAAGGAAGGAAGGAAGGAAGGAAGGAAGGAAGGAAGGAGAAAGAAAGAAGAAAGAAAGAAAGAAAGAAAGAAAGAAAGAAAGAAAGAAAGAAAGAAAGAAAGAAAGAAAGAAAGAAAGAAAGAAAGAAAGAAAGAAAGAAAGAAAGAAAGAAAAGAAAGAAAGAAAGAAAATACAATTCCACAATAATGAGCAATAAGAATTTGATTCAACAAATTATTGTTAGATGGGCCAGGTACAGAAACTCTGGTACAGAAACCCGGTATGGAGACTCATTAGGGCAGGAAGCCCTGGATACCTAGTAAGAGACAAAACTAGGAAAACAAGAACCTTGTCCCCAGGGTAACCTTTCCTCCCCCAGCATATCGCTGGTCATGTGGTTTACACCCCCTGAGCATTTCCTCCCTAAAGATAACATCCAGGCCTCAGTTGTATTTTAGCTCCAGGCCCAGAAAAGCAGCAAAACCAGACAAGTGGCACCGTGGCTCCCTCAGGACCAGATACATTAACTAATGACCCCCTGCCCTGGCACCCACCACTCTGTGAAGACCAGCACCCTGAAAAAGCACACCTGGAGAGCTGATGAATATTCTATTGAGACCTTCCCCTGAGACCTCCGCTAAGATTTTTGCCAGCAAGAAAGGATAAATACTCTCAGAACAAAAGACCTAGCATGCGCTCCCCACCAGGAGAGCATGCCAGCACCATCTCTTTCCCCTTTTTTCCCTCCGAGAGGTCCCCATGAGACTTGCAACCAGGGGAGCAATGGGCAGCAGCAGCTTGTCCTGGGCTTACTCCCTGAACCTGTCTCCAAGGCCCCTTTTTCTCTGACTTCTCAGTGAGCCAATGCAGTCCAGCCTAAGCTCTCCTGTTGCCCTTTCTATGCTCTTCCTTGGTTTCAATGTCCCAAGTATACTTTTGCTACAGCCATGGACCCAATACTCATTGACTCAGTGCTATGTAGCCCTTTCCTTTGGATATCTGTCATCTCCCATATCCTTTCTTTAAATACATTGAATTTTTCTTTATTCACTGTCTGAGATGACTATTTAGCCTGCTTGTGCCCCATCAACCTTAACCTTTCAATTATTATTGAGCATGTACAGAGTGTCAGTGATGTTCCATATACAAGATAGAGAAAAAGTAGGTTTACAGTTGAGAGTTTGTAAAACACAGTTTATCCTTGCATTATTATTTATTAATTAATTGTATAATTTTCCATACAAAAAACTCTAAACTTATATTTGCCCCACCCTGTAGTTATAGAGAAACCTTAAGGAAAATTATGTACTTGAATAGAAATATGGTTCACTTTCAGAATTTCAACCAAATGTTATCAAATCCTTTGCACCCCTTACATCATGTCCTTTTAACCTTATTATTATCAAGATGTCTCCTCAGTCAGTATAGGTTCATTTTATGTGACTCCGGCTTTGGTATGATTAAAGCCCATTCATGATACTTCTAAGTAAAGCGTCATAGTGGCCATTGCATTGAGACAAGATATATAATCTTGAGTATATAAATAAGAAAAAAAGAAGTTGGACAAAGTAAAAGGAAAGGAGTGGTTCAGAAGTGATCAGTTATCATCTCGTGACTAAGAAAGCCTTCATGTTGCCCCAGCTTTGTTAAACTTGAGAGAGTTTTCTTCCTGACTCTAGGCCCCAGACATCCCTTTCTTAGAACATTTACTTTAGAAGACTTGCAGTTACAGTTTCTTTCTTACCACTGTGAGATGTATATCTTCTACAACCCAGGAACTTCTTTCTCAAGGACCTGGGAGCCATCTCTTTGAAATGGGATCATCAAGAAGATGATACCCCTATCTTTCAGTCCCTGTGGGAGGGTAAGATAAATACCAGTGAACAACCACAAATGACCTAATTTCATTGACCGACCTTCCCCTGTTGTCCTCTAGTACTTTTCACTAACTCACAGGGCACTTAAAATCTTTCTGCCTTTTGTTTCAGAGGAGTTAAGTTTAATTTTTCTCCCCTATTGCAAATCTTGAAAAAAGTCTCCCTTGCTTGTTTCACTGGTGCAATTTTTTTAACCTGGGTAAAGATTGCCATGAAAACAATCGTTCTCTTTTCCTGTCTCTTAGTCAATAAAAGAATTTTAAATTAGTTAATTAAAACTGAGGATGTAGGGAAAACACAGGCAACAATTCCTGGACCTCATCAAATGATTTTTATTTGCTTTGTAATTCATTGTAACTCAGCAGCCTCTTGTAGGTAGAGGATTATTGAGAAACTAAGTATTGAATCTAACGTTTCTTTCTTTTTTTGGTGTATATACATATATATTTAAATAACCAACACAAACAACACCCTATGGGGAGATTGTGAAGACTAAAAGTTTGGAGTAGTTCAGGAAAGGTTTAAGAGATAGCATTCAGTGCTTGATGGCTGGCTTTTAAGTAGTCTTTAAATACTCACTTGAAGTGATGCATACAGATGTGCCCTGCATCTAATTATTTGGTAAATAGACTACCACTGAGAGAAATTTACCAATGTTAATAACTTTAATTCAAATTTCTGCAAAAAACACCCTGTTGTCTTCTCTGGAAATGTTACATGTGAAAGGGAACATTAGCTTCTAAGAAGATAAGAAACGATAAAATGAGGTATGCAATATAAAACTTTTTAAAAGAAGGGATAACAACAGAGGAAATAGCAAATGAGAAAGAATACATTTCTAACAAGTTCTACTTATGTTATATCTTTGCATTATAAAATAAGTTTTTCCTAAGCTCTTTGTAGAAGATTTGGAATATGCATAAAATTCTAAAGAAAGAAAAATTTCATTTACACACTAAATCAACATACAGATATTAAAATTAACTTTGATTTGAAAATCCCTGTGTAAGCTTTTTCCCCCTTTTCTTTCCTTTCCCCATCTTTCCTTCTTTATTTTCTTCTTACCCTTCCTCTCTCCCTTTTTTCCTCTTTTTTTTTTATAAGGTGCCCACATGACTGTAGGTTATTCCCAGAGCAGAATAGAAGCTTCAAAAATTTAACTACAATTCCATAGGAGGTGTAATATACATCAACTTCGTGTCTGGATATGCTCAGGGGGCAGGTTAAATTTAAAAGCAATTTAATTTGCAGGCCCAAATTAAAACTTAAAAGTCTATAAGGGCTTATTTATGAAAATGTGCTTGTTTATGAAAATCTTCCATATTAAGGGCATTCCTCTCTTCTGCTCATATGTATGTGCCAAAGAGCTCTTGACTTATTTCTTATATAATTATTGTATCTCATTCTTCCAGAATCTGTGTAGACACTATAAATATTAGCTAAAGCAGAATAATTAGCTGCAATTAAATTGACATACTTTCCCCTAGGCCAAACTAGTTAGATAAAGATTAATTCTCTGGACTGAATAATTAAGAAAATGCTGTATTCTCTTTAGACTAAGCTAGCATGGAGATATGGTCATGGTTAGGTCAATTTCTGGCTGGACTTATGTTCTGGTTAGAATTATTATTCAAACACTTAAAGCACAGCATCACAGCCTATCCAATTCTATCAAAAAGTTCTCCCTGCAAACCACAATAGAAGTTTATTGAATTATATCTGGGTGATAAAATTGATGCATTCAACAAAGTCTTCACTAATTTTCTGCCTAATTGGACCTATGTCTTTCTTTGTATGCAACTACAGAGAAATTAATAAATATATATATATATTTACATTATAAATTTAAGTAAAGATTTCCAAAAACATCTATTTCAATCTGAATTTATACAAATTGTTTTAAAATGTTGGAGAAAAAGAAAAATATTCTTTATTAAGTTTGAATATTTTACCCCACTATAGAAAGGCTAATGAATATTTATTTTTGCTGTTGCTAATATTGTTAAATTGATGTCTCAAATTTATATTTTTCTTCAAAGATTGAAAATCAAGAAAGCCTTTTTGGAGAACACAGAGTTTATAAGATAATGAGAGAGAGGGCAAGGAAAATGGATATATTTGGTTAATATATACCTATACATTATACTGTTTTTGATACATTTTTTCAGTGATTTGGTAAAACAAACTGGCATTTTACCACCTGTCTAGAGTCCATTGACTGAACAAACAAAACTATCACTATAATATATAGAAAATATTAGCTAATGTCTTGTCCATCAATAAATCAGATTAATTTCATGGCACTGAGATTAATAAAAAGTCTTTTGGATGATGTCCTTTATGACTTTATAAATTAGAAACATTTTCTAGATAGATAATTTTTTCCCTACTATGATGTTTTGGCAATAAGATTTATAAAAGATTGGACTCTGGGGTTTAGTGTGATGCAGTTTTTATTTTAACATTTTAGTGAAAATATGTATCACCATGACTATATTTCAGGTATAAATCCCCTTGATAAGATTGTAGATACAAAGGAGTTGAGTTTTAGTGAAAATGCAATCTCTGAATGTTGTTAATAAACAGGAAAAATGAAAACAGTTCAGTTATGAGGCCCCAAAATAGACCTCCTGTCCATGAAAAGTAATACTGTCTAGACTCTGCAATTCTATTTTTTAAAAATATATCTTTACTGATTTCAGAGAGGAAGGGAGAGAGAGAGAGAAACATTAATGATGAGAGAGAATCATTATCAGCTGCCTCTTGCACCCTACTGGGGATCAAGCCAGCAACCTACGCATGTGCCCTGATAGGAAATGAATCACCATCTCTTAGATCATAAGTCCATGTTTAACTGCTGAGCCATGCTGGCCACGCAGGAGTCTATAATTCTTAACTACAATGTTGCAACCATCATATGGCCTTTCTCCTGTTTTACAATTAGTAAAAGATAGGCTTAAAGAGTTAGAGAAGTTGAAGTTTGGTTTTGTTAACCATGCGAAAAAAATGGATATTCACCCACTGCCACTCTGAATTATCCTGACATTTGAAATGTTTGTTCCAAACCTTGTCTTTTTTAAAAATGTATTTTATTGTTGAAAGTATTACAGAGGTCCCCCATTTTCTCTCTTTCACCCCCTTCTCCCCTTCCCGCCCCTCCCCAGTTCTTCCCCTGTCTATTATCTGTGTCCATGGGCTGTGCATATATGCTTATAAGTTGTTTGGTCAGTCTCTTCCTGCCCTCCTTCCCACCTTCCCTCTGAGATCTTTTATTATCTTTTAGCATATGTCTTCTAGATGTTACCCATCCTGCCAATCAGAGGCTTGACAAAAAAAAGAAAATCAGTAGACCTGTTTATTATTAACATCGCTAAAGGCTACTGTCTATGTTTGTTACAGAGAGATTGCTGTTTATATTTCTAGCTGAAAGCATGGAAGTCTGGCATGAGAAAAACTTTTAGTGAAAAGTCTTATATCACAAAGAAATTGACCTTAGCTTTGTTCAGAAAATTTTAATAAAATCTCACTAATATTCTAAGCTCTGTGAGGCCAGAGATACTGCCTTTTTCTGAATGTTTACTCATATATCCTCAGTGCCTTACACAGTGATATATCCAGGAGACTGAGATTCAATTCCTGGTCAGGGCACATGCCTGGGTTTTGGGCTCGATCTCCAGTGGGGAACGTGCAAGAGGCAGCCAATCAATGATTCTCTCTTCATTGATCTCTCTCTTTCTTTCTCCCTCTCTCTCTCTCTCTCTCTCTCTCTCTCCATTCCTCTCCCTGAAATCAATAAAGATATATTCAAAGAAAAAAAATAAGTTGAGTACTGCTGTACAATTAGATTCAGATTTCACTCTCCTTAATTCAGCCTCTTCTATGCATCATGTAATTTTCAGGTGCAGTGACATACACTTACTCTTTAGGTCTTCCTGAAATACTTCCAAGAAGGATACTTTTTAGTTTAGTTAAACATTTGAAGTACAACTGTACTGTGATGACCTCAAGTAATCATTATGAGGCTACAAACCGTGGTCTTCTAAATCAGTGGTCCATGACCAAACCATAATGGCTTCTAAAAGGAGCTTGAGAGACTGAAATAGGAAGAGATATATTATTTTATTTAATCTTATTAAGGAACTAATGAAGTTGTAAGGGTAAGTTAACAAAAAGACTAAACCTTAATGGGGTTAAGTTTTGAAATAAAGGGGAAGTAAATTTATGACTAACTATATATATATTGGGCTGCATGCTATGTAAGAAATCTTACCATCCAATACTCTGGTAAATTTCAGATTTCAAATTATGACTTCGCCATTGCCTAAGGATTTAAATAAGACACAGAGAATCTGACTGGCACAAATAATATTTCATTACAGTCCCAGCTACCTAACTTCCAGACAAAATAAAATGAGTACTACGAGAGTTTCCAACTCCAAATGGGCCTTAGCTTGGCTACAATGTGGTTGCTTGGCTGGAGTGCTATAGTTTCAATGTAGGAGAAAGTCATAGCATTGAATGAATTAATCAGGCACAAGTGTATGATGGGAATACTAATATTGGCAGCAAATAAGTTAAGGAACTCGGTAATACCATAAACAGTATGAGGTAGAACCACATAGCCAGGAAATCTTTTATTGTGGTCATTTAGGACATTGTGTAGAATCTTTTCACAAGTGTCTCTACCTCAAGATCTCGATACACTTCAGAAAATTATTTTTAAAAAAGTATATCTCTAGGAGTTGACTGACAAATACCTTTTTGTTTTTATATATTTAGATTTTCCCACAACAGGAGAAACTCTGTATGTTGCAAATGGGCTGCAGAGTCCCATTTTAAAACTGTTGTCACAAATTTTGAATTTGTTACATATTTTTTGTGTTTTGCAAAGTATTTTTATTTAATAGTAATGATTGAGTTTCTTAAACATCCACTTTGTACTTCCAAGATCTGACTTGATCTTATCTAGTAATGTGTGATACTTGTATACAGAACAAAGTTCTCAATTTTACAAGTCAAAACTGAAAGATAAACAGCTGTTATTTCCTTTTTTTAATCCTTTCTGGTTGTAATGTACCTAACATCTCTCTTTCAAAAATGGCATGAAAGATTCTTGCACACAAGATGGTTTGTGTTCAGATGTGAGCAGCTCAGTACAGCTAAGCGCTTCTGTTCTCTGGGCTGGTGGGAGGATTTTATGCTGTGGACACTGAAGGGACTAAGCTGTACCAACAAAGAAGGCCATGGCCCTTACCTTGGACTTGAAATGCATGTAGCCACCAGGCCCACAGTTAAGGGGTCAGAGGGAATCATGAAGAATTATAGGTTAGATGTATGAAGAATATATTTAGAAAATGGGTTTTCATTCATCCTGTTTTAGAAGCTATAAGAAGCTGAATACTGTTGCCTCAAGGGTTTTGTCTTTTACCGACTGGTATAAGAGGACTTATTTTTAGTGATTTTAATACCTTTTTAAAATGTTTCCATAAATCTTTTAGGTAGTAATGTACTAAAAATATGAACATGCAAGTTTAATGAAAAATAACACTCTGAACTTCTTTTTTAAAAATGTTGAAGATAAATGAGTAACTCTCTCTGAATGTATGTGGACATTTATTATTCATTATGAGCACCAAAGTGACATCACTAATCACAAGAAGATCTCAGGAAATGAAAATATTAAAGTAATAATATTAGCATTTATTTCATGTTAAACATTATTTTAAGATAATGCTCAAAGACAGGATTTAGCACATGCAACTACAGAAGTTGCATACACATAAAGCATGGCTTTTCATTAAAATCACTTTTCTTCTAAATAATTCCTACTTGTTTTGAGTAAAGATTTTCATGAATTTACAAAATGAGAAGTGATGATTATTAAGGTGCTAGCTTCACGAGCATAAGAATACTTTTCCAAATAAATAATGTCAGACATACATCCATATTATCATATAGTTAAATAGAAAATCAGTTATTTCTAATATCGGCTTGATTTTTATTTTGAAAGGTGACATAGCCTTCAGATATTATCATAATACTATTGCAAAATAGTTGAATTCAACATTAAAGATAAAATTATCTCCCCCTGCCAGGAGTGGCTCAGCGGTTGAGCATCGATCTAGGATCCAGAGGCTCGCGGTTCGATTCCCAGTCAGGACATATGGCGGGGTTGCTGCTTGATCCCCAGTCGGGGGTGTGCAGGAGACAGCAGATCAATGACTCTCATCATTGATGTTTCTATCTCTCTCTCCCTCTCCCTTCCTCTCTCTGAAATCAATAAAGATATATTTAAAAAGAAGATAAAATTATCTCTATAATGATTACATGAATACACAGTATAGTAAAACATTGTCATGGTAAAAATAATGATCTTACTAAATTAAGAAACTTCCAGGCCAGAAAATACTTGAAATTGACTGTAGTGAATACATAATACATAACTGTAGCCAAACAACCTTTAATATTCCACCAATTAAAATTGAAGTTTACAGCTGTCAAAAGTTATAAAAGTTGATATTTACACAAATAAACTGAGCTATAATATTTTGTGACACATATAATATGCACTTCTAAAAATAAATATGTAAATAAATAATTAGTAAGATAGTATATCATTTGTTCACAACTACCTCTCAAGTTATAAAAAAGTATGAGCATTTGAAAAACTACTTTGTAATTACACCTAAATATCATAGAGTGGTATTGATCTCCTTTGGACCTATCAAGGGTCCCTGTAGAACTTTAGTATTCTAATCAATTGGGTACCTTATATTCAGATATTAAATGTAACCATTGATTTTTTTAGTCCTGTATTCCTTTACTTGTGAGTACTGAGATGTCAAGGTGGTTGATTGCAGGCGTGCTAATAGTACTCTCATCTAATTGCAGTCCCGTAGACTTCCAGCCAAGACTCCTGGCTCCTTATGGGCTCCAATTCTACCATAAATGGAAAGAATTTAAGATTGTGCTATGAAATGACACAAAGAATTTATGTATTTCTCATTTTCTCAGATGAATCTTTCATATACTTTTATTTTAATTACTGTCCTCTTCCCTTAGTAAAGTGATTTTTAAACATAGATTAACTCTCTTTACACACTCCAGTCCTCTCATACAAAGGAAGTTTTGTTCATAATTGTACATGCAAATGTCCATGTCTTGGCTAGTAAACTAGATTTCCTCAACTAATTTCTCAGTGACTGAGTGATTTTCTAATATGTCTCCCTCTGTGACAAGAACACTCCAGCTTATGTTCACTGCCCTGAAGAGCCTCGAGGACCTGTGATTATATAGATTTGAGGGTGATCCAACTAAAGTATCTGGCACCTACTTATCCGTAATGCTCCTTGTGTGTTCATTGGGGCCACTCTGCTTATCAGTGAAGGCTGGACTGTAATTAATTATATGTGAATTACAGTGTTTTAATTCTGGAAACCCTAACTAAGATAGAAAATGCACAGGGACTCAACAGAAGCCCCAGTCATCCTCATGTTCTGGAATCCTCATGCTGAGCTACACAGTGGTTCTGGATAGCTCCCTTATGCGGAGTGCTCTCTCACTGTCTCCGACGCAGTGAATGATGATATTAAAGAATATATGCAACAGAGGCTTTCTCTTTTAACCACTCATATACTCATCTAGCCAACAAGTTTTTATAAAGCACCTGAAAAGTTCATTCAATGTGCTAGAGCTAAGGATAGTATATTAAATTAGACAAATTTGGTTTTCCTACCCTCCTACTTAATAAGTATAGTAAATGAACTATTAAGGTTCTGTAACAGAAAAGCTCATTGAGTTATAATAGAGGATATGAATATCTAGGTGAACATCTGTGTGGAGGGTGGTGGTCTACTTGTCAGGTGATCTACCTGAGAGAAAAACCCTCTCAAAAAATAGTATTTAAACTGAGAACATGGTAAAACCAGGCATGCCATAGCAGAAGAGTGCCCTAGAAAAGAAATTAATTTTTGCAAAGACCCTGTGACTGAAGAGTTTGGAATTTTCAAAGAACTAAAACATTTCTGTTAGATTGAGACATAATGAGGAAGGTGAGTGTGTGACATAAGGCCAGAGAGTTAGGCATAGGCCACATGAAGTAGGACCCTGTAAGCAAACATAAGGATATCGTGACATGTAAGCAGGGAAGCTTATGAAACTGTTTACATTTTTATTTTTTTGTTTTAAATTTTTTATTTTCTTTATTGATTTCAGAGAGAGGAAGGGAGGGGGAGAGAGAGATAGAAACATCAGTGATGAGAGAGTCATTGATCAGCTGCCTCCTGCACGCCTCCACTGGGGATCGAGCCCGCAACCCGGGCATGTGCCCTGACTGAGAATCGAACCCCTATTGCCTGGATCCTAGGTTGACGCTCAACCGCTGAGCCAAGCCCGGCCGGGCTGTTAACATTCTTAAAACATTTCCTATTACTGTGTGAGTTAATTGGGGGAGAACACAGATACGGGTATATTATAGAAATTTAACAACATGCCCTTCAGAGTGGCATATTCCATTCATCTAAGAATGGAAAAGGAATTGAATCACCCTATTTAAAACAAAGCTGAGAATCTTTCTGTAGTATACTTATATTCTTACTCTATTAGGAGATATGAGTGATCCGTTATATATTTATACATCAGGTAATATGTTAAAATTGAAAATAATTCACCTTTCACATTTTTACTTATTTATGAAAAGAAGTCTTGGTCACAATAGGAACACTGGAAATGCAAGCTGTAATCTTTCTATTACAAAAGCTTTGTAATTCAAACACATCTGATTTCTATTGATTTTGAATTTAGCACTGAGAGAAAACACTTACATGTTCTATAATACTGTTAAGCATCACAAATAAAATTAGAAGATGAATTGTCATTGTTTTTCTTTAGTTGTAAATTAGATGAGTCACCATGTGGGAAAATGACTCCATGATGATAGGGTAGTTTATAATTTGAATTGTAAGTTAGACATTATGATGCGTTTCCTGTCACAAAATTTGAGGTCTAGCATTAGATTATGTATTTTTATCTTAAGCTCAATTAAGCAACAAAGTGCTGAGTTCATTTAGTGAATAAAATTTAAGAAACAGCAGCTGGCTGTCTCCCAAACTGAGTAGTTTTGTATTGTGCTTTATCTCTCATCTACAAAACCTTCCTTCTTGTAACCTGCTCATTACAAACCACATAACTCCACAGCTCTTCCAATTTCACAGTCATACATCCCTTTGAATTGTATTTTAAAAGTTCTATTTTATTATAAAACAGAAGGTTGATAATAGACAAGGGGAGTCATGAAAACTTTCTTTGCTGAAGGAAATGAGTTTCAGAGAAAACCATTAGAGAGATTTAATTAAAAGCAGTTCTATTTATTGAGTCCTAAATCTCTGAGTCAGGTTGACATGAAAATGTCTAGTGTTTACATACTCTTTATTTTTGAAGAAAGTATTGTTTTCTCAGAAAATTGCATACATACTTGCCCAATGGTTTTATAGGCAAAAATGTCTTTCTTCATGGACAGTCACCAGCATTTGCCTCACTCTCATCGGATGCCAAGGGCACTAGATACAGTGCTCTTGGGAAATCTCCAAAACAATAGACCTAGCCCATGACCTCAAACATTTTTTTCTTTTGGCAGGAATGGTAACTGTTTGCACACACACAATATCAATGCACGGGATTATTTATTTACCGTTCTTCCTCACTCGATTATAAGCTCCATGAAAACAGTGACCATGACTCTTTTTAGAGACCACTGAAAATTGAGACCAGAGAATTATGCTCAACACAAAATACACATCCCAAAATTGGTGTGTATGCTTAAGCAAAGGAAAATGAAGAGCCTGAAGTGAAAAAATACATTCAAAGAAATCAAAGGCCAAGTTTTAGAGTCAGATAATAGTAAATACAAAAAAGATTGATTGTGAGCTTAAAGTTGATTTGATACGGATTCAGTTTTGAAAGCTGATTTTTGGTACTTGCTATAATTCTTACAAGCTTAAGACTTTATCATGTTAGTTTGAACAGAAATTTGTGAGTAATTAACACAATATATTCCCAGTTTTATAAGAGGACAGACTGAAGCCCACAGAGAGTAAGTCATTTGTCCAAAGTCACAAACTGTCATTTTCCTGACTCAAAATAGAAGAATATTTCTCATATAGTATAATTCTAAAATTATTTAAAATTATTTTAAAATTTAATTTTTCCCATAAATTTTTATAATGCAGTAGATATTTTGCTAATATGTAGCATTAAAGGGATATTAAATAAATGATGGTAATGAACATTAGCTGGAAAAAGTATCTGGTGGGAAATGAGTTTTGAATTACTAGCAAGTATAGTACAAACAGAATGGCACTTGGTTTTCCTTTGAGTTGGCACCATTATGTTTACATGGAAGTAGTCAGGCTAATATATTTTTCTCCTATTTAAATTTTCTAAGATTTAACTGTGACATTGTCTTAATCCAGGAGTGTTCCCTACACTTACCTCTGCCATTCCCCAGTCCATTTCTGGTTGTCCCCTGGTACTCCACTGAAAGCCTGAATCAGTCTTGATGCCACTCAACCCATCTGCTCAGAGTCTAACATGCCAAAGAGCACAAGACATCATGCTCTCCAGTGACTTTGCTCTTAGTATCTGATGAAGAGGAAAACCAGGGCCTTCTGAATTGGCACCAGGACCCGAGGGTCTGTGTGGCTTGTCAACTTATGGGCAAGAGAAAGAGCCAGTCCAGCCTGGAGTAGCTCAGCGGTTGAGTGTCAACCTAGGATCCAGGCGATCGGGGTTCGATTCCTGGTCAGGGCACATGCCTGTGTTGCGGGCTGCAGCAGATCAATGACTCTCTCATCATTGATATTTCTCTCTCTCTCTCTCCCTCTCCTTTCCTCTCTCTGAAATCAATAAAGATATATTAAAAAAAAAAAAAAAGAGCCAAAGCATTTTTTTTTTTTTTTTTGCACACTTTGAATCATATTATTTTCAGGAATGTAAGAAGAGCTAACATGAATTAAGTTTATGCCAATGTCTGGAACTGCAAAATTATATTCATTTAACCAATGAAAATTTATTGACCAGACCCAATATAAAATACTTGTACAATGTGGTAAACAAATCAGACATGATACCTGATCTCTTATAGTTTTAAGTTGGGGCTGGGAGATAGTTTATAAACAGGCGAGTGAACACATAAATAAGTAATTAAAACTTGGGGGGGAAATTGAGAAGAACACTAGAAAGGAATGGATGGGGATTGGGAAACTAGTTTATCTTGGATAGTCAGAAAGAACTACTCTGAGAGAAGGACATTAAACTTGATTCCTAAGATGGAAAAAAGAAACAAGTAGTCAGAATGTCAAGGAAGATATTTCATACAAAGGGGATAGTATCTGCAAAGGCTCGGAGAGTTAGAGCTTGGCCTAGTAAAGAATATGTGGGCCTCGAGCACAATGAGAAAGAGTGAAAATGATGTAAGAAAAGATCAGAAAGCAGGTAAGGTACGCACACATCTAAGGGAATATTGGAACCAATGAAAATCAACTTAGTTTTATTCAAAATTTAACATTGGTCTAAAGAATACAAATCAATGTCATTATGACTATCTTGAAGAAACTGAAAGAAGTTCTAGGGGGAGAGGGAGAAACAAGAAGCAAACGAAGGACCTGGGTGGTGGAGTGTTAGAAGTAGGTCTTATAAGCCATGTTCACATTTTTTCTTTTAACTCAAAATAAAGGAAAGACAGAAAGGACTTAAAAAGTGCAGTGACACATAATATAGCATTTTTAAAACTTACTTCTGTCTCTGGGGGATGTGGTATTGAGGGAGTGAGATACTGATGCTTTGAACTGCAGTGGTGGCCATGGGAACAGACACAAACTAGAGGAACAAGGTGAAGGAGAGGGACAGTCAGGGTTTCTTGCTTGAGCAATTGAGAGGCTGTTGTTGCTGGAAAACAAGTTAAATGACTACAAGTTTAAATACATTTGCGTTAAGGTGCCTGAGAGCTATCCAAGAGGATATATCAAGTTAAATACATATGTCTAGAGCTCAGGAAAATGTCTGAGCTCAAATATAATTTAGTCAGATCTCAACAGAGAGATAGAGAAAATAAAAAGAAGTTGAAGACACACTTTGGATAAGATCTGCCACAAAGGAAATATAAAATTAAAGGAGATCAGATCCTCAATCCAAGCCCTGAGATCCAACTGTATTTAATATTTTTATAGATAAAATATTACAATAGGTGGAACCACAAAAGGACACTTGGAAGAGCTGTTATTGAATTATGAGAAAGTGCTAGAAAGGGTAAATTTTGTGGAAATCCATATGAAAAAGAAATGTAAGCAGAGACGTGTGTTCAACCAAGTTAAATGCTGCTGAGAAAAAGGTAATGATTTTAACTGAATGGCAGAACTTAGAGAAAATGAGGGACAAAATACTACCAGATTTCAGATGAATAAAATAGCACATATAAAAGCATAATGACGATTAATGACTGCAGTTTCCATAAGGTTATAGCATAAGGGGTGGTAAAATAGGACCGGAGGAAAGGAAAACTTGAAAATGAGCTGGAGATATAGCTAGGAGCCTGCATGCTGGCACAGTGGCTTTTCTAAATTTCAAATGTGATAAAACCGTTAAGGTTGGGACGCATCACAATCATATTTGTATTTTAGAAAGTTTACCCTGATTATTCTGACAGCATTTTGGAAAATTGCCTGCAGTGAGAAAGGGAGTTCCAAACCAATTTCAGTAAATCAGGTGAGTAGTTAAAAGGGCACAAAATAAATCAAACACATAAGAAAGGGAGAGGAGGAGCCTGATTAGGAAGCTGACACTTCGGGGCCTGGTGAAAGACTGGATGAGAAAAATAAGGCATAGGAAACAGGGCTGTCCAGGGTGAGCCTTGAATTTTTAAGTTGGTACAAGTGAGGGGAGAGCATCACTGCTCACCGAGACAGGAAAGCAGAAGAGAACACCGTTCACTCATTTATTGAACTTCCACTATGTTTATTGAGCTGCCAGAATATTCAAGGCACTGGGGATACAACAGCGAATAAAACAGTGAAAATTACTAACCTCATATTTACATATGACAAGCAAAAAGAGACGTACCATTTTGCTTGTCTCAAATTGGTAAAATAACATCTCTACTTTGGTAAAAATCTCAAAACAAATGGCTCTTTGGGAAAGATTTTAGAGACAGAAGATTTCCCTAACGCAGTTCAAAATTTTACTGTGCAGTTTTATGTGGAATAATTATAAGCAAATCACCTTGAAATAAACTCTTAATAAATGAAAAAACAGCAGTCATTACATAGGATAATCCAAATACTCTAAAGCTACAGCTGAAGGAATAATCTGCCTTAAATATACATTGGATTCAGCCTGCCTTGTCCCTCTACAAACAGGCAACTGACCAATAATGATGAAACAGATACTCCGGCTTCGTTCATGTCATTCTCGAAGGAAATCACTGCTTCAGCAACAGCCTTTCCCTCCTTGCATTCCACTCTCATCCTGATTCTTGATATCTAAATATCTCCTTTTACTTTTGATCCTGTCCATAGGGCATTTGCTTTCTCTGACTTTTAGTCTCAATTCACTGCCTCCTGCATAGTTTGAATGAGTTTCGCCATTCCAGCCCTCACTAGAGTTACAGTGCTCTATTTTTTTCTATTTTAAGGCCAAATCTCAAGAATTTCAAGTTCCACTATTCTTAATCTTTAGCTAAGAAGATGTCAGGCAAACAGTGTCTGCATAAATCACTGAAGACATTTTCTTCTAAACTCTAGCACTGGTCAAATATTTATTAGCTTAGTGGTTTCATTTGACATCTCTGAGTCATGATAAAGAGAATTTGGAAAGAAACCAAAGAGGAGTAATAAAGATGATTAACAAATAAGGCCAAGGGGAAAAGGTAAAGAGGCAGGGTTAGTAGCACCTAGAGACATGAATGTTAGAGCTTGGGGGCAGAGACTTGAGCACCATAAATAGTGACGAGGTTCTTGATAGTGGTGCAGGACAAGTGTTATTTCCAGGAAGGAACAGTGAAGGTACAGTTTATAGCAAGGTGTTTGGCCTGAGAAAGACATCTTGATTTAACAGATCATAAGGGTTAGGTCTCTTCTCTATGGTTTCTTAACGAGGCTGTGATCTTGTCTCTTCGAGCCATACGTGCATCTCCACTAACAATTCTCCCACAGTGTGGAACTAAAGGCAAAGAGGAATATCTAGAATATGTGGAACCTCTGAGAAAACATGAAAAAACACTTTCACAGCCTAGGTATCTGTAAGTATCCATAATATTTCACTGAATACATGTAGTTTGACAACAGGTATGGAGAGGAAAATATTTTCTCAATAAATAAATAACATTTTTATATTATAGCATAGTAAATAATATTGTCAATATAGTCAATAATATTGTGATAACTATGTATGGTGCCAGGTGGGTACTTAAAGCAGCAGGGACACTACTCCAGAAAGTAAATGATTTTCTAACCTCTTTGCTGTACATCTGAAACTAATGAAGAATAATATTGAATATAAACTGTAACAGAAAAATAAAAAGAACTTAAATAAAAAAGAAAAAAATGTCTATAAAACAGAATCTTATGTCTCAGTTTATAATTCCTTTTTGGAGTATATCACTCAAAATATTTGTCTTACTATTTTTGAGTATTAGAGTATAGTTATTAGGAATTGCTGTGCTGGTTTTGTGTGTGTGTGTGTGTGCGCGTATCTAGTTAGCATATTTGTAGCCATTTTCTTGATTAAAAAACACTTTGAGTAAAAATATATGTTTGACCATTTTAATTTAAATATGTTGGGCTTTAAATCATCTTGAAACTATTATTATGCCACAAAAGCCATGAACTTTATGACTTTTAACATATCTGCTATGCTTTCTTAACCTTAGGAAAATATTTGGTATAAAACTGAAGAATGTTTGAAAGAATGCAGCAAAGGATGCCTTAAACTCTAAACGTGTCTTTTCCCCTCTATAACATAAAACAATATTCAGCCTCATTTTTTTGGCTTGACCCTTGGTTTGAAATGTGGAAGTTTTACTATTTTCCACAATCCTATGGTCCTCCTATGATTGGGTGGATTGACATGGTATTTCCTAAGGAAACAGGAGCCAAACTTATTCTTGAAGGGTGGGGTGTATTAGGACTGGAAGAGGGAAAGCCGTGGCATTTCTGTGTGGTTGAAGGAAGAAAAAAGAAAAGATTCATCTTCAACAGGGAGAAGGGGTAGGGGAGTCGTACTTGCAATTATATCAGCATATATTAGTTGGAGCAGAAGCTGATACAGTTAGCTAGTTATGTGCAGTCACAGTTAGGAAATCTTTGAAAGCAAAGATGAAGGGTCCTAAGATCAAAAAATATGAACAAGATATTCCACATTCATGTAGTGATCAATAGATTTCATAGACTTCAAAAGCAGTCGATAGTAAAATGGAGAATATTTGGCACAATTATTCCTGGTGAGAGCGTCCTAAATCAAGCAGACGGGAGAAGGGGAATGAATATAAGGCACTTAGATTTCTTGTACGGAAATCAGTAGTAACTCGAAGTTATTCCTCAGAACTCCCTTCTCTGCATTCTAATATAGTTGCCAGTTTATGCCCTGCTCAATCTGCATATCCATATATATAGTGCAAAATATGACTGACCTTCCTTTCTGCTTCTGTTTCTGATATCTTTTGTCTAACTCGGATGCAATATCTAACCTGTATTTATTGTTTATTCTCCTTGTCTTAATTGCCTCAGATCACTGTTCACTTTTTTTTTAAATCCTCACCTAAGAATATATTTTTGTTGATTTAGAGAGAGAGAGGAAGGGGGAAAGAGAGAGAGAGCACAATCGATGTGAGAAGGGAACATGGATGTGAGAAACATCCATCAGTTGCCTCCTGTAGGCACCCTGACAGGGGCATCAAACCCACAACCATTTGGTGTACAGGATGACACTCCTGCCAACTGAGCAACAAGACCGGGCCAAATCTTCACATTTTCAGTGGTCGTTTTCACTGCTGAGATGGTGTTTTCTTCAGCCTTCTTCATATATCTTCAAGTGATTTGTACACTTAACCTGTCCCAGGTAGCTAATGAAAATTTTAACATTTGGTGTGTTCACAATTGCCTTCTATTAATCATGCTTTGCTTTATATGCCCATTGACAGAGATTCTTGAATGAACTGTTGTGACTGTAACTCTGCCAAATCATGTGCCATCCTCATAGCTGTGTCATTTTAAGCTGATGGATGCTGATAACATCATTTGAGGCAACTGAAAGTTTTCCAACCCCTAGATCCATGGATGTCATAGCTTAACTGTAATGTCCATACAATCACCTCACATCTAAATACAATTGCTGACATTTTTCTATTCTAAATTTGACAATTTTAACATTATATTTCACACGTATTTAAGAAAAACAGTTGTTGAATGCAATTTAGTGTTTTACATGCATTTAAGAAGTTTTATTAGCTACTAATATGTGACATGATCTTTTGCTTTGCACAGATGAATGTCATTGAAACTGACCTTTTAATTTTCCTAGATTTTAAGTAAGCTTTTGGATTCTCAGATAATGACAATAGCCTGTCACTTTCAATAAACTGCTCTTATAGGAGATGAGCTATCTCTTTTCTCTTCAGACACTCATAGCGTAATACAGAAAGTGTCGGAAATAGTTAAGGTGAATGACTTTCTATCCAACCAAATGAAATTTTTCTTTTGGAATTTTGACATTTTTCCTATGCTTTGCATGATTCTAATAAGAGGAAATCAAATGTGCATCTGCTCAACAGGGGTGGAAAGAATCTTATATATGGCAGTTTAGAATAATTAGTTGGTAGAAAAATGTAGGAGTTTCAAATCATTAAGCATCCCTGGGCTCCAACTGTTACACAAACAAGGTTAGAGCTTATAGCCTTAGATATTGGCAATTTGATAATCCTACTAAAAGGAAAAACATTTCTGTCACTTTCATGAACACAAAACTAAATCCCTTGAAAAAAAATGTTACTGTGTAACAAGAAAAAGTTTTGTAATTTAAATGATGTGCTCCAACTGTCTAATTTCTGAGGAAATCATACATATCTCAGGCACCTTTAGTAAAAGTGACCTAGAAACTTCCAGAGAATAATTTAGTCCATTGACTGGAATTATTTCTATAATCAATATTTTATTTATTAGTTTTCTGAAAATGGTTCCCTGTAATTAGTTTCTTAATTTAGATTTAGCTAAATCATTTACTTGTTCATTCAGTTGCTTGAGAAATCAGTTGATATAAAGGGCAACATTTTTTTCTAAATGCGTGTGCTGGTACATGTTCAAGATTACCAAGTTGATGATGTATTTACCCATTTTCAAATGCATCATTAATGCCCCCAGGTACTTAGAAGTTGATAATAAAATCAAACAAACTCCCACGTTCATGAAAGTATTCTAAACCTGAGGTATCACTCTAATTTGATGTTATCCAACCTTCAACAAAACCTAGCACTGCGTCCCCAAGGGAAAAATCTAAATCCTGTGGAGGCAGTGTTTTTCAGCCAAGAAGTTAAGATGGCCAATTATTCTCTGATTTCCTGAGTTTCATTTCAAATGATCTCAGATGTCACATATAGAAATTACTTTTTCAATTTCAAGGAAAAGATGTTAAGTTTTCATCAGCATGGAAAATTGCACCCTGAGTGTCCACCACATATAGCCAATATTTGACAGCGATTGGTGACACTTCTCTAATTAGACACATGCACTCATCCAATACTGTCAGCCTATGTAATGTATGTGTGGAGCCTAGTCAGGGCAGACATCCATTCAAGGCCCTGACAGGATAGAAAACACACTTTTCAGCTGCTTTCTGAGATCATACCAAGTCTTCTTTTTTATAAATGCTACAATAGCATGGGTTTGAGCCACTATTACTACACAGAGAAGTTAAGTGATGTCAGCAGCATGGCTGGTAGTGATGAGTAATTGAATTTTACCTTCTGATTTCAGTGTGAAATAATATAAAATATCATATAGTTGTATAGAAAACACTCATAAAAATATGCACATACCCCTTGGACACAGACAACAATGTGGTTAAGGTCAGAGAAAGGGGAGAGAGTGTCTGGGTGTAGAGGGGCAAAGTGGGGGTAGGAATGGGAGACATCTACAATAATGTCAACAATAAAAAAAGAAAATGTCCTTTAAAAAAACATGGTTCTTTATTATAGCAAATATTTAACAATTAGCAATAGCTACACTGCAGGTTTTGGTGTCAGACTTGAGTTTAATGTCAGTTGCTAACTAGCTCTGTGACCTTGGGAAACAATTATTCTCTTTTCTCATTTCCATAGTCAAATAGCAACTATGTAGAGTGATGTGATAGTTATATGACCTAATGCTTATAAAGTGCTCTAGCACAATGCCTGGCCCTTCTGAAGCACTCAATGAACATTGTCTATATGGTCATTACAGATAGTAGGTCTTTTTCCTCAAAATATGCTTTCAAAGCCTCCTAGCTCCTGTCCTATAATTCTCCATTCCTGATACATGCTACTTCAAATTTCTGTGACTTGTAGGGCAGAAGGATTTTGTTACTATTAAATTTGCAAAAATAGTGTCACAATAACGCTAATCAAATACGTCTCTTACTCTATAAAAGGATGTAAAACATATCAACAAAATTGATTGGTTTAGAATAGTGGTCAGCATACTTTTTTCTGTAAAAGCCCTGACAGTAAATATATTCAGTTCTGGAGATGCCATACAGTCTGTTGCAACTACAAAACCCTGACTTTGAATTCAAGTGTAGCCATAGAAAAAGCATACAGCTGACAAGCAAAGTTTGCAGACTACAGGGTGAAAAAATAACCTGAGGAATGGAAGAAAAATTATTAAAATTGAGTAATGAATCCAATATTGTAGAAATAAGACAATTTCAACAATACAATAATATATCAAGATAAAATAGTCCACATCTTCAATATTTAAAATGAGTTTCCTACTAATTAGAGTTTTCAGAAAAATAAAATACATTCTAGGTACCTCCAACAAGAAGGGATTTAATATAGGAAATTAGAGAATTTGAAAGGGCTTGGGAAGTGACAGTCAGGGTAAAGGGCCACTGACTTTCTAGCAAGCCAGGAACTAGAGAATCATAAAAGATAAATGTCAATGAGCTCAGCTGCCTAATGCATCTAAGTAGCCAATTTACAGGAGGATATCTGAAAGCCAGTGCCTCAACCTCTTGTCTGCCTTCTGTCAAAATGCACGTAGCTGGCAGTGCTACAGCAGTTGCTTCATTCTTTTCTGCTGCTACCTTCCCCGTCTTTAAAAAGGGCCCTTCATTAAAAGAATCTAAACCAGAAACTTGCCAAGAAGAGCCTGGGAAGTGTAGTTTCTATGCTTCTTATTCCTGAGATACGTAGATCTTAGAAAAATAAAAATATTATGGAGTAGAAGTAGGTACTAGCTAGCTCAATATTTTCCATGGATAAAATGAAGACAATGGATCTTTAAGGTAATATTTGCTTTGGAATTGATAAGATAATGGCTTAAGAATTTAAAACCGGAATGTGTACATATTTGAAGCTATTTTAAGTTAGAGAATAACAGGATGAAATTGTAGCTGAGAAAAATACTCCTATTTTTACTGAGAGCAAGGGATATATTTGTCATCAGAAAATGGAACCACAATTTTTTGTTTTTTACATTTGAAATGTTTATGGTTAGGGCAAGATGGAGAAAAATCTTTAAAGAAGTTATTTCATGTTATAACCAATAAAAGACTCTTCCAAAAGAAGAAAAGAAATACAAGGTAGATTAAGAGATCAATAATTGAGGAATATTATTCATTCTTTTGGGGGAAGAAGAATATAGAATTAAGTAGTTTATCTGGAGCTGATCCCAGGAAGGGAAAGTGAGAGAACTGGAAAAGTGAGTCAGGAGAAGTTGAATATTCAATATAAAAGTGCATTTTCAATTCCATTGCTGTGGGCGACAGGGCAGATCTCTGCTAGAGCAGCCTGACATGCACAGTGTGCTTTGTAGCATTGTCTGCTGGAAAGATTAATTAATCCATCAGACCCCATCTCCCACTGATTGAGGGCACTCCGAAAGCCTTATTCCAGAGTCCCCAGGCTAAAGTGCATTTGGGCCAAGTAGGTTCCCATGGCATTGGAGAAGGGCCAGAGGCGGAAAGATACTGTGCCTCAAGTGTCATGCTGTAAATTAGAGATAAACCCAACTTGCGCAGAGCTGTCCACCATAGTTATTGTTAACACCAGAGGTGAACTAAGGAGATCTGGCTCAGGGAAACAGAGGAGATTGCTGCCATCTAGTTCCTACACCGCTCCAATTCACTCATGGGGGAATATTTCATCTACCTTCTTGAGGCAGCATTGTAGAGTCTTTTTTCAAGGATCTCCCCTTCAATCATCAATTTCTAGATTTGAAAATCGGCTCAGATCTGGACATGCTGGAGCAACACAATATTACACTGGGCTTATCTGACATCATCTAAATTTAGTCAATACAATAGGTGAGAAGTGATATCTTAGTGTAGCTTAAATTCTATTTTTCTTACTAGGAGTAGACTCAGGAATATTTTCTTCTGGTTAAAGCTAATTTTATAACTGTTTCTGTGAATTGTTTGTTCATGGGTTTTGCCCATTTTTCTATCAGGCTTTTAGATTATGTTTGCTATCAAATTATAAAATTTCTTTATTATTGGAGGACTTACTTTGTGATCTATATAGCTAATATATTTTCCAGTTTGTCATCTTTTTTTTTACTTTGTTTATTGTGTTTGCTGTCACAATACAAACACTTTTAAAACATAATTAAATTTATTGCATTTAAATGTTGAGACATTTTAAGAGTTTTTACAATATACTTAATAGTATTTGTGTACTTGATCTTTCTCGAACTAAACTTTATCCTAATATATGTTATCAATTCCTCATTATGTTTCTATTGAGCCTGTTTAAGGGGAGCATTATTTTTATTTGGGCCATAGATCTTTAAAATCCCTACATATCCAACTTCAAGCATGGCCTTTCACTCTGTAAAGTGTCTTTCTTGCTCTTCTTTTGTTTATTTTGGCCTCCATTCTATCATGACTGATAATAAAATAACAGTCTATGCTTTTTTTATTTCTCCACCTGCCAGGATACCTGTGCCTAGAGACCAATATATCCTGCCTGGACTCCTGCACCAGTATCCTCAATGATCCTTCATGAACCCTTTGCCCTCACAGTTCTCAACACAGCAGCTGGAGCGATCCTCGCAAACATTAACTCAGAGTTTGCCATCCCTCTGGTCAAGTTTGCAACGGCTCTGCATGTTGCTGGGTGTAAAACTCAAATTCCTTACAATGGCCTGCAATGTCTTAAGTGCTCTCACCCCCAAAGCCTCTCTGGTGTCCTCAGTGACCCTCTACTCTTTATACTTCATACACAACAGACACTCTTCTTTGGAATTTCCAGCCACATCCTCACCTTAAGGTCTTTGCACCAGCTCTTCCTTCCAGCTGGGACATCTCTAAATATCTAAATGGCCAACTTCCTTGATATCTGCAGGCCTTTCCTCAAATATGAAATTAGCATCCTTCCCTGGCCACTTTATTTAAAATTGCAACATAACCCCAATACAGTGGCACCTCGGTTTTCCAACGTCTCTGTTGAGGAACATTTCGGTTTACGAACACCATAAACCTGGAAGGAAATGCTTCGGCTTTCAAACTGCCTCGGAAGTCGAACATGCCACGCGGCTCCCTCTGAGGACAAGATCCCGGGGCCTAGCTGTTGACTGTTCATCACTCGGTTTTCCAAGGTTTCAGAACTCGAACAGTCTTCCAGAGCAGATCACATTCGAAAACTGAGGTACCGCTGTATCTCTTACACTAATTTACATTTGCTCATTTATTTTGTTTGTTGTTATGACTGACTCGACCAAGATGATAGCACTATGAGGATATAAATCTTGTATAATTTGTTCACTGATACATCCTAAGATTTCAGAACAATACCAGCACATAGTAGGGCCTTACTATTAATGTGTTGAATAAAGGTTTTTGTCACCCTCTATCTAATTTTGCAACATAAAAGTCTATTCTCTTCAATGTATGAATTGGATGTCAGAGTAATCTTTCCAAGTATAACTGAAGCATACTATACCCTTTAATAAAAACCTTTTAGTGACTTTTCAACACCTTTAAAATGAAACTTTAATTCCCCTCTCCCGAGGAACAAGGCCTTTCATGCTTTTTTTCCCAGGCTCTCTAATTTTTCACAATTCCCATCACACATCCTGAATTCTAGACATGATAAATTGCTTGTATTTCCCCAAATATGCTACGTATGCTCACGACTCTGTGTCCCTGCCCTTAGGTGGGTTGGCTACATAATTTATTGTCCAAACTAGAACACTGCTGAGAGGTAAAGTGGTGTTTATTAATAATTATAAAAGGGAACTCTCCCAGACAAATAGGAATGAATGGTCAGTCACTTTATCTTTAAGCTTTTTGCCTGCAATGTCCTTCCTAATTTCTTTGCCTAATTCTGTCAAAACATCTTTCATGTTTAAGTCCCTACATCACATGGTCAAGTAGGTTTTTTCATATCCTTGGTCTAGACCTCACATCCTTTCTCTGTACCTGGCAATACCAATCCATGCCCTTATCCTAATCACCATACTTCTCTGTGTGCTCATAAGACTGGGAAGGTGCTCCTTGAAAGCAAGAACCACACTATTTCTGCCTCTGTCCCTGCCACTAGATATACTGTATCACAAATAGTAGATAACAATGACTTAATATAGTAAAATGTTAAGCTTAGAAGTTAGGCTTTTGGGCTGTGGATCCAGACTAGTGGATTGAATCATTGCTTTACCAAATATTAGGTTTGTGATCTTGGACAATTAGTCTACTCATAGCCCGGCTGGTATTGTTCAGTGGTTGAGTGTCGACCCATGCACCATGAGGTCACCGGTTGGATTTCTGGTCAGGGAATATGCCCGGGTTGTGGGCTCAGTCCCCAGTAGAGGGCATGCAGGAGGCAGCCAATCAATGGTCCTCTCTCATCAATGTTTCTATCTCTCTCTCCCTCTCCTTTCCTCTCTCTAAAATCAATTTAAAAAATCATATATATTTTTTAAAAGCCTATTCATGGAGTGGTTGTCAAGATCAAATGAGTTAATACTGAAATGAGAAGCCATAATAAAGTAAGGACTCAGCAAACCTGAAGTATTTTAGCAGCAACTCAAGAAATAAATTCACTGAATGAACAATTAGTTTACCAAAATAAACACTAATCATACTAATATTTTAACTAATAGTTTCACTGAACTCTAGATATAAAAAAAGCTTTAGCACATATTATTTTACTTGACCCCTCCCTCCAAGAAACTCATCATGAAGAAATAGCTTGTATTTTTTAGTATTCTTAACTTATAGCAAAGAAACTCAGTCAAAAGGTTGAATGGCTTGCACAGAGATTGGGAACTACTATGTAAATTAGCTGGAACACATCTCTACATCTCCATATTTCACCCATGTACTCTCTTTCTGCTTAAAAATATTTCTTCCTTCTACCTCTACCAATCTCCATAATGCTTCCAAATGAGATTATAACTCATTTAAGAGCTGTTTCCTGGTCTGTTCTTCATCCTTGCCAACCAGGTCTGGTGACACTCCCCAGGACAACAAGGTACTTGGCTAGCCAGCCTCACTCTTTCACACTCTACTGGTCTGCACTGGTGCTCTCCATGCCAGGAATTATGCTTTAGTTTGTGCCTCTAGGAACTAAAACAGGAGCTCACTTCTATATTACAGTGGCTCAAAAATTTTTTTAAATTCTAAACACACCTCGAAATCAAATGACCTTTTCAATATTCTAAGCGGATTTTGAAAACCAACCCTAAAAATTTTTGCCACAAAATGGGGGGAGAAGATGACACTGGCATTTATTAAATGTTTGTTTTGCATCATGTACTGTGCTAAGTACATCACATATGTTTTTCCTTTCTTGACTTACAATAATCCTATGGGCTAAGTGCTATTATAATTCTTCTTTTACATAGGGAAAAATATATTTAGGCCATTTGTTATATATTATGTGTCATTTAGCTACAAAACTTTAGTTCTAGATAGTAGGAAATATTTTAAAAATGCAATCCATGTATACATTTATTTATCTCAGGAAAATCACTAGATGAAATATACAAGGGAATATCTAAATTAAATACATAACTGTACTATTACTTTCTTATTTACATGAGGAAAGAGTTTGTTTCTATATAGCACATTAGCAAATAAGTCTCTCCTCAAATTATAATGTATAGATGGTTCATTCATATAGTTGTGCTCTCCAAATTTGTCTTTTAATATATATTCTACTAATAACTGGTATTGAATACATTTTTTCTTTTCAAAAGCATTGCTTTGATCTTTACATGATTCTTATTCTATTCTTAAAAAAAGTTTATATTCTACTAAAACTTTGAATACATTATTAAGTTTTTCGCTAATTTTACAATATAAAATATCTGAGTTACTAACAAGAGGTGTTATTTATTATAATTTTATTAGGTATTTATTTTCACAAACATTTCCGAGTGATCCAGCTAATAATACTCTTGTTATGCACAACTCTACATCTATTTGTAGAATTTTATGAAATGTGTACATGTCTCAAAATGCTATTAAAAATTTTGCCCTTAGCTCATGTATAATACCTGAATCTGTTTAAATAATTACTTATGGGCTGTTGCCAGCAGATATAGAAGGCTGTGGTAATAACCTTTGCTGAGTGTCATGACTATTATTACAAGAAAGAATTCAGGGGTTTTTGCACTGCAGTGAGTTAAAAGTGCTTCTAAAATTTAGTTTCGATTTGACATCTGACTGTCCTTTCATATATGGTTTCAAATTACTCAGAGAGTCTTTCTAGGCCAGCAAGTCAAACCCATCATCTCCTCCTTTGTGGTTTGCTGGACTCTCTCTAGTCTTTTTTCCCCCATCAATATTGTGAATAAGTGTGGAGCTTCCAGGAGAGGAGAAAATTAAACTCTACCATCACTATGGCCTGTCTCTGTAGTTTTGATCTTGTAGTTCTTACATCCCAACAGTTGGACATTTCGAGGAATTTAGAAATCATAATTTAATTTGAAAAATCCAAAACATTGTCACGGCTTTATAAGTCCTTCCTTCAGAAGTTCAGGACCAATGCTGTTGCTGGTGCAGGTATTGCTGGCAATTAGAAAATAAGAAAAACAAAGAGGAAGCAAACCCCTTGCTCCAAACCATGAGAGGAGTGAAGATAGCAGATCTTGTTTCAGATGGCTCTGGATACATATGTACTGTGATTTAGTTATAAATTTCTTAGCAACTCATTGAAGTTATTTAAAAAATGGCATATCTTAAAAACTTAAGTGACAATCAATTAGCTAACATGGTATAAGAAATTTCACAAAAGTATAAGTAGAAATTATGTAAAAATCAATCACATAAAATTAGTTTTGAAAAATATTGTCATCATTTAAGCACACGTGCATGCCCTTACATTAGGAAATACTTAAACTTACGTAGCTCTGTGTGTGTGTCTGTGTGTGTGTGTGTGTAATTATTTTAATTTGTTTCTCTAAGAGTCAATCTCTGTTCATTTTTTTAGTAAATGGGTGGTTAGGTTGGTTATTATTTCTTACTTGGGAGAGAATTTATTTAAAGGTCCAATCTTCCACTCACCTCCTTACATTTCAGGAAAGAATGCTTACCAACTGTATTTAAATGTATACAAAATGCCTAATCCCTATAACATAAGAGCTATTGTATCTCTATTTGACAGTATTAGTGTTTAAGTAATACTGAAACTGACTTTCTGACTGTGTCCACACACACAACCAGTTTAAATGCTTTATTTTCCTTCATCTATCAAAGCAAACGATTGCTCAGTTCTAATAACTGGCTTTTAAGGTGTCTATAAAAATTGACCAGCTGGACTACTGAAATGTTCAATTGTTGAAAAAACTTTATAAAACAATTTTTGTGGTATTTTATGCAGTATTATATTAAATTGCATAAATTTAGTTAATTAAACTGAGTTAAATGCACAGTTTTATTGTAATATGATATAATATAAATGAATGATAGATGTATCTAACCAGAAAATGGCAACCATAGAGAAAAAATTAGGTTTTTATTATGAGATATAGTGTGCATTAAAGTCAAAGAGTCAAATATTTTATTGATTCTACAAATATTTATTAATAATTATATCCATATTATCATGGTAAAATATTTATTAATAATTCATATAATAGTTTCTTTATTAAATGAAGTCTGAAGTACAAGATCAATGTGTAATCCAGAGAAAAGCTAGGATGTTATAGCTGAAAAGGGGACTGTTAGGGAACCTAAATTATAGAGGTTTTCCTTACTCCAGAGAGGCTTGCACAAAATTCCAAAGAATCAAAACTTTAAAATCACTGCATATGGTATCAAAATCATCTTTGATGTAACCACTGACATTTTAATATTTAAACATTAAAAAATTTAAAGTCCAAACATCATACAATATAAAGTCCCTCTGACTTGATATAATATTTTCTACAATATGTGAAATGTTAAAATGGTGGAGAGTTTTAAAACCATTTTATAAACATTATCAATTTACCCACCCACCCAGAATTAATTATCTCTTTAATTAAAGTCAAAACATTTTGAGTGAGAAACTGAATAAATTTAGATTATCACGTTCACTCAAACTATGCACAATTTTTTTATAGCAAGTCAGTGTCAAAGATTCATTTTCTGTTGCTTATAGATAACAGCAATGCAGATAAGTCACATATAGAAAAATATCACCTTTCCAAGACACAATATCGAGTTCACCTGGCATTAATTTCAAAATATTACAAGTCAACAACTGATTGGCACACATGAAAAAAAAAAAAAAATCATGATATGACGTTTTCTTAAGCACACTTAGCTGGATTAACTCCATAAATACCAAATGTTTGTTTTTGATGTCTCTGTGAATCACGAGAAAAGCTTATGATACACATTTGGTAGACCTAGGAAATCCAAATTTATGACATTTGAAATGGCAAAAAGAAAGAGACCTTTGAGGTTAATTTTAACTAAACTTAACATTCTTAACTATTTCTAATTGCATATTTACTATCACATGGGCAAGATATAACCTTTCTTAAGTGTTATTGGAGACAGTAAGGTATATTCTTGGTGGCTGCCAATACTTCTAAGAAAGAAAAAAAAGAGTAAGGAAAAAGAAACAATTTAGGCATAAATTTATTAGCAACGTACTGCAGTTATTTAACACTTCTTTCCTTTTCGTTCTAGGAAAGAAGGGGTGGCAGCGGAAAGGACACAGAAGAAAAAAGAAAACATGGAGACAGGAAAGTCTCCCTTGCCTCAGATCCCAGTTATTTTGAACTCCTTGGATGCTCAGGATTAAAACATTATTGAAGCATATAAGGAGTGCTTGGACATGAGCATTAATTTTATGTAGAAAATGTATAACAAAAAATGCAAAATATAATTCCATTAGGGGAAAATGTCTAATAACTCACACATGAAGTGTAAAGCAAAAATACAGAAGTAGAGAGCACTTCCTTTGTGGACTGAGACACAAAGGAAGGGACACTGAAAGCCAAAAGTAAATTTTTTAATTTTCTTTAAAAAAAGAAAATGTACAGGTATAGGTGTTGGTGGATTATTATTTAGGTATTAATTTTATGATTTATTTTAATCTGAATGATATTTTAAGCCATTAAGATTGGCAACAATTATTCTGTCAGATAGTATTAGCACTGGTGACAAATGCAAGAGTGGAGAATTTCATATACTGCTGATGGTGTTATCAGCGGGGTGCCTTCTGCATCCCCACCTGTTATCAGTGGAAGTGGAGTTCTCGGGGTGCCACAGGGGAAATAATTTCCTGAGGCCCCCATGGGAGGATGAGGTATTGTGGAAAGCTTTATTGATGATGTAAAATTAAGGAGGTTCCCTTCCAAAGTCCCATTTCCCTCAGTCTCACCATGGAAAAAGTGCAATCTTATTTTCAGCAGGGATAGGGTTAAGGTCACTGCCCAGAGTCTCCACTCCATATTAAAGCACAGTCCATCCAGCATCTGGCTAGCTTAGCTTGTGTTCCCAGTTGCAGTGCATTGGGTGTGGGGTCCACACAGCCATGGGCCATGCAGCTGCTTAAGGCCGCATGGCAGTCTAATGCAAGGCCAGTGTGGGTCATGGAGCAATGGACAAACAGGAGCACAAGAGAGAAAGAACTCTTTGGGGATTATAACTAGGAGCTTAATCAAGTAACCCTTGAGAATTTTGCATACTTGCAGTGGCTCCCAACAAGTAGGCAATTATCTTTTTACTAGGTTAGACAGACAGGCAGCACCTTCCTTATGTCATCCCGACTTCACTGAACACATGCCCATCTCCCCTTTGTTCCATTCCTTCCACCAGGGATCTGCAGGGAATGGGCCAGTGGTTCCCCGGGGAGTGTGAAGTTACAGCTTCCTGGTGAAGCTGCCCACATGACCATGCTGATGATGCCTGGCTTCCCCTTGCTTTCTTTCTATTATTAATTTTGACTAGCTAATTGTCACAATAACAGAGGAAGGCTAAACTGATACAACTACTTCACACAAAAATTTGGGTTATTTTCTAAAGCTAAATGTGGACATACTCATGATGTAACACTTCCACCAATAGGCATATATTAAAAAGATACCATTGCACTAGTGTATTAATCAGAAGTCCTTTAAAATATACATATTCATAGATTTTGGAAATAAGTGTTTACAATGAATCCAGAAATAAACAATCTATAAACAGGAAAATGGAAAATCACTGTTATATACTCACACAAGGGGATTTTGTATTAATGAGTAGGAAGAATAGCTTTATGTCTCATCATACAGGAAGCTCCAAGTAAAATACAATGTAAAAAATCAAATTGATACCATGTATTCATAGCACAAATAGAGAAAAGGATAGTTATAAACTGTTTATTTATATACTTATATACATTAATACTTTATTTAAAAGTAAAAAAATATAAACAAAATACAGAATAGCATTTATATTTAGAAAGAAGGAAAGGATTATATTATGGATTGGTCCACAGGCATTGTTAATACTATGTATCTGAAGCTGGACGTTAAGTATATAGATGTTTATAGTTTTATTGTAATACATTTTATATATTCTTTGAATCTGTACAATATTTCACAATATAAACAAATTCTTTTTAAAAGTACAGGCATTGAGGAAGCCCAGGCCAATATTTTGCAATATTTGTGTGATTTGAGGAATGAAGGAAGTGGGGAAGGCCTGGTTTAGTTAGCAATTAGCCACCAAGGTGACTGAGAATTCCCAATCCTGATAACTTTCAGTATGGCCCAATGGGCTTTATAGAATGCTGATTATAGGCTTTACTCCAGCTTATAACACTCTAATCTTTAGGTATAGTCCTCACAGCATATGTTTCTCAAAAGTTCCCCAAATAATGCATATGATCAGTCAGATTTGTAAATCACTTCTTTTTGCTACCAAGATATTGCCTTTACATCTTTACTTTTTATCTGTATGAGTCTAAAATGTGATACAATATTCTACTCTAGTTGCCAGTGTACAAAATACTACAAAAGCTAATAGCTTTATGTCTCATCATAAGGATTGGCTTTACAGTAGCTACATAAAGAAGCAAAGAACCCCAAGACAAGTATGAATATATCTCCAGGGGTGTTATGGTAAATGAAAGAGAATAGGATTTTTCTTTAATTGGAAACAAGTAACAGGTTGATTATTCCACTAAATATTAACACTTGCTGAGCTCATGGGGGTTGCTTAACCTCCCTGAACCTCTTTCTCTTATTTAAATGAAGACACTTTACTCTATTATTTTTCTTATTCTAAAATAAAAACCATATGGTTAAGCAACAGAAAGCACACCTAAAGTGCATGGGTTTCTGTTCACTTAACTTATTTCTCTTTGTGGTATTTATGTATCTAATCATGACTTTATTTCAGAATACTTAGTTTGGTTTTTGAAAACAAGAATGTTTAGAATTTTCTTCTCTTTATCTTTTCTTTAAAAAGAGCAAATCTTAGCCATGGGTTATATATAATTCTAAATAACCATACTAGACTAAGCTACATCATATCACAACTTAACCAAATGCCATATACTTTTTACTCCAAGGGCTTTTCCAAAATTTTTAAGATATTCATCTCATTTCTATGACAATATATTCAGGGAAGGCAAACCACAGCCCAAGGATCAAATTCAGTCTGCTGTTAATTTTTGCAAATCAAGTTTTATTGAAACACACCCATGGCCATTCATTTGCATAATGCCTATGGCTGCTCTGGGGTGACAGAGTTGAGTAGTTAAGAATCTGCTGACATACAAAGCCTAAAATATTTGCTATGTGGCCCGTTACAGAAGAAAAAAAAATGCTGACCCCGGAATCATTTATTGTTCTCATGAACTGATTTGTCAAAAGTTAGGATTCTCGATTTAATTTTATTACAGCAATAAAGTAAATAAAAAACAGATATTTAAAAAGGAGTCTTCAAAATACAAATTTATGATACAATGTCTGAATACTTATCATGTGGACTTCATGTGGCTTAATTAAAAAAATAAAATGTAATTTCATATGTTGAATTACCTAAATGACAAAATATTTGTTTATTTTATCTTATTTTTAAAATGTCTTAATTTCCCTTTAAAATGAGGATATTGATTAACAGATATTGATTGATCATTTCAATTACAGAGAAATGAAAGTACAAAATTTTAATTACATGAAATATTAAGTAATTTTTTATTTAGTAGTAGAGATATGGAAAGATCACAATACTTTCTTCTTTACTGCAGTTAAGGTGTTTTTTAACATTTTACTAAAGTATTGTGTGCACATAGAAAAGTGCATGAATCACTAAGGGTACTGTTGAATGAATTCTCACAAACTGAACACACCAGTGTCAGCAACATTCAGAATAAAAAACAGAACACAAAACATTACCTTCACTCAGACTCTCCTCCTGTGTTTCTGTCCAGTAACAAAACCACCTATACAACAAGGAGTCACTCTTCTGACTTCTACAAGTTTACAAAAAGGTAATAGAGATTTCATTTTATTTTTTATATTTATTATAATTTATAAATTTTACTAAGCATTCTAAAAAATCTGGTGCTTCGAGGTAAATAGATTATTTCAAATTTTGTCTATACCATCATACAGAAATTATAAGAAACTGACGATTTTAGAAAACTGGATAATCATACATTGTCTTAATAACATATGTGCCTAGATAACATATTTTCAGGCTATTGGAAGTGGTGGTGGCGGTGGGGGAATTAAATTGTAATAACAAAGAACATGGGCTCAACAGAACAAAAACACTACTATTTAATTATAATCACGTTTCTTTTTTTTGAACCTCAAATTTGAATTTAATATAATTTCCATATGTCACAAATATTATTCTGTTTTCCATTTGTTTTCAACAATTTCATATTTTTTCTTTAATTCACAAGTTTCTTATAACATTGGGTTTGTGCTCACACCCTCTCCATCCCGTAGTGTTCTCAGTGCCTGCAGAATAGCAAATATACTTCTAAATACTTGAGTTAAGTGCCCCATCCAGCCTCAAATTGACCTTTCTTCTCCCCTAAGCTCAGTTCATATTGCTGCCCTTACATATCTTGATGTACATCTGATTTAACATAATCATTGTCGTTGCACAGATTGCATGGTTTCATATTGTATGTAAATGTTCACCCCAAACATCAGTCTAACATATAATCAATGTCTTCATTGTGCAAGCAACAGTCTTTTCTTTTTTTCTACACAGGGCAGGAATAAAAACTAAACTCACTTTGCTTTCAAATTCACTAGAACTTTTACTTTTAAAGGACAATCTGCCATTTTAACTCATTCTATCTTGTTGCTGAATCAAGTGATATGGTTGCAATTGCATAAATTCTGAAATACTTTAAAATACTTTATGCTGAGTGTAATAAGAATAGAAACATCATGTAGAACATTAAAATTATAAGCAATCAATAAGCTGGGTTTTTTAGTAGGCCCAGAGATAACTTCATAAGTAAAAGTAGAGGCTCAACTTTGACAACTCTAAGAATTATTACAAATTAGGTGAAATGTTGGGCTTTTTTGGCTGAATTAATTTAGAACCATTAAAAAACAAATAAATAAACCAGCACACTCTTAATGAGTGTTAAGTCGAATAATATCTTAGGCTTGTATATATGAAGAAAAGTAAAAATAAATAAAATATATCCAAATTAGTCAAGAAAAAGGAAATTGTTTAGATATGAAGAGTTATGCCGAAATTTCCTAGAACATATTTTAAGGAATGCCAGTTTTAATGTAAGGATATTTCAGTACCTACTTACATCTTGCTGAACTATGAACTTAACCTTCCGCAGAGCCTCAGATATCACAGCAGAGTCTAGGCTTCCTTGTGGCAAAGTTATAAAATTACACATTGAGCTTCAAGATATACTACAAGCAGTAGCAGAGTAAACTGATCTTATTGGCCTTAAAGAAATATACTCAATAAAATTCTGATAACCCCAAATTCACCTAGTCCAATGATTCTCCTTCAGAGAACTGAGTCCCCTCATGTTGGAAAAGGTATCGTCAATTTCAGGTCTGAATGTATATAACTGAAAGTAAAGAACTATTATTTATACAATAGATAAAATAAACTTCTACAAAATTGTCTTGTCTGATTTACATAACATAGCAGATGAAATACCAAGGCTCAATTGGAAGAATTTTAAGGGGAACTATTTCAGCATTTTTGGATTGAGCATTTACAGATTCTTTTCGTAACTGAATTAGATTTTTACAGTTATTAAAAGAAACTATAAACTTAAAATGTTGAGCAATACTGAAAACACTTTCCCATATAATTTCTGGATAATTTGTAACTATATCAATGTAATTAATAACATTCTAATTATTCACAGATTAGGCATTTTAAAAATTAATATCCTCTTTTAGGACTTTTTAGTGAGCACAATTGAATAATTATGTGCAGGATGATGATAAGAGATTAGGATAAAACTAGATGTGACAGATTTTTATGGAATATATGAATTAAAGCATATTTAAACTTAGATGTTTGAAATAAAATCTGTTTATTTTCCCAAATTTGGGGTTATATTGATCCCCTAAAGTCAGGGAAAACACAACAATGGGGTTAAGTGAGGCAGAGGAACAGACTATGCTGGAGTCAAGGATTCACATCAGCTGAATTTTTGTCCTGAGTTACATCACCCTTTGTCCTATTCTACTCAGACTTCCATGACTTGATGCTCAGAGCAAGACCTAAAAGGCCAGGAGTCACTTTGAACAAATAATAAAATCAGACCTAGGGAGCATTTCCAACCTAAGTAATAGGTTGATGTTATTACTGGTGAGAGTATTTTGAAACAACCTAAAGCTTATTTAAGTATTTATGAGCTTAAAGATGATTTTTTTTCTTGGGTTTCTTCAGGTGTGGGAAATTGAAAATATCAAAGCTTTTCAAATTGAGAGGTTCGTGACCAAGAAAACTATATCTGGAATTGATTTAAACAAGATAAGACTTGAAATAAGTAATATATTTTGCAATCATTTTTATTAACTCAAACTCCTCAAAAAAATGAACTAAAAAAACAACACAGAGCTAGAGAAATTGGAAAAGAGCCAAAATAGAGGTATTATCTTATAAGAACTAAGGAGAAACAAGAAAACTTGGTGCTCACAACTCATTCAAATTCTCAAAGGATATTGCTGTCATACGAGACAAAAGAGATATTCACATCATGCATACTTTTTGAGAATTTTCTGCAAAATTCTGCATCGGAGGTTATTATCTGGGTTGCAGAGACAAGAAATAAATTGAAAGTTCAGACTATAAGCTGACTGGCATAAAGAGGTTATCATAAACAGAAGCTGAAAAGCAGTGATGTCTCAGCCAAGAAACATTATTAAGAAAAAAATAACTACAGAAACTGTCCTCAGATAACTCTTTCTCTCTTTGTTAGTTTGAATCACTGTGCTGTGGTCTTGCCTGTGTGCGTGCACAAGTTTTGACTGATTACATTCAAGACGTTAATGCAGTTTTGTATTGTACCAAGTAATATCTGCCTAAGCAAGATCTGTCACACATTCCACCTTAGATTTATTATTCTGATTTTTTTTTCTTAAACATCTCAGACTACCTTCCAAGCCTCCATAAATTGAACACTATATATTTCTCAGGGCAGCTGCTCTTCTGGAGCTGATACCTAGTAAAGTACTTTAAAGTGACAAGCACGAGACTAAACTTACCCATGAAATCTTTGATAGGTTTAGGTCAAATCAACTTTGGCTTTTGAAATGTACTTCAGTGCATGTCTGCTTATATGTCCCAACTACAGCCAGCTGCATAAGCACATGGCTTCCCTCGCTGACGAGAAGCTCCGGACCTGCTGGGCCAGCCAGTGAGAGGATGGCAGGATGTTCAGGGAAGTGTCCCTGGCTTATCAAAACTCCTCTAGGCAGCAGTTCTTTCATTTTGCCTCAAGTAATATATAACAATAAACCAACCTAGGCAATAAGCAGCTCTTACAATCATTTGAAGTTTCATCCGGTTCGTGGGATACTAGCCATAATTTAAATCAGTAAACTGTTTGGTTTTGGAATGAAAGAGTTTAATCTGCTCATGTGTAGATCTCATTGGCTAGATGCAAATTTCTTTTAAAAACCTTAATTTGTAGTTTTATGCATTACTACCTACACACAACTAAGGCGAACATGAAATTTCCTACAGGTCAAAGTTCTTGGAAATATGTCAACAATAAATGAAAATTAATTTTGAAGATAGGAAAAATAAAATAAGCGTCACATTAATTCACTGATAGGTATGTTCCAGCTTTGAAATAATTTCTCATATTGGGATATCTAGTGTGTGAGGCAATTTTATAATTTTTGGCTCCATATTTTAACATTTTACTTAATGAAATTTATTTTTAGAGCAGTTCTAGGTTTACAGAAAAATTGAGCAGTGAGTAGAAAAAAGTTCTCACGTAACCCCTAACCCTCACACACGTTTCTCTTACAGTTAGCGTTTTACATGACTGTGGTAAAGCAGTTTCAGTTGGTGAGCAGACACTGATACCATATTACCTACTGAAGTCCACAGTTTACACTAAAGGTCCACACTTTGTGGTAAGTATTCTGTTCATTACAACGGAGTGTAAGGATATGTATTGACTGTTAACAGTATCATGCAGAATAGTTTCACTCTCCTTAAAATAACCAGCACTCCACTTATTCATTCTCCTTCCTTTACTCCGAACCCCTGGCAACCACCCTTCTTTTCACTGCCTCAGGAGTTTTGCTTTTTCCAGCATGCCATAGAGTTGGAATTATTGGGTATGTAGCCTTTTCGGGTTGGTGTCTTTCATTTAACACCATACATTTAAGTTTCTTTCATGACTTTTTGTGGTTTGATAGTTCATTTCTTTTTATTGTCGAATAACATTTCATTGTACAGATATACCTCAGTTTACCCATTAACCAATAAGGAACATCTTGGTTGCTTCCAAGATTTAGCAAACAGTGAATAAAATTGCTGTACACATTTGTGTGCAGGTGTTTGTGTGGGCATACATTTTCTACTCATCCGGGGGAAGCACAATTGCTGGATCATGTAGGAAGACTATGTTTAGGTTTGTAAGAAATTGCCGAAGTGCCTTCCAAAGTGGCGAACCCCACGGCATTCCCACCAGCGCTGAATGAGACACTCTGTTCCTTCACGTCCTCTCCGTCATTTGACGCTGTCTGTTTTAGATTTCAGCCATTGTTATAGGTGTATAATGGCAACTTCTGCTTGTTTTATTTCAGTTCCCTAATGACATATGATGCTGAGCATGTTTTCATGTGTGTCACGAGCATCTGTATATGTTCTTTGGTGAGATGTCTGTTGAGATCTTTAGGTTAATTTTTAATTTGGCTGTCTGTTGGGTTTGAAGAGTTCTTTGTATATTTTGGATACAGTCCTTTATCTGCTATGTGTTTTGCAAATATTTTCTTCTAGTCTGTGGCTTGTCTTTATATTCTCTTAACATTGTCTTTTCCAGGGCAATAGCTTTGTTTTTTGGGGTTTTTTTGTTTTTGTTTATTAATTAACTTATTTTGTTTCTCTTTCATGGATTGTACTTTGGGCATTGTATCTAAAACTACATTGCCAAACTCAAGGTCACTTAGATTTTCTCCTATTTTGTCTTTTAGGAGTTTTATAGTTTTGTTTTATACTTAAGTCTATGATCAAGTTTGAGTTCATTTTTGTGACAAATGTAAGTCTGTCTAGATTCACTTTTTATATGTGAATGTCCAATTGTTCCTTTCTTCGTTAAATTGTGCTTGCTCCTTTGACAAAAATGAGTAGACTATATTTATGTGGGTCTGTGTCTAAATTTTCTATTCTGTTCCATTGACTGGCAGCATTTTTTAATTGTCAGTTTTTTGTTTGTTTTTTTACTTTCTGGTTCATTGTATCACACTGTACATTGATAAGCAAAATTATTATTTTTCTATTAAAATTATTTTAGAAGCTTATGTGTATTCCTAAGTAATCAGCCAGAAATCAAGCACTACATTTTTTTCTTTTTTTTCTTTTAAGTAAAAAAGTATTATTTCCTTGGGAAAATAATATTTGCTAAACACAAATTGACATTATGGAAAATCTTGAAACATATCCAATTCAAGAAGGGATGTGTGTAGATTAAGATATTTGTCCAACAGAAACATGTGCTATAAAATAATGCAGAATATAAGATAATATTTGCTTCGTAATATTAATAACAATTAAAATGTATTAAACTATCATTAGGTATATAGCACTTTTTGAAGATATTTCTTTTTCTATTATTTTATGTGTTGCTGTCTACACACAACCAAGGCTAGCATGAAATTGTCTACATGTAGGAAATACGTTTCAAAAAAATTGTATTTTGCTGGTGTTGTTTCTTAAAAAGTTTTATTAAGTCAATGGATTCCCAACATTTAGAGTTATAGACATCTGATAATGAATAAAAAATGCCTCTCTATGTATTTAAATACATCCAAGTTTATGAATACAATTTGTAGAGTTAATAGTCCCTTTGAAATACATTCATGAATTCTAGGATAAGAAACAGACCAACCCCTTACAAAGTATGTTCTCAAAACTCAGCAAATATCCATAAGCATGAAGTGATTTTGTATGGTTTCTATTGTCAAATAATTCATTTAAATATCTAGCTGATCCAAGTTAAGACTTTTCTTAGGTAGTGCCCCTCAGACTCTTAAATACATTAATGTGCATTGTTTGTATTCCAAAGGAGTATAAAATACATAGCACTTAAAACTAATTTGGAAATGGAATCATTTTTTCTCCTTCCTTTCTTTGCTCAGAGCATCTTATAGGAATAGTGTTGCCAGGATATGCTTTCGAAAGCACTGAGCTATTAGAATGTCCTGTAATGTCTCTGATGAAGGGATTGTGTAGAATTAGCAATTACCCTATTAATCTTTCTTCTTCCTGTAGTCCTTTCATGCAGTGTAGGGCAACAATGGCCTTTGAATTGGGTGCCCAAGGTCCACATGCCACCCTGGAGCAGGTGGTCCTACACGATGATGGGAGAAGGCTTAGTTCTCAACACAATACCACTGAGGGAGCCTGGAGTCTGCCCAGTACTTCAAAAAATTAACCTAGTGTAATTTTATTACAGCCTAATTTCTCTTCTTATCTTATATAGAGAATTTTCTCCCGATCCCTCAAATGGCATATATTCCAATAATCCCACTCTATTAGTACACACAGACCCAGGGAAAAGCCCCTAGACAGAAAATCTACCTCTGTAAGCAGAGGGCTGAGAAAAAGACTGAAGAGGCTGCAGCTTCCGTCTGGTAACTAACAGCATTTATTAAGGGAAACTTACACAGGCGACGTGTCTTGGGTCACTAGAAGACAAAATGGATCCCTGCAGCGCTTGGCAGGCGCCAAAAAATTACATAGGGTAAAGGGGAGGGAAATAGCCATGGGTATTAGTACGTAGAGGCTACCAGGTATGGAAAGTTACTTTACATGCTTGTTCCCAAACCAGCATGTAGTAGGAGGCAGGGGAGGGGTGCTGATTTATGTCAGAATAAATATCTATTGTGATTAGTTTATAAGTGCGGTTTACAGTAAGCAATCTCTGCCTGGCCTGCATCCAGCTAGTGGAGCAGACACCATCAGGTCACAGAACAGTCTCTCTTCTGCTTGCTCCAATCCCAGAATTGAATCTCTTCTAACAATCTTTGACTAATTGAAAAAGCATTTATTTTTTTCCTATCTTCTGTGGACTTCTGTCATATCGTTCAAGTTGTCCCTATATGATAGCCTGTATCTTTTTTTCTTCTTGTGCACAATATCAATTTAGAAACTAAATTAAGCTTTCATTCATTCAGTTGTCCCTTTGACCTTATGTCATTCAACATCAGTGTTTCCTCTCTGAGATTTGGGGCTCCTAGATAGAAAGTGCCATCTCCGCTTAGCTTGACTTTTAGAGCAGTCAACATTTTAACACGCTTATTTAAATAATTCATTATAAAAATTATTTTAAACACCAGTGATGTTTGTCATAACCCCCAATATTGCATGAGGTATTGATTTTATTTAGTTATATCCCAATCATGGAGGCTGAAAATTATGCTAAGATGGTTTTTATATTCAGGAGGCAGGAACTGAAGAGACATTTATTTTGAGAAACTATTTTTGGTTTAGTTTTAATCAGAAAATTATTTGTAAAACAGAGATAGATCCAGTCTTCGCCTGAGGAGAAAAATGTGTGGAAACAGTTTTCAAATATTAGTAGAAATAAAAGCCCATTTTCCCCTCCTAACTTGTATTACATCATCAGGAATCCATCAGTTTAGCTTAACATATTTCTCAAAAATACATGTAATGCCTGATAGAGGGATTTGTTTCTTGTGTATTTAATGTCTGTCTCTGTTGGTTTACCTGCTTATTTCATTCAATAACTGTACATTCAGTGATGTTTCTTTTGAATATAAATAAAGCGAAGCTTATACTAAATAAAATTATAAATAAATGAATCCTTGTCAGCTGGCTGAAAGGAAGGTTATTTTATAATATAAATGTTGAGAGATAAGTAGCAGAAGGATAATTTGGACTTGAATGAAATATAGTAATGTGCAGTCTGAGGGCATTAAAAACTCCCTGTTAAAAAGAACCAAGCTCTTGCCTGGCTCAGTTGGCTGGAGCATCCTCCGTGCACCAAAAGGTTCCCAGTTGGATTCCCAGTCAGGGCACATACCTGGGGTTGCAGGTTTGATCCCCGTTTTTGCTGCATGTGTGAAGCAACAGATTGATGCATCTCACATCCCTGTTTCTCCCCCTCTCTCCCCTTCTTCCTCTCTCTCAAAAAATCAATAAAAATATTTGAAACAAGCAGGCAAAAACAAGCTCCTACTCTGTCCCAGTGGCTTGGACAAGTAGCTGAGCAATTAATGTGTTTTAGAATATTTTGAATCAAAATGGAAATCTCAAGTTACTCATATGAATAAAGATAATTATGAATGAAATAAAGTATAAGTGAAACTAGGGTCCAAAGGACACAATAGAAAATTGGGGAGAGAAGAATTTCAATGTGTGAATTGGTTTTGTTCTAAGAGCTTTTGAAGATTTTAGACAACCTGTCACTGTGTGATGGGAGCAGGTATTTTCATTGGCTCTCTATCTATTGACTTTAGTCAACTATCAAAAACTTAAAGTAAAATACAGCACTTTAAGGTGGATAATAAAACCTTCATTTAAATATTGAATAAGTGATTAGAAAGAAATATATAGTTGGGCAGATACTGAAAGATGTTTTGAAATAGTGTCTATATGATAAATGCTTTCAACAATGTCTTCAGTATAAGCTAAATTTCTGGTCATTCCATTAAGACATCTTGTCATCCTCTCAAAATTTATCATATTACATGAAAAAATTTGAAAACTTAAATTCAATGGATGCAAAATCAGTAAATAAAAACAGCTATAGAGGAGCAAAGCACTGTCATGTCCGTGAAGTTCATCACTCTGAAATTATCCCTTTGTTGAAATTATTCAAAACACTAAGCCACGGTTATTAAGCATATTCTGTAGAGTACCATATAAAAGGCATTCTTGTGGTAGAAATAATGTTTCCCAAAACATACCAGTCTATAAATTCCAATCAAGTTACCAAACCTTTACACGACTTGGGAAACATGAATTCATGCTGCAGAGAATGAGGTGTCTCCTTTTTCAAAACTCTCCAGAAGAAAGTGAAATATTTGACCAGAAGTAAACAAGTTCAGGATGATTGCATGAGATAGAGCAGATTTTATGAGGAACAGAAATAGAAAAAAAGTAATAAGTTAACAAGAAAATAAATTCCTTTTAGAACTTTGTTAGGCTTTTTTTTTTTTTTTTTAATTTATGGAAAGTTATTTCAATATATTAGATGTTTGCTGAACCTGGAGCTTTCATTTTGGTAATGATTTTTAAATCATATAAAATAGGTTTATTGAACCTAAGTTGAAATGTACCTGAACATTTTATATAATCTTCTTTCTCCTTCTAATATAAATTTTATTGTTTTTTCCATCTTGACTCTTGGTGCTAAACTTAATTAAATGATGAAGATGAATAAAATGGACTGAAGAGCCCTGGCTGATGTGGCTCAGGTGATTGGAGCATTGTTCCAAGTGCTGGAAGGTCGCAAGTTCGATTCCCAGTCAGGGCACATGCCTAGGTTTCGGGGTTGATCCCTGGTTGAGGTTTGTACAAAAGACAACCAATTGATGTATCTCTCTCCCATTGATGTTTCTCTCTCTCTCCCTCCCTTTCTCTCTCTCTCTTTCTCTCTCTCTCTCTCTCTCTCTCTCCCTTTTTCCCCCTGCCTTCCTTCCTTCCTAAAAATCAGTTTTAAATAAGCAAAAAAATAAATAAAATGGATTCTTGAATCAGCTGAGAGAACATGGAAAAGATATCTTTGTCCCAGAGTTTAATTATTTCACAAATAGTCACTGGGATTTAGCATTTTTTTCTAATTGCTAAGTATTTGAATAAATGTTTTGTAAAGTGTTTTTGTTTCTGGGTTATTTGTTCTGTGTGGGTTTTTTTGTTGTTGTGGTGTGTGTGTTTTTTGTGTTGTTGTTTTTGTTTTTTGTTTTTACTGAGCTACATATTAGTTTTATTTCTTGATCTGGAAAAGATGTTATTTATGAATATAGATACATCATTTTGAGATGTATTTTTACACATTATTTTTTTAATAAGTATTTATTGATTTCAGAGAGAGGAAGAGAGAAATAGAGAGAGATAGAAACATAAGTGATGAGAAAGCCATTGATAGGCTGCCTCCTGCACGCCCCCTACTGGGGATCGAGGCCTCAACCTCGGCTCATAGGTTGATGCTCCACCACTGAGCCATGCCAGCCGGGCAACAGACATTATTAATGTAAAGGTAAATGAGTTCTTGCAAAGTCTTAAAGAATGAGTTTCCAAAAATAATATTCAATCAAATCTTTGACCATAGAAATCATTGGTAAAAATGATGTTGACTTTGAGGAATTATAGACTACATTGGAAGCTTTGAATGGACTTTTTTGACAAGTGTGGTAAATTCAGACAACATTATAATATAATAAATGTTAGTTTTTAAACAAAAAGTAATTTTACATTTAACTCCTTTATGAGCTATTTTAAGCTAAAAAAGTAAAAATAAAGCAATATTTTTTTCTCTCTCTTCTTATTTGTATCCCCTGGCACACCACCTGCTTTTCCCATGTCCTAGCTCCCAAGATGGACTCAGTCCGGGTTCCATATCCCACATGTATATTATCAGGAACACAGAACAAAAGAAACAAACCTGGTTGAGAATTAGCTCATATGAAGAAAGCTATATGAGTTAGCATTAGTAAATGCATACTGTATTGATGCCCCTAAACTACAGATGGTCAATTTCTAGGCATAAATATCCCAGGAAAATGACACCATAATATAAATACCTTAGTTACAACACTTTGTATTTTTCCCTATTAACTGTGACACTATATTAAATGTTATGACCATTAAGAACTGAGGTAATAATGTCACTTATATTTATGATTATTCTTTTATCTATTATTGATATTAACCACTAGAAATCTGATTTATTATCTCATATTAATCCAGGTTCTTGGTTGTGAAATATAGAAATCAACTGTAGTTAACATAAGCAGAACAGGAATTCACAGAGTACATTTTTTGTAGCCCACCAAATTGGTAGGGAAATGGGTAGAGAATCAGTTTAGAGAAATGGAAACTAAAAAAAATAAGAGAGACAAAGGAAGGTGGAGTAGCCAGAAGCCTACTCTGCCAGGGCTGCTCTGCTGGCCACCATGACCTTTGGACACTGGATGGCAGTGTTGTAACCACAGAATTAAATTCTGAACTCCCCTTGCTGCTTTGTGACACTCACTGAAGATTTGAAGCTTCAGGCTGGTATATCTGATGGACCAAATCTAGGCCATGGGCCAAATCTAGGTCATGGGCCCTGATCCATTTGTCAAGGGTTATAGAGAGCAAGTGTCTGAACTTCCCAGTGCCCACTGTAAAAGGCAGAATACAATGTTGTATTCCAGAAACATATGTTTAGATGTAGGGTGACCAAAACCTGTAAATACCCACTACCCTTATCAGAATGAAGTAGATGAAAAAGCAAAGAGCATGAATTCTGAAGACTGACAGACTGGATTTGCATTGCAAATTGGGTATTACTACCTATCTGGTGATTCATAATGTACTAAATCTTATGACTATTATGCTTTGCATACCATGTGAAAGATTGTTGTGAGAAGTAAATGAAATAATTTATTTAAAGCGTGAGACTTGAAGAAGCTATCTAATGCATATTATTTAACACCTCCAATGGTAGTCTCTTTTGCTTTTCAAAAAAAATGTACTTGATATTGAGAATTCTACTTTCTGTTGTACATCTTTAATTGACATTAATAAAGCACTTCAAGCTGGTGTGGGTGGATATGCCTTCCTGTTGAAGAGAGAACAAAACTTTCAACAGGGAGCAGCTGGAGACTAATATTGGCGAGAGGAAAAGCAGAAAGTGTTGTGTGGCTTAATCATGTAAATCACAGATTAAGTCAACATAATAGCAGAGAAAATGTAGAGTATTTAAAATGTGTGTCTATAATGGCAAGCTCCCAGGGTCTTTTCTTTGGGATCAACAGAGGAAATAAACTAAATGAACATAATTTCATATATCCTGAGATAAAATAAAGGATTCATAAGCAAATGTTTTATTTTAGACTATAAATTTACTAAAATTTTCTTTACATGCAAAGCTCTTATGCAGCAGAATACAAACATTAGCTGCAAGAAAAAACAATAAGTAATAAAAGCTACTGACTATTAAACTTTCTTGAGGTTTCACACATCCAAATTAATCTGATTAAAAAAAGACTTTACCCCCTCTACTATATTGAAAAACTAAAACAGAAAACAAATCTAAAGCTTCAAGGAAGGTTATAGTATCCTCAATATATAAAATTTGAGCAAGAAATCAGGTAGGATTACATTGTACAACTGGAAAGTGGATTGAAGGCAATCTATGAAACCAAGTTTTTCAAATGACACTTATTCTGACATGCAAAACATGTAGTAAGGTTAAATTCTTGGCTGGCACTCCCATGGGCTAATACTACTTAAAAATTTTCAAGTAAAATGTTCAAGTGATCACAGGCTCTTTGTCAACAGGAAGTACATTGCATATAGTGATAAAGATCTAATATGTTGCTGATATAAAAGTTTCATCTGAGACACTCTTTCCCTAGTTAATTAATGCAAGTAGGGAATGGAGACGGCTATGGAGAGAAACCATTGCTACACACAGGAAAGTGTTATCTCTACTTTAAAGTGAATCTGCCCCTCCATATTTTTAAAATTTTATTTATGAATATGTGAATCTATATTTATTATTTATTTCATTACTCATCCTAAAATGATTTAGGAGCTATGTCTTGTAATGTAACGTTTTTAAAGATTTTATGGAAGACTTTGCATTCCACCTGTGTGGGAGATATTTTTAAGAAAAAGTGGTGGCCCGTTTTATATCTTTTATTAGCCAGCAGTCACGGATGTTCCAAGTGACTGATAGTTTCATTTTTTAACTTGACAACGATGGAGGTTTTTGTTTTTGTTGTTTTGTTGTTTTGCTTTTAAAAAAAAAAAAAATCCTCACCCAAAAGAATATGTTTTTTGTTGATTTTTAGAGAGAGAGAGAGAGAAATGTCCATGTGAGAGAGAAACGTCAATCAGTTTCCTCCCTGCAACCTAGGTATGTGCCTTGGCCATGAATCGAACCCTCAACCTTTCAGTGTACTGGACAATGCTCCAGCCAAATGAGCCACAGCAGCCAGGGCTGGAGCTTGTTTTTGTTTTATAGATTCAATTGAAGCAAAACCTGAGGATGCTCAGTTCCATGGAAGGTGTGAATTTGTAACATATTTGTATTACTGGTAATAATGTTCTGCAGTACACCATCAACCCCACTCTTTGGTTTGAATGAAAGCTCATACAGCACATCTTCAGTGAGAAGGGAGGTGTGGGATTGCGTAGGTGCTGCTTGGGCTGCAAACTTCTGAGCAGAATGGGTAACTATTATAAGGGACTTGATGGAATGGCAAATAGGGCCTCCGACAGGCCTGTAGATTACATTGTTCTTGGGCTAAAACCTCAAAGCCAGAGACACAGTGACTCAGTCCACATTCCAAACTTAATTCTCTTGGGCTTTGAAATTAATAAACATGATGCTCTGGACTTTCTACCTTCTCTGCTCCACTGTATTCTCAGGCTGTCAAAATAGGTAACAAAAATAATAAATACATGCATCTGAGGCATGGTGCTGCATTTATTTATCATTTCTAAAGTGCTTACAGTCTTGAGCAGATATTAATTAAAACTGTATCATCTATAATTTTACACGTGTGGGGTAGATAAGGAAGTAGTTTAACAAAGTTAACATTTAGTAACAATATTGTTTATTATCTTTCTGTAAAGCTTGTTATAAGACATAGTTCTCCTTATTGAAGTTACACTTGTGAAAAAATATAGCTTTCGATTTTATTTTATGAAGCAAATTTAAATTTGATATGAAAACATTGTAATAGTTGCACACACAAAAATAATACAGACAAATCTCACTTATGAAAATTGATTAAAATAATATATAACCACCCAAATTTAGTCCATGAAGCAAATGCAGTTGAATAGCAAAAATCAGTTATTTCAAGTTTCCAGAGGGAAGGGGGAAAGTGAGGAGGGAAGAGATTAACCAAAGAACTTATATGCATTGCCCATGAACACAGACAATAGGGTAGTGAAAGCCTGGGGTGGGGCAGGAACCTGGTGGTGGGAGGAAGGGGGAGGAAAAAGGGGGACATCTGTAATACGATCAATAATAAAACAAATCAGTTATTAAGAGGTATCATATTAATACACCTAAAAAAAAGAAATCACATAATCATCTCCATATATAAGTTTTTTGTGCAACTTTGATAAAATCTTAATTAAAAAACAAAAACTAACAAAATACATATTGATGAATATTAAAATAACAAACAAAACAAGTATGCACGCTTGTGCACATATCACCTTTCCATTCAGCATACACAAAAGAGGAAGTCTTAGGTCATGCCCACTGATGTAAAGAAAAAAGATTGATCCTATGCCTAGCAACTTATTGGACAGACCTATAAATGTAATCGCACAAAGCAAAGGGAAGCATAAAAATGATAAAATAAGAAATTATCTCTAAAAAAATGTAAGACAGCTTTTATAAATAACAATAATTTAATAAAATAGTAGGATATAAAATTAGCACAAATATTAACAGCCTTCATATGGACAAATAATAACCAGCTAGGCAATATGATGGATGAAAAACCTCCATTTATAATAGCAACAAATTTTAAAATACCTACACATGAATCTAAAAAGAAAAAAATACATAGCTATTCCTGAAAAACAAAAAGGTAGATTTGTACAAATAGTAAAACATATTTATAGATAAAAAATAATTTAACATCCCAAAGCTTATTTCTAAGTTAATTAGAAATAAAATGTCATTGTACTAAAATCAAAGTTTCTCTTTTATTTGTAGGTAAAAAAATGTATTTAAAACTTCCCATGGGGAAAAAGAGTCACAATATGGAAATAAACACTGACGTAAAGGAAAGAAAAATGTGTGAGAGTGTGTGTGTTTATGTGTGTGTAATAGGGAGCTGAAGTGGGGGGAGCTAGGCTGTCACAAAGGAGAGCATTGTTTAAAAGCTCCACCATGAATAAGAACGGTATTGCTGTGTGAATAAATACATAGCCCATTAAACTAATAGAAATTATAGAAGTAGATCCAAGAATATACTGAAGTGCAGTATATGATAAAGATAACAGCTCCAATTTGTAGAGAAAAAAAAGACTTGCTGATTAATAATGTAGAAACAGACATTTGAAGAAAAAAATAAAATACAATTTGCACTATGTAAAATATCTCAGTATAAAAATATCAGTAATCTATATAAATATATAGATTACTATTTACATTACTGATATGTGTGTGTGCATATATATATATATATATGAAAAAAATCCATAATAGCACTCAAACATCAACAGGACATAGAGGCAAATTTGCTTCACACCTGAGTAGGGAAAACATTCAGTTATTGGGTTTTAGCATTTTAGGATTGCCATAATAAAGTACCACAGACTGGGTGCTTCATAAACAAGAACTTATTGTCTTACATCTGGAAGCTGGAAGTCCAAAATCAAGGTGCGTCCAAGATCGGCTTCCTGTGGGGGAGCAATCTGTTCCAGGCCCTCTTGGCTTACAGATGGCCCTCTTCTCCCTACCTCTATTTACACCTTCCCTCCAGGTTTCCGTCTCCATGCCCAAATTTCCCCCTTTTGTGAGTACACCAGTCATATTGGATAAGGGTGCACACTAATGACCTCATTTTAACCTAACACCTCTGTAAAGAACCTGCCTGGAAATAGGGTCACCTTCTGAGGTACTGGGTATTAGAACCACAACGTATCTTTTATGGGGGAGGGGATCACTTCGATCCATAATAATTCTGAAAAGCAATTAAAAAATCCAAAAGCCTAAAAGACACATGATAAATTAGAATTGTAGAAAAATAATACCATATTTAAACTTTTATAAAGCATATTAAAAAAATACCAGAGCAAACAAGTGACAATCAATAGGAAAATAGCACTAATTTAGAAAGTGGATCAGTTTTTTTTCTTTTATTCTTTTTTTTTAATCCTCACTAGAGAATATTTTTTCCATTGCTTTTCAGAGAGAGTGGAAGGGAGAGAGAGAGAGAAAGGGTGAGAGAAAAATATCAATGTGAGAGAGATGCACCAATTGGTTGCCTCCAGAACTCGCCCCAACCAGGAGCAGAGGATTGAGCCTGCAACCAAGGTATGTGCCCTTGGCTGGAATCAAACCCTGTACCCTTCAGTCTTCCGGGCCGACATCCTAATCACTGAGACAAACCAGCTAAGAAGACTAAAAAGTGGTTCTTAAAAAATAAAAAAAATGTACATAACTCAATGGAAAGAAAGCCAAAAATATGATGAGACAAATCACAGGGGAAAAAATGGCTCCTGGACATATGCTAAGTTAATAATAATTTTATAGATGTCATATCATTTCTCTCTTATTAGATTGGTTAAAAGTCTGATTCAGCAATCTCATTTTTTGAAATCTAGTCCAAAAACACATGGCAAACATAGGAAACTCTTTATTCACAAGATTATTATTGGTGGCATTATCTATGAACAAATGAATGGAAATAACCCTACTATCCCTCAGAGAAATGTAAGGACCAATTAGAAAGAAACTGTGAACTCTATTGAATACTGTAATTGTTGATAATATTTGCACCAAAACTCATCAAAGTTGCCAGCATCCTTCCTCAAGTATAACTTCCAATCATAAATATTTTCCTAAGTAGAGAGATTACAAAAACTGCACACAACACTGTCTGGAAGTAAGCGAGGGGGAAAGGGAACAAACAAGGGACAGGAAGAGGGACGCAGGGAGAATGAAAATCACCAGAAACAATCCTTAACAAAAAAAGTATCAGGAACCCATGAATAAATGCCTCAATGACCCCATATTTTAATAGATCATTCTGAGTGCATTCTGTGATTTTCAGAAGTCCTGCAAAATTGAGTCCAGCAAAGTCCAGCTCTTTAACTCACAGCGACAACACTGACAATGCCCTAAATTTTGGCTTTTCTTCCTTGACTATCTCACTTCCCCTTTTCCCTCACTCTAATTCCCTTAGATTATCTCCTAAATAAACTACCTAAATGCAAGTCATTGTCTCAGATCCTGAGTTAGGGCTAACCTAAATCAAGGTAACAGGAAACTTTACAATAAAAGGGATGACTAGAACCACCTGAATACTTATCATTTTTATCATCGCTAAATTTGAGACAATCAAATACTAAATGCATGTGTGATGCAATATTCATTATATAACAATATCAATGAAGGGTATGTGCCCAATCCACCACTCCCAAATAACTTATAACCATAACTTTAAAGCTAAAACCCATTTAAAAATAATATAAAAAAGGCCATAATGTAGAAAACCAACAATTCCATAAGACACCCACTCTCACTTCTTCAATGTAATGAATAAATGAATCATAGACTGCCCTAGACTGAAAAGTAAAAATTAGGAACATGATAGCCAAATTTAATGAGTGAGCTTTATTTGAATTTGGACTCAAACAAGATACATTTTTTTGAAATCAGAGGGCATCTTTGTTGGAGCTGCTATAACAAAGTACCACAGACTACGTAGCTTATAAACTATAGAATTTTTTTTTCTCACTGTTCTGGAAGCTGGAAGTCCAACACTATGGCACCAACATGGTTAGACAAGAGATCTATTCTGTATATTTCTAGTTGTATCTTCACATGGCAGAGGATTCTGGAGAGCGTTGTGGGATCTCTTTCCCAAAGCAGAAATTCTATTGATGAGGGCTCACTGTCATGACCTAATGACCTGCCAAAGACCCCCGCCTACTGATACCATCACCTTTGGGGGGCAGAATTTTGACATAAGAATTTGAGGAGGACACAAACATTCAGACCATGTTTCAGAGGGGGGATTTGAATAAGCTCTAGACACTGTTGGGTGGATTAATTGCATTGTGATAATATAAATAAATATCTATATGTTTTAAAATATTGAAATTTCACCCAGCTAGTGTGTCTCAGTGGCTGAGCTTTAACCCATGAACCAGGAGGTATGGGTTCCATTCCCAGTCAGGGCACATGCCTAGGTTTTGGGCTTGATTCCCAGTAGAGGGTGTGCAGGAGGGAGTCAATCGATGATTGTCCCCTGTCATTGATGTTTATATCTCTTTCACTCCCTCTTCTTTCCTCCCTCTGAAATCAGTAAAAATAAATAAATTAGTTTTAAAAACCTAAAAAAAAGATATTGAAATTTCCATGTCTCAAAAATATATACTGAAATGCATAGGTTATAGGGATATGTCTTGGGTTTGTTTTAAAGTAATTCAAAAAGGTTAAAAACAAACCAATAATGAAATAATGAAAGGGCAAGATAGATATATGGAATAAGGCAAAATATTGATATGTCTTGGAACATGGATGATGAGGGTGAGAAGTCACGTTATAGTCTCTATAATTTTATATACATTTGAAATTTTTTCATAAGATAACCAACTCAATGATGTGCCTGCTTCTGAGAAAGAGCAATCAGGCAGAGCTGGACAGACAATGTGAACGGAAAGAAGTTTAAGGTAACAAGAGAGAAGGCCCGAATATTCACACGTAGGAGGGAGATAAAGGGTGAGGAATGAGACAAAGCCAATCGGACTGGTCCAGCAGGAGGATACGATGCCCTGTGAGCCATTGCCATGGAGAGTCAGAGGTGAAAGCTGCACTGCCATGAATTGAAGAGGACAATGGAGAGGAAAAACATTTTTTAAAAGAAGCTTTGTATTCAAATGAGAATGCAATAGGGCGGTTGGTAGCCAGAGGAGTGGGGAGGGGCAAAAAAAAGATATTTTTAAAAATGATAATAATACTCATTTCATAGTATTTGGAATACTCAGGACTATATTTACCTTTTTGAAATGCCATAAAATATACTATAAAATATCTTACTCTGAAATGAATTTATTTCTCCTACTCATCAGTCATGATTTCCATAAAACAAAGATACACATATGCCTTCATGAAAAGCACCAAGCTGTGAACTATGAAAAGTGAGGGTTTAAATCAACCAAGAGAACTTAGGCAAATTTAGCTCCTGAGCAGGGATTTGTGTTTTATTTGTAAAATGTAAAGATGTTTTGCCAATTGTATAGGACTTTCCCTGAAATACAGAATATATATAAATTAACGTAGAACCTAAACATCATCACTGCATTATGGAGCAGGTAATAGCAATAAGAATAATAAGAGAACTAGGGGTAACATGTACACTATTTTGAGACACTTCATACAGGTATTTTAGATATTCTATCTCATAATGATATTATAGAACAGCTTGCTAAGATGGTAATAAACTACACAACACATTAGTACCTTGTCATGCTTAGAGCATAGCTACTTATAAAAAAACTCACTGAATCATCATGGAATAGCATTTGTGCAAACAAGATTTGGCCACCATTCCTTCAGTGAATGTAGAGAAAATAAGCTATGCTTACTGAAAGCTGTGCTGAAGTTAATCAGGGTATTGTTAAGGAAAGTATATTAATAGGTAGGCTCTTACACCTGAAAGAAACTAGGTCAGACTAATGAATGACTCTTGATTTTGAGTCTACTACCACCTACTCTGTTTGAGAGATGTGGAATTCAAATAAGCGCTTTGGGAGATGTTGTTTTCACTCGTTTGTTTGACAAAAACAGAATAAAATGTTAACCTCTGAAAGTTTAATTGTCGCATTGAAAAAATTGACTTAAAAAGTCTGGTTCTAGGAATTTATTATAGGAAAATAATCATTGATACATAAATATTTAGGTTCTGAATTGTGAATGGGGAGCTTTTCAAACATGTAAATATCTATTACCAATAAGTATCTCCGACAAGTGCTGGCTATATGACTTTTGGCAATATTTGAGATCTTTTTGTGCTTGAATCTTCAAACATAAAATGGAGAATAAGTGTTTTTTATATCATAAGGTAAGTGTATTTGAAAAGTTCTGGATCATAGAACGTGTTCAATAAAGGCAGTCTTTACCATAAAGGGCCTTGAAATGGAAAACAATGAAGGCATTAAAAATAAGCCTGCATATAACAACTAAATGCAAGGTGTAGTCCCAGATTGGACTTTGGAATAGGAGAAAGAAAAAAAAAAATTACTGAAAAAACTGGTAAAATCAGATAAAGCCTATGGTTTAGTTAATGGTGTTGGTCAGTATTAACCCATTAGTTAATAACTTTACTGTGGCTATACAAGATGTTACTACCAGGGGAAGCTGGTTGACATGTATATGAAAATTTTCTGCTATTTTTGCACATTTTCATTAAGTTGGATATTAGAGGATAAAAATGTCCTTAAAACCTTGTAGCAAAAATAAGTAATGATGTGCAAATATGCTCATCATCTAGATTTTAAGTGAATTAAGCAGGTTATAGAGTATGTATAGAACAATGCTATATTTGTTCAAAAAATAAATTTATGGCCCTAGCCAGTTTTGCTCGGTGGTTAGAGAATCAATCCGAGGACTGAAGGGTCTTGGGTTCAATTCTGGTCAAGGGCGCTTACTTCCATTGCAGACTGGATGCCTGGTCCCGTCACCCGTGGGAGGTGGCCAATCGGTGTGGCTCTCTCACATCAGTGTTTCTCTCTCTTGCTCCTTTCCACTCTCTCTGAAAAGCAATGGAAAAAATATCTTCAGGTGAGGATTAAAAAATAAATAAATTAAAATAAATAAATAAATTTATGCATTAAAAGGCAGAAATAAATAAAGCACTAGATTCACAATGGTTCTTTTGATAGTATGGAAATATAAATAGTTTTTTAAAATTCCTTAGTCGGTATTTTTAAGTTTTCTACAATATTTTATAATAAAAGAATTATAAAGTACTTGTTTTAACTTGATATACTTCTTTCCTGAATTTAGTGTAATTATTTGATTCCAATTCTGTTCCAATCAGATTAAACTAGCTTATATGCATAATATATTAAGCTAAAACTAAAAATTGCTGAACATGATTTTGTCATTTCATTTCAACTCATGTTTCTCTATTCGAAAAAATTGAAACATCACTTAAAGTGATGAAACATTAAAACACAGATGGATGTGTAAAACATATAAGATTCAGTGTTCATTAAGACCTAAGAAACAGAAACAGATCAGGATTCAAGTAATCATTGTTGGAAAATATTGAACATAAACTCATTTGTTTAGTTGATTTGGAAGTCTAAATAAGCCCCTTATGAAGAACAACATGCTTCAAGACAAACACCAATAACCAGTCACATTTTTCTACTGCATGTTCTCCTAGAAGAGATGATTCAAAATGAATAAAATTGGTCCCTACTTACAAAGAACCCTTGGAATAGATTTGCATGTAAACAAAGAATCACAAATGAGGCAAAAGATAGTAGAAAGTAATTCATTCTCTCAGGAATATCACAGAGAATTTCATAAAGAATATAACAACTGAGTAGAATTTTGAAGAATAGATAAAGTAGAATTATACACCAGGCAGAGATCATAACAGCCACAAGTTTACAAACAAAAAGTGACTGAACCTTTTAGGAGTTTTTTTAGCTACAAGTTGCAGAAAACCTGACTAATGGGAGTTTAAATCATGAGGTTATTTATTTGAATAAAGAAAGACAAGCAGTTGTACATGGGTTCAGTAACTCCACAGATTTAGGCTGTTGAATTAGTATAACTACAATTGTTTTATTTTCCTCTCACAGTTGTATGATTGCTACCATAGCTCCAGACATCATATCCAGTTCTTCCTATGAGCCTTTTCTTTTATCAGTAAGTAAACATCCTTCATAGAAGTCTCAGTAAATTTCCAATTATGTGTATTTTATATGTTGGACAACATTATTATTTTTAATTTCAAAGGAGTCTAAGAATGAAAATAGTTTTTAAGCCTCTTTAGTAAGTGATAGTCAAGAGTAAAGAGGAATAAAATTGTTCAGACCATTGCAACTAGTCTGCCAACAGTGCATTAAGGGAAATAAATATATCTCTACTGCTGAGAAGTAAACTACAAAAATAAAGTATCAGAGAATGATACTGAAGAAATCAACAAATTTCAGGGTTTGAGCAAAGCCTGGTCTTAGCTGGAGTGATCTTGGGTAGCCAAAAAAGAACTTAAAATAGTATAATCATATACAAATTTTCAGAGGCACAGTGAGGCATTAACACAAAAAATGGAAAGTCAGAGAAATCAAAGAGGTTCTATATAAATGGATAGATCTCATGTTTATGAATAGGAAAACAACATTAAGATGTCAGTTCTTCCCAACTGGATCTATGGATTCAAAGCAATCTCAGTAAAAATCCCAGCATGCTGTTTTGTAGGTATTGATAAATTAACTCTAAAGTCAATGGAAAGGCAAAAGATCCAAAATAGCCCACACAATATTAAAGAACAATAAAGAGAACTGACACTACATGAATTCAAGACTTACTATAAAGTTATAATAATCCAGACAGTCAGTGTGGTATTGATGAAAGGATAGGCAAATAGATCAATGAAACAGAATAGAGAGCACAGAAATAGACCCACACCAATACTGTCAAATGATGTTTGATAAGCAAAGGCAACTAAATGGGAAACAATAGTTTTTTCAACAAACGATGTTAGAAAAATTGGGCATCCTATGCAAAAAAAAAAAAAAGAATCTGGACACTGACCTTACAGCTTTCATGATAATAAACTCCCAATGTATCATAAATTTATCTCTAAAATGCAAAACTATGAAAGTTCTAGGTTTATCAGTGTTGGGTTGGCCAATTTGTTTTAAAAGAAAATACCAATAGCAAAATCCAGAGAAGTAACAATTGATAAATGGAACTTCACAAAAAAACAAAAATTTCTTCTTTATAAAAGATACTGTTAAGAGCACAAAAGACCAGCCATAAACTGTGAATAAATATTTATAAAGCACATATGTGAAAAAGGGCTTGTAGCCAAAATCTACAAAGAACTCTTAAAACTCAAGAAAACAAACAATTAAAAAATGGGGAAGAGGTCTTAACAAACACCTCACCAAAGACGATTTACAGATAATCAAGGAATAATGAAATAATTCTCAACATCATATTTCGCTAGGGAAATGTAAATTAAAACAAGGAGATACTACTACTTATCTAATGTCCAAAACACTGACAAAACCAAACGCTGACGAGGCGTAGAATAGCAGGAACTCTCGCATATCACTGGTGGGAATGCAAAACGGGGCAGTCACGTTGGAAGACTACTTTGCAGTTTCTTTAAAAACTAAACATCCTAGTAGCATAGGATCTAACAATACCACTGTAGTATTTACCCAAACAAGTTGAAACTTATGCCCACTTAAAATACGCACCCAAACATTTTCAGCAGCTTCGTTTATAATTGCCAAAACTTGGAAGCAACCAAGGGGGTCGTCATCGGTCAATGGCCAAGCAAACTGCACTACATCCATACCATGAAGCATTACTCAGTCATAAAAAGAAAGGAGATATCAAGTCACAAAAAATATGTGGAGGAACCTTAAAGTGCGTATTGCTAAGTGAAAGAAGCCAATCTGAAAAGACTACCTACTGTATGATTTCAAATCTATAACATTTTTGAAAATGCACGTCCATATAGATAGTACAAAAGGTCAGTTTTGTGTTCCCAGGGGCTGGGACGGGAGGGGGAGAGAGAGAAATAGATAGAGCACAGGGGCTTGTAGTGCAGTGAAACTATTCATTACAATACTGTAATGGTAGATACTTGACGTTACGCATTTGTCCACTCCCCAAAAATCTATTTAACACAAAAAGTGAGTGTTAATGTAATCTACAGAGTTTAGTTAATAATAATGTATCCATACTGGTTATTCAGTTATTAAAAATGCACCACACCCGTCCAAGGTGTTACTAATAGGGGAAACTGTGGGGCAGGAGTGAAACTGTACTTTTGCTCATTTGTTCTGTAAATCTATCCCACCCCCCAAAATAATGTTTATTTATAGAAAAAAAATTTAAAGGTTGCAATTGAAAACCATGACAGCAGTTGGGAACACGAATGTAAATAACCGAAAAAATAATAGCAAAGTTCAAACTAGGACAGAATTAAGGGAAATGGAGAAATGGGAATGAAGGGAGATATTTAAATTTGGCATCAATGTCACTTAAAGGTTAGATTGGATCAAGAGGGTAGAAGACCATGAGAAAAGAAAAGGAATCTAGATTGATTTTCATGATTTTGATCTGTGTGCCTGAGTATGGAAAAAAGATTATGGTGGAGAACAGATAATGATTTCATCTTTGAATTTCCTGAGTTTTACTTGATAGTGGCAATGAAATAGATGTTCAATAAAAAAATAATATGGCTGAAAATTTAAAATCAAAGATGCTCTCCTGTCCAAGATTTGGGAGTGTAGTGCTTTTAGAATATACTTTGACTCTTTACTACTACTCTTCTCTACTCTGTAAGGCAATTTTAGAACAGAGTGAGGAAAGATTTTAAAATCTGCTTAAACTATGCTAATGGGAGCAAAATTAAAGGGGGCTGAATGAAAAGAGTCAGACATTGTGAAAGAGCAAGTACTGAGTGTTATTCCCAAATTATTAGGCAGTATAATTTTGCATAACACCTAGAGTGGAAAGAAACTGACTTAGATATGAATGCACTACAAATCCTTTAGCCTAAGACACTTCAACTGTGTTTCTGAAAATATTTTGATTTTTTGGCATAAGTGCCACTGAATATCATTGCCTCCAACTAAACAGAACACTCTGAAAATTGAGCTGGTAATTTAGATAGCATATCACAACAAGTGTAACAAAGCTGGAGAATATTAAAGGATATGCAAATGAACTCATGAATATGAATACCACCTAAAGTTACAGATACTGTCCTACCATCATAAAATTAAAAATAGAATTTTATTATAAAGACTCAAGATCTGTAGAATAAATTAAAAGTGGTTAACTATCCATAGGATTCTAATTTCATGAAAGACAACAGGTTGCTTTGGTTTAATTTTTTAATGTGAAAATGAAATGTATGCTAAATACTTATAGAGCTATAAGTTAGAATATAAATTACTTTGGTTTAATAGTAGTAATTCCTAATATTTTGATAATTATCTATGTTTTTTTACACCAAGTACTTTTTTCTATATTTTTTTCTTCTTTTAAATTGAAGTACAATGGCATACCATATCCTACTAGTTTCAGTATACACCATAGTAACTCAATATTTGTATGCACTGTGAAATGATCACCACAATTAGTCTAGTTACCATCTGTCATTGTACAAAGTTATTAAAGTATTATTTACTATATTCTTTCTGCTGTACAGTACAGTCTATGACTTATTTATTTTATAACTTGAAGTTTGTACCTCTTAATCCCCTTCACCTATTTCACCCACCTTTTGACCCCTCCCCACTCTGGTAAATATCAATTTGTTTCCTGTAACTATGAGTCTGTTTTCTGGGTTTGTTTGTTTGTTTTGTGTTTTAGATTCCACATACAAATAAAGTCATACGGTATTTGCTTTCTCTCTCTGACTTACAGTATTAGCTTAATACCCTCTAGCTCCATCCATGCTGTCACAAATGGTAAGATTTCATTCTTTTTTATGGCTGAATAATATTCCATTGTGCATCACCACATCTTCTTTGTCCTTTCATCTACCAATGGACACTTAGGTTGCTTCCATATTTTGGCTACTGTAAACACTGATACAATGAACATAGGGATGCATATATCTCTTCAAATGAGTGCCCTTGTTTTCTTCACATAAATACTCAGATGTGAAATTGCTAAACCATATAGTAGTTCTACTTTTAATTTTTTGAGGAACCTCCATGCTGTTTTCTATAGTGACTGTAGCAATTTACAATCCCACCAACAGTGCACACGGGTTTCCTCTCTCCACCTCCTTGCCAACACTTGTTATTTCTTGTCTATTTGATGATTGTCTTTCTGACAGGTGTGAGGTAATATTTCATTTGGTTTTGACTTCCATTTTCCTGATCATTAGTGATGTTGAGCATCTCCTCATGTGCCTGCTGGCCATATGTATGTCCTCTTTGGAAAAATGTCAATGCAAGTCTTCTGCCCATCTTTTAACTGGGTTGTTTGCTTTTTAAATATTAAGTGGTGTAAATCCTCTATAAATTTCAGATATTAATCCCATATCAGTTGTATGATTTATATATATCTTCTCCCATTTAATAGGTTGCCTTTTCATTTTCTTAATGGTTTCCTTTGCTGTGCAAAAGGTTTATAATTTGATGTAATTTCGTTGTCTATTTTTGTTTTTATTGACCTTCCCTGAGGAGAGTGGACCAAAAAATATTACTAATTGCTTTCATAGAAATGTTAAGGGCTATATGAATCATGCAAGGTAAACAAGGCAGGCAGTAAAATATTTATTTATATATGAATAAACTGTGTCTAAGAGAATTTAAGCAAGTTGTTCCCATCAAAAAATACATTGAATTTCAAGTCTGCTGACTGAAACATAGGACATTTTATAACAGATGAGTTTCTTAGAGTGTGCCAGATATTAAATGTGCTGTTGTCATTTTTTTACGCTACTCTGAAATATCTCTAATCATCAGAAAGAGGGAAAAACACTTTTGAGTCCCTGAGGTAGCTTTCTGAAGAGGAAGTGTAGTCATCTTTGAGGCATTGAGGAGAGCTTTCCTGAGAAGAACCAAGTATGTACTCCATGACCTGAAAAATGAGTTGTAACACCTTTTGTGTGAAGAATATATATTAAAAAAAAAAAAGGTATGTTTTCCAGTACACGCTGTGAGCAAACTGGCACCCGCCCTAGCTGAGCACTCCGGAGCTAGTTTACATAACACAAGATTACACAAATAAGCAAAACTTGTGTTGTTATGAAAATGGTTTAACGATCTAGGACATCTCTATATTCTCACTAAGCAGAATTTACAACCAGTGAGGGAGCAATGGATCATAGCATTGCCTAACTCATTTGGGTTATTTTAAATCGTTCATAATTATTTTATGAATTTATTTTCTTCCATTATTATAAAAGTAATTCATCTATAATCGCATATAATTCCAATTGAAATATATGTGACTAGTTATGCAAATGTCATCCAGCTAACCTCAGCATTACTTCCGTGTGTTTTAATTAGATAACCCCCTAAAGTTCTGTCATTTTTGCTTTTTCTTATCTCATTTTATGTGTTTTCTATGAGGAGCTTTATCCATTCCCTTTATTAGAATTACCACTCATGGGCTGACAATAACGAATCTTTTTCCTAAAATTGAGACAAAAACACTACTGTCCGCGGGTATATTCACTACATCAGACCAGCCACAAAGCTGGGATTATCCAACTTTATTTTGTGTCATTCTTTTCCCACTTCCAATTGGTCATGATTTTTCAATGCATTGCTCACAGCACTACCAGGGTGGTATATTTCTTAAAGAATATGGTGGCTCATTCACTACTAAAAATTATTGCAGATTTCTCATGGCCTACAGAAAAGAAAAAAAAAAATGAACTCTTATGGAGCAGTCAAGGCAAATCTCTGTAATCATGTGCCTTTTCCCACCTTCTAAGTTCCCAGCATCTATACTAGACCCTTGCACTCTCTACCTTCACCATTCTGAACCCCCTACAGTCCCAAGGGTAAGTCAACTTTTTAGTTTTGTTTTTGTTTGTTTGTTTCCTGCTTGTGTTTTGTTTGTGTGTGTGTTCCCCCCCATAATGTATACTTCTAAAAGACTATTATTATATACCTGCCCTATTTACCTCGCATGACTAAAATGCTTTCTATCCCTTGTTCACCAATTGTTTTTCATTTTTTGGTGGGGATGATTGAGTGGAATTTAATAAAAGGTCTATTTACATATTTGCAGGCAAGGTTTAAGAAAAGCAACAAGCAATTATGCTGTATATTGGGTCTGATAATAGCTAGAAACCATTTCATTCTCAACCTGAAAGGACAAAAGAAGAAAGCAATTCCTAGAACCCAAGAGTGGGTCATCTGGTAGACCACAGCCAACTGACAGTTACTTCAACAGGAGGCCGGTAAAAAAATGAACACCATGGCCCTATTTTCCACCTGCCTTTCATTGGCTAAATGAAAAATCTGTATAAAGATGCAGCCCATCTAGCTGAGCCTCTTGGGACACAGAGCAGCTACTGCAGGCAGAGTTGGAATTCAGCTCATTTCATTACATGTTGTTATCTTTAAACACACACACACACACACACACACACACACACACTTCATTTTAACAAGAAAATAATAATAAAAAGTTTACACATTTCTCCCAAACCCCACCACTGGCAACCAGCAAACCATTTGCTTTATCTATGAACTTGGGTTTGTTTTTTGGTTTTGGTTTTGTTTCTTTAGATTCTACATATAAGAGAAATCATATGGTATTTGTCTTTCTCTGTCTGATATATTTCATTTAATGCCTTCGTGGAGGTCTCTCTCTGTTGTTGCAAATGCAAGATTTCATTCTTTTTTATTGCTGAATAATATTCCATTGTGCATATATATGATTTATACATTTAATCGTCAACGGACGCTTAGATAGTTTCCATGTCTTGGCTCTTATAAATAAGCGGGCAATGAACATTGGTATGCATATATCTTTTTGAGTTAGTGTTTTCATTTTCTTCAGATAAATACCCAGCTGTGGAATTGCTGGATCCTACAATAGTTATTTTTTAAAATTTTTTAAGGAAGCTCCATACTGTTTTCCATAGTGGCTGCACCAATTTACAGTCTCACCAACATCACACAAGGGTTCTCCTTTTTCCATATTCTCACCAACACCTTTTATTTTTTGTCATTTTTTTATAATAACCAACCTGAGAGGTGTGAAGTGATATCTCATTGTGGGTTTGATTTGCATTTTCCTGATGATTAATGAGATTGATCATCTTTTTTCCTTTATTTTTTTTAAAACATATCTTTATTGATTTCAGAGAGAGGAAAGGAGGGGGAGAGAGAGAGACAGAAACATCAATGATGAGTCATTGATCGGCTGCCTAGCCCACAACCCAGGCACGTGCCCTGACTGGGAATCAAATCCCGATCTCCTGGATCCTAGGTCAATGCTCAACCGATGAGCCACGCCCGGCCAGGGGGGGGGTTAACATCTTTACATGTATTTGTTGACCATCTGTAAGTCTTCTTGGAAAAAATGTTTATTCAGATATTTTGCCCTCTTTAAATTGGGATGATTAGTTGAGTTTTAAGAAAATTCACCAAGAAATTTTCTGCTCAACTTTTCAGATTCAGTGCAATTGTTACCTTCTATGGAAAGCCTTTTATTTTTCTCTCCTTTGTATATATATATTATTGTCTTTATTTGTTTACAAGCCTAGACCTGCCTGGTGTCATCTAGCTGGTCTTATTGAAAATAGTAACTAAAATAGAGCTGCATTCCTTGAGTTCACGAGATCCTGATGCAGCTATTTCAATGAGAAAACATTTTAAATATTTTAAATAAGTATGAAAAATTATTTAATAGTCTGCTTTTTTGGCAAGGTATATACAAAATGAAAGTTTAATGTCTCTTCTACATCTTACCTCCTTCGGGGTCTAGATGGGAGATGGTCAGATGCATGAAAATGGCTAAGATTCACATCACAAGTCACATAAAAATGTCTTACATGAAAACCAGAACTGTGTGCCAAAGAAACTGAGAATATATTTAGATAAGAAAGGTCAGGTATATTAGCCCCTATGTAACTATATTTAAATAACTATAAAGATAAACAGAACAAGACAAATAATGTACATACATATATAGTAGATATAGATATAAATTTTTTTTTTTGCTTTTCCAGGATATACCTGATATGCTTTCTGATAAACTTAATTATTTTCTGTATAATAGGGACAGACTGGAACCCTAGAATTTACCAGAATGAATTAAGAGGAACCAAAACATCCAAGGAAGTCAAGTGAAACCAGAATTATATAGACTAGAGTTTCTCAGAATTCTTTTTTTTTAATTATCACTTCCCTAAAGAGTCTTGTTAGACATTTTCTATTAATGCCCTCTTATGAGATTTTAAAGCCCCAGATATACTTTATATCTGTTTATGTATTTTCCACACATCTGCACTTTATGCATTAAAATATTTTTCTTTTAACCTTCTGCAAGGGGGTGGTATTGCCTCCATTGAGAATGCATACCTCTTTTTTCAATAGAAAAAAGTCAGAAAAAAATCCTCTCATTTTATAATTTTGTCCTAACCATGGACACATGTAAACTTTTCTTCCTTGTTTTCTTTAGCATAATGAGACAAACTAAAAATTTGTGAAATGTGACTAAGATTGCTGTACTGCTAGGTAGTATCAGTCTCCAGGGGACCCTCATATTTCCTGTAAACTCCAAGGTTTCCTCTGAGAATTTTCTGTACTGCGTTTTATGCACATGAAATATCTCTGGAGAATATGAACCAAGGTAGATAATAAGGTTTTGGGCTAAACTTGAAAAGACAGCCACCTTCAGTGTCTGTTCTTTCAATGTGAATATTCTAGGCCACTTCAGAATGATACCTAGACATTTATCTGTCTCAAAGTAAGGAGATGGGGACAATACTGAATGGAGACCCGTACCGAGAAGCGATAAAGGAAAGACCAAAGTTGTAGATTATTTACATAGACACTGGAGAACTGGCTGTTTTCTGAAACAAAATCCTTTGAAGTTTTTCTCAGAACTGTAGAAGTCTCAATTCATTCTCCTACTGGCAGACAAAATAAACACAAACAAATGAACTGCATTAGTTGCATTATACAAAGAACCTATGCCTCACTCAATAAAAATACTTACTGAATAATGCTTTGGGGATTGAAAGACTTTTGTACCACTGGAGAAATGATCTTAAAATAATAAGACTAAAAATTTAAAAGTTCAGAACATGTCTAAAACTGTTTCTTCATTTGGGTGATATCATCTCAATCACAAGCAGAATCTCAGCACCCCATTGTTAGGTCCCTAAGAGGCCTTTGTAGACTATAGTGAAATTATCACAGGTATATTTGAATGCTAATGATGGTTATTCTACTTAACCACACAATCATCACAGAACTCTCTCAAAGGCAAAATATATGGCTGTAAGCAAGTTAGAAAAGCTGAAGAACTTTTTCTCATAAATGAACTGAAGACCACCTTGCCTATTGCATAATAACTATTTAACACCTTGTAGTTCAAACAGTTTTTCAAATATCTCCTATTTTTGTGGGTCACCTAGACTAACAGCAATTTTTTGCCTACTGTAATGGGACATAAGAATAAAAATGATCAATCCCTTAAAATGTTAATCATGCTAAAAAACCTGCCAGCCCTGAGAAGGACTGGAAGGGCAAAAACTAAAATAGAATACCTAAGGCATCTGCAGGTCAGGTCTGAGATGACCCAGAAAGGATTTGATTGTATTTATCTTTATGTAAAAAATTAGAATTTGTTAACCAGAACTTCTTGGGCTTGTAGTGGCCACACCCATTCTGACCAATGACCTCTGTTCCTAGTTTGGACTGACAGAAAGCACTTTCCCTATGTCACCCCAACTTTACTTGGCATGTGTCTGTCTTCCCTTTGTCTAGTGCTATTCCTCCAATGTTTTGCAGGGAACATGCCTATAATGCCTGGCCTTCCCCTTGCTCCTTTCCTATTATTAGTAGCTAGTTAATTATAAGAGTATCACTACTAGTGTTGAGTGGAAGCTAAGACATGTGGCTGAGAAGTAGCTAACATAGCAATTGTTAGAGTAACCTTTAGCAAAGAGCCTGAAAGCTACTTTATAAATTCTTAAACACTAAAGTCTGGAGAGAAAGAATATGCTTATATACAGAAGTTACAGAGTTTGCCAGGGTAAGCATTGGTAGTAAGTCATTAGATTTTGGGGGAGAAAAGGTGCTCAAAGATCATTTAGATCCAAGCGAAGCTGGGGCTATTTTAAATAAAACACTCCATTCAAACTTTAATGTGGAGTATAATTTCCACCAACTTTATTCTGTTATTAAAATTTTCAAGGACATTTGGTGAAAATTTTGAGAGGAGAGAATCACAACCTGGATGGAGGTGATGACTGCCGCAGTTCTAGCAGCAAATGTAGATGAATATAAATCAAAATTAATGAAAGCATTAGCAACTATACAGGTTTTTTAAAAGCAGTGTAGTAATTCTCTTCTGAAATGATTTAATAATCTACTACTAAGATGTTACCTTGATACTACATAAAATGGGGCTTTAAGTATATATGCTGTGATTTGGAATGTCTAGATGAATGCATATGGATGGCAATAAGAAGTCCTTCAATACTAAGCCTTAGAGAGCTGAGCAAACTAGAAAAACTGTAAGAGTAAAGGGAGAATGTTTTAAGCTCTCCCCATGACACACCAGAGTAAGCTCATGCAAGACTGTCCTTCCATATTCATCTCCCAAATGGAGGTAGATACAAACATGGCTTATAAGAAACCACAGTAATCACATATTTCAGAAAAAGTATCAAAGCCACCTTCCATTACAAATCCTATATACATTGTGTGTACAGGTTTTCATCCCAGATTCCGTTCATCTGGATTGTGTGGTTATTAAATTGGAATTTCCCTAGGGGCCCAGGGTGGCTAATGATAACATAGAAACTCTTGAATTACAAGGATTCAATATTATAGATCTTGGATGTACAAAGAAACTGTTGAATTTAGGGGAAAATAATCCTGGGCTGTAAAAAATTATTCAAAGGGAGACACCAGACCCCGGGTTATCCTAACTCTTCCGGTGTTCACTGGTTTCTTTGAAAAATCAGTGGCCAAATAGAGAAATGAGTAGCCATTCTCTGCCACCTGTGCTGAGGGAAACCTATGAGACTCCACATTAAATGGCAAATTCTTTGATGTAGGGCTATCTGACCTCCTATGCATGGAAAGAGAGTCTACAAAGGAAATGCCAAGCAAGGAGTAATTGCCTTTTCCTTTCAAGGATTAACATTCAAACCCCTGGATTTCTCCTTAGTGGTTTTTGTCATTTTGTTTGTTTTTCTCTCTTTCTACTCTTTAATTAGTCATGTTTAGCCTTGAAAATCCATATCCATATGATTTGGGAGCATATCAGAAATACCAAGTAAGGCCCTTTCACTATGTTTAACACACTACATCCTACCACAGAAAGATGTAACACACCCTTTCACACTCACCCACAAGTTCACAAATCTTGGAAAACCACTGCTCTAGTAAACTCTTGTGACTTCCTGGAGTATGTAACTTTTCAGGTATATTGAAGTAGAAGAAAAGATTTAAGTTATTCTTAAACAAAGCCATTTAAAGCTTTATAAAAGTCTTGAGGTTTGGTCCTATTTATGTTCAACAGAGCTGACCTAATAAGATTATTAAATCCTGAGGCCACAGCAACTATCTGTATACCAACCCATGTATACATTTCTCTCAGGCTTTTGTATAGATCTTGAAATCCAGAGTCATGTTTCCAACTACCCCACATACTTCCATGTACACCTATGTTCACTTGTATGTACCAAAGATACCTACAAACAGATCTTTATTTTGTTGTTTCAATCAACTGAATTGTTTTATTTGTTTAACTCAACTGAATTGAAACTGTCAAAATATACCTCTCTGAATCTACCTTGGTTTTAAAGAACTATAAATTGTTAAATGAGGTCTAGTTAATGTCTTAATTTATTCAGGATTCCATTGTGTGTGTATCTGCTGGCAATATTACTCAGGCAGAAACAGGTTTTGTTTTATTAAAGATTTCTATTCCAAAAATACTGGCTGCTCTAATCTCTCAGCACCATTCTGGTCTTTTCCCTTAGAATATTCCTCCTTTCTGGGCCATGGAACTCTCCATTGCCAGTGCCTCTCTCTTCTGATCTCACTGACTACTTAAATTATACTATCAAGATTTTGACTAATGCCTCAGTAAGAGGATGTGAAATGACATGTGAGTTTCCTAGAAAACAACTCAGGTGAGCATTTAGCCTCTCAGGAAGTCATATTATTATGGTCTCAGAAACAGAGCAGGGTCATCAGCTTACTGTGCTCACTGCCAGAGATAGCATTTCTACAGAAAATTAAACTTACTAGTAAATAAATCAGTTATACATTCTGACATTACTAGATATGCACATAAATGGTATCTTTTTCATATATTAGAGAAAAGTATGCATTTTTACTAGCTAAGATAAAATTTTAAGGCTAAGTATCTATTTCATTATTTACAGAAAAAAGTTATATTTGAGAAGGCTGTGATCCATAAATTAAAAGAATTATAGATACAAAGAGTAAACATTTCTTCTAGTTTTTTTAAAAAACACAATATTCTTCTCATAACATTTTTTTTCTAGCTACATTGAAGAAATCCCAATATTTTTAAGACATAAAACCGACTTTTCTGTTTATGAGCAATTAAGGGCTATAAACAGACCTTAATGCTGTTTTTTATTTGCTGACTTTGTGGAGTAAAATGAGAAAGGAACACATGAATTTCTAAAGGAGAGGAAGCATTAGAAGGAGACACCAGAACTGGAAGGTTCAGAGTTACTAAAACGAGTTTCAGATTCTCAGTTGCATGTCTTTGGATGTGGAGTCAGTTGTTCAACAATTACTAAAATCATGCTCAAGGGCTTTTCCATGCGGATACAAGCAGTTCAAGTCTAGGTAAGTTCAAAGCCACTTTTAAAAGGGTCTTTCTCCCTTTATACCACTGTGGAATATGTTATTCCACACTAAATGGTAAAAAGAGGGGAAAGCAGAAAAGCAAAGCATAATATAATATAAATTACATACAACAAGAATAGCAATCAGGAATTGTATAAATTAACCATTTTATGCCTCATTTTGGGAAAATAACAACAATTGATAACAAAAATGATTCAAACAGACAGTTAATGGTCACTGTTGTTTTCTCTTGTCAGAAATATAGTGGAAAGAAATAAAATTGCTGCATTTGCGTTCTACTTGTTTCTTTTATGCCACATGTAAACTTAGATTTCTTTCTCAATTTTCAGCCACTGAAGTAGGCAGGATTTACTTCAAGTAGTTTTTGAAATTGTTTTCAATGATCTCAACGTGTTTGGTTCTTCAGGAAGCTGAGAATTTGACTTTCTGGAGGCTTCTATTTGGGGTAAATTTGCTCACCAATGCTTAACCTTGAAAGACAACATATCAAAACAGACATTTTTTCAAGTTAATGGGAAAAAGCGACTGCTTCAGCAATGATAAAAAATCAACTTGGCAATAGGCAAACTCCTTTATTCAATAGTATTAATTCAATAAACATTTACTGAGTAAAAAGGGGCCAATCCTAGTGCTGGGTAGGCAACAATAATACAAGGTTTTATGACATAGTATCTGAACTCAAATGAAAATATTGATATTCTTAATTCAATAAACACTTACTGAGTAAAAAGGGGCCAATCCCAGTGCTGGGTAGGCAACAATAATACAAGGTTTTATGATATAGTATCTGAACTCAAATAAAAATATTGATATTCTATTTAACAAGTCCATAATTATTGATTCCAAATCTGATGGAGAGGACCCAGTGATGTACATAGTTGAGTTGAGAGACAACTAAACATGAAGAGAATTAGGACATTCCCTGTGGCTAAGAGATACTGTAATTATAACAAAAGCAATAAAATCTATTACTATCTTCCCTAATTATGACACTGAAATAGCTTTCACAATACACATTATTAAAGACAATGCATAGTCTTATTTTCTTATTTTTGTGAAATCTAATTGCAACATTTAATGTAATTACCACTTTATCTACCTTAAAAAACACTTCAACATTTACACACCAGCACCTCCGTTTAAATTTATTGCTGTTCCTTCACAGCCTAACTTGGAGGCTCCTTTTCCACCTAACTTGACCCTTGGACTGCAGCAGGTGGCTGTGCGTTCTGGAGTCCAGAATTTGACAGCCTAATGCTTGCCCTCCTATAGCTGCATCGCTTTCCACAAGGCAAAGACTGGAGAGTTTGGGGGGAAATAGGCATGACCACTTGGAGCCCATGGTCCCCTTCCCAAACAAATCTTAGTTATCCAGTATCCCAGAAATTCTTACCCCATGCAGTTGCCTGGCTAAATCAAAGGACTTCACGGGCCTCTTCACAGTTTACATTCTCTCTGGCTGGGCTGGGCTGGGCTGTGGTACACGCATGTGTAGGTCTGAAAAGAGGTCTAGAAACAGCTGTCTGGGGAAGGTAAGGTGAACAAATCATACCTTTGCAGGCAAAGGTGAGCATCATCACCTGTATGCATGTGAGCATCCTATGATTTGAGTTAGAGGGCACAAGTAGGAATAGAGAAAGGGTCAGCCATGAGCTTGGTTCTTCATTTGTGTATCTACCCCTGGATCGCATAAGTAACTGGTAAAGTGGATGCGTCGGAGGAGGTAAATCTATCCACGGAAAAGTCAAGCAGAAGAAAACAAAAAACCAAAACCAAAGGCCCACATAGCTTCATTCTCAAGTTGTACCAAAATTTCAAAAGAAAGTTAGCCATTGTCATATAGAACTTTTCAGAATATAACAGAGTAGATCATTCGCTATTTATGGGTTGACTTAATAAACAATTAATTCATTAGGGTTACTAAACTTTGATAGTAAAACAAGTCATTTTTTACTTGTTTATACTTGTTTTACTTGTTTATTTTTTACTTGAAAATAGAGGAAAAATATTATCGTCCATTACCCTTCTGCTTAATATAAGTAAATTGGCAATATTTTTAAATTACTACAGCGTCATCAAATACAAAGGATTCCAAAAATTGTGATCAATGTTAGTATTTTAAAATCTAGTTCAACAAAAAGAAGGAAAAGTGAGAAACCACAATAGAATGAAGAGGAGAGAGGCTTTGTTTGTTTTAGAGGAGAGTCCATCAAGGGAGGAGGAAATCAATCAGTGAAGAATTACGAAATATTAATTTTAAGCCATATATCATTCTGTACTAAAATTTAACTCACAAAGTTAACTTCACAAAATAAAGACTGTGGCCAATACTACTTACTCTCTTGGCTCCTCCTGGTACTACTGCTGCTCTTACTATTACTAGTACCCCATTCCTACTACTACTGCTGTTAGTACTAATACTCTTACTGCTACTGCTACACATAAAATCAACTTGCATAACTTTTACATTAAAATGATAAGAAAATAAAGAAATTAAGAAAAGAAACAATGGAAGAAAGAAAAAAGGAAGGGGGGAAGGAGAGAGAGATGGAGAAAGAAGATGAAGAGATAAAGAAAGGGAGGGAGGAAGACGGGAGAATGGAAAAAACACAAAGACTGGAAATAAAGACAAACTAGAAGAAAAGAGAATCAATGGACAGCTGTTAGAGTTAATGAAATATTTTAGCAAGATTATTGATATACATTAGTATTCAACAGTAAATATAACTCCTACACAATAAGAACAATAAGTTCAAAAATAAAATTTAAAAATTATTCACATCCCATCAAAGTAGCAAAAATTAAATCTAATATAAGAGAGGCAGAAAGGTTATGAAAAGCTTTTTTTTTTCTTCTTTTGAACAAAATTAATGAAAAACACCAATAAACACAAAGTAAACATTATAATTTCTGGAAAAATATTCTGTAGTTTAAACTTAAAGTCAATGAAATTATAACCAAAATTTCATCTCAGTTTTCAAGTAATTTGGTAAGCTAATCCCCAAGTCATAGGGCAGTATAAGAGTGAGGAAGAATCCAGATAATTCTGAAGAAAAATAAAAGGGGGAACTTAACCTACATGGTAATAAGCCCTGTAGTTAGGCTACAATGAATTAAACATTATTAAATTTTGAAAAAATAAACAGTCATGGAACCAAAAAGAGAAACATGGATACAACTCATGAGTATTTAGGGACTTTGGTGCGTAACATTTTCTGGGTTTTTCTGATGGCGTATTCATGCAGTATGAATGTTACTTGCTGGTTACATGCTACTTTGTTCTATGTATTTAACAGATGATACAGAGGCTTCAAGGGACTCAGATGCAAGCCCTTTTGCAAGACCAGGGGTGGTTTATGGTCATTCATCAAAACACACATGTTTGGTTTTGCTAGAGACACATTTTTGGAGAAGAGCAAATGACGCTCAATGCCTATTTATTATAGGGAGCGGATACAAAATGGTAATGTTCTAATTGTATCCTTTACATTTCATTTATTGGTTGGAATAATATTAAGCCATACTTCCCCATGTATATTATTTCTAAAAGGTTTAATTCACATAGGAAAGGTAAGATAAATGCTTAACTGTCCTTTGATTTTCATAATTTGCAATATGTCAAATTAGTTACCTCTCACATCTGAAAATGACCAATTAATAATTATGACCTCATAGATTTAATTACATTTGTTGGCTTTAATCTATATATTGGGATTTCTATTCATTTTGAAACTTAAAATGCCAAAACATTGGCAAGTGGGAACTCTTCAAGTTGGCTCCTGTGTCCTTTTCAAATAATTCTAGTGGACTTTAAGAGTTTGATGTTTGTATCCATTATGTCAAGATGTTTCAGGCTTATCTTGACTTTCTACCTCAGACTTGACTTAACAATTCTTCCAAAAAGACCTAATGGATTTTGATAGGCATTTATATTGCATGACCAAAATTTGGACTTTATGAATGTTCATTGCCACTGTTACTCATTAGTTCTAGAACTTTTCAGTTAAAAAATTTAGGGAGATTATATGCATTATATATATAATTATATTATATATATTACATATATATAATATAATTATACATATATATTTAAATGAGTTTTAAGCTGATGTTCAAATCCAAGAACATGTTTGATTTACTTAACCACTTCTAAAATATACCTCTATCTCTTACTTGCACATACATTTTCACAGAAATACCCCAGAATTTCCAATGATAGAAGACATAATGAAAATAAAATATCTGATTGCTCATTTGCTTAATCACACTTTTTAATGCAATATCTTAAAATAATAATACAATACTAATATTATCCTACCAATTACTGAAAATAATTAAATTTTTTGCATGTGCCACTCCTAATTTCCCCCCTTAATTTTGTGTATGTATGTATAGATAACAATATGTATTTTTTCAAATCATATTTTTTTTATAATTTTATAATATTATCTCTTTTTTTAACAACCTATTTTATTTATATAGTCAATGATGATTCACCACATATTGAATGCTCACCACCAGTCTTTATGTTGATATCTCTCTACTCATTTTGGTGCCTCGAATTTTTTTCTCTAGTAGATATTTAGAATGATTACACACATGCATACATACATAAAACAAGACAGATTTTTATTAAACAAGATTCGTCTTTATGATATGTGGTGAGTATTTATATTATTCTATTTTACATTTTTTAAATGCTTGTGAAATGAACTAAGTTGATTTTACTCTCGACAATTGGGTTAGACCTAAAGAACACTACATCAAGAAATAACATAAGACAAAATAACTTTTCTCGACTTGCAAAATCAAACAGCGAAAACTGGTATGTTTTCTTTCATATAGTAAATCGACTCCTCTCCCACCCTTCTCTTTCACTTCCACTTCCTTCTTTCCATTGCCTCTACCCTCTCCACTCCCTCTAGCACACACCCCACTACCTTGCATTTTCACATGAAGTTCCATAAAAGATAAAGTGTTAGGAAAGTTAAATCAAAGCAAGCTCATTCACATCTTCAGCTAAAGCTACACAAGGGAAATACTAAAGACAGCCTGAGAGGGCACACAGCCTCACTTCTGCTGTTGCAGAAGGACCTACAGCTTCTGTGACTCAGCCTCACATCTTGCATTCAGGTTAAGAGAACATTCCATGGACATTATATAAACCCCTTATAGGTGTCTAAGGTTAAGTTCAGTATTTAGATGGCTTCTTGACATAAAGTAATTAGACTTTGCTGATATTCAAAACGAGCTGCAAAATGTGTCCCAGGAGACAGAATTAACTATGGCAACCTAAAAATTGCATTTCCTAACTTGAAGGGGCTTAAATGATCAAGATTAGTATTGAAAAGATTTTGAATTTTACATAATAGGACGCTAATATAGATGAGCCATTAACAGCAGTAACTGTGCTTTCTAAACATGACCTCTATGTCATTAGGTCACTGAAGCTGTTATAATGTGTAGACTAAGTATTAAAGCTAAAATCTCTCCTTTTATTATGCTCTCACTGGATTTTTATACATAATTTACTTATATTTTAGAAACATATACTGTATTATAAAAAAGATTAATTGCAAACACCTCTACCCCAGAACTTTACTTACTCTCTACAGGCTCTTATGACCACAAGTTAATACAAAATATCATTTTCATAGCTTATTAGTATAAGGTCAGCCAGTTAGTAACCTTTGTGCCCTATAAACTGAAAAGTTTCTTATAAAAGACATCAACATGCTAATACTACTCTAAACACACATCCCAATTACCTTACCTATTACTCATAGAATCAGGGAAAATTAAAAACTCATCTTTTTTCCCCACACAGTAGACAGAAGGGAAATAAGCTCAACTGTGCTATTCAATTGCCGTGGGTTCCTCATTTGCAATGGCCTTGTCTAGCTGCTTTTGTTGTTTCAATGCTAAAATGAGATGATAAAGATTTGTCTTGGGTATAGTGAGCTCCAAATTAAAGCTTTGCACTACCACCATTCTTAATTTGTGCATCTTATCCATGTGAAGAATGGAGGGTTTAATTTGCATTGATTTAAATAAAATACCCCTTGACTAAACCTTATTTTCCAAATGTTCTATACTCCCTCTCGTAAACATACCCATATATCATTTTTCTTAATATTTATTTCTTATACATGTGACTGTCAATATTAGCTATTCTACCTGGATACACTCATCCATATTTACCTCAGTCCATTGATAATTGCATTCCAATGAAATTTACAGCATCTCTATGATGGAGAATTCAAGCAGAACTTATGGCTATTGTCATTACACCCTAGCTAAAGATTACAGAAGAGAAGCATCACCTATCTAAAGGACATCCTAGTTATATGTTTGCACATAAACATTTTATCTCACAAAAGTGCTATTATCCTTCTCTGAAAGCCTAAAATAAATTAAGGATTTAAAAAAATCACTGATACAGTCCTGACTGATATGGCTCAGTTGATTGGGCACTGTCCCCTGCACCCAAAGGCTGCTGGTTCAATTCCCAGTCAGGGAACACGTCCAGGTTGCTGGTTCAGTCCCCCACTGGGGTGCGTAGGGAGGCAACCAATCCATGTTTCTTTCACACATCAATGTTTTCCTCTCTCCCTCTCCCTTCCTCTCTCTCTAAAAAAAAAATCAATAAAAACATTAAAAAAAAATTCACTGATACAAGTCAGCTTCATACCTCAATCACAATCCTGTTTATTTCTTTTTTTATGATCTTATAGACTGAGGGTGGTTCTCAAAAATAAGTTAAAGTTCAGAGAATAAAATTTCTTCTTTTTTTTTTTTAATTTAAGGATATGGTGCACATTCATAGTATGTTTTCACCAATTCTGTTGGTTTTTTTCGCTGCCAAGAAAATGGCATGTCCCAAATAGGGCTGCTCCTCCAGCCGGGGTTTTGAAAAAATGAGACCCCAGGAACAGATCTGAGCAACCTGAGGTTGATGACATAAAGCATGAACAGGACATAGGTATTTGTTGTTATAAGACCCTAAGAATTTGTAGTGGTTAGTCTTGACAGCAATGTAGTTTTCAATTTTATGGTAAGCCTCTTGCTATCACTGAAGATGAGCATAAATTTATATATTACCTGAACAATAATCGACATGATATTACACTATTCCCTCAATTAAGCCATATACACGTTCTAAGGCTAAATGGTAATTTGGCATGATCAAATATTCTTCTAAGCCAACATTGTTGGCTACAATTTGGTAGTATTGTGTTTTATTTAGCTATAAATATTGGGTCTATGACTTTCTTTTTGTTTTATCATCATGAATGTTTAAAATTTATTGCCAGACATATCTTTCTGTGTTCCAAAGGAGTGTATACATTCTGATGTTATGTATTAATTAAAACTTGAAAGTAGTTCCTTTGAAAATGATCATTGCCTTTATTAAATTTCTAATTGTTTGTTATACTTCTGACAATTCAAAAGTATCTTAAGTAATTTTTTAAAATATCAAAATATGCTTTCTAATTTTTAGTGTAGTAACCTTGTAAAATTGTAAACTTTTACTCATCTTATGGTAAAAAAAAACACGCTGTACTTCTCCTTGGCCCCTTCTCAGCAGGTCCTTAGTATTTAACTTTCTCCATTTGCTTTTTCCTTCTGCTGCTTCTCATGGTAGAAAAATATGTTGATATCCCCGAAATGCAGTTGTCCCTTCTCCAATTCTCTTTATTTTGGGGGGAGGAGTGTGTGAAGGTATACATTTCCTTTATTGTTTTCTTATAATTTTACCAAGTATTTTGGTGGGATTAAAAGGGCAAACAGGTGTATTCAATTTGCCACATTAACTAGAATTCCTTTCAAAAGCTTTTATTCCTTCCTTTCAAGTCCCAACATAAATGACACATCTTCTGTGCCAGATCCCTTGAAATTTCAAAGTAGAACAATTACTCCTTCCTTTGTACTCTTCCAGCACTCTGCTCATTCTACTAACACAGCAATCATATGTTATATTTTAACTACATTTGGACATACTTATCCTTTTTCTAAGTTGTGTTTTACTGTGTAGCATGTTATTCATTACAGAGCACCGTCTGGCCTAGAGTAGGTGCTCAGTCAATTTTTGCTGAATTTAATTGGAATTCAAGAAATATGTATTCATCATTCTCATTGGGTAGGAGTTGATTCCAATTGAAACACAGGTGAGTAGAGGGGCAGGAGAACTTCTGTCAAGTTTCTAGGAGTTTGTGTTTTTTTCTTTCATTGAAGTGAAGATTTAAATTAATATTCAAGTGAACTATTTCCCTTTGCTTTGATGTCCAATTATATAAATGTAAAATGGATGTCCTATACTAGAATACAAAATACTAAAAAAAAAAAAGTAACTAGTTCTGCCAATTATCTTAGAAGTGTTTATATTGTGGTCTACTTACATTTCTGAGAACAGGATCTAAATATAGATGTCAAAGGAGAATTGGAGACTCCCAGTTCTCAAATCTGGAGACATTACCAAGGTTCTTCTCATGGAATGAAGCTCAGAGTCAGGTGAATAAGTCGTTGTTGGGGACACCTGTCCAGGCTTAATAAGAAAAGGTTACCGTGAAGGGCCTTATGCTGTGTACTTTCGGAGTAGTCGTGTATATTATACAGTTCGTTTCATTCTTTTTCCTCTTTCTACATTGCTTTTCCCTGACGTCTAACCCTACACCTTCCATAAAGCTTGGTTAACTTGACAGTGCTTTGAGAAATTAATGCTATTTCTAAGTATAGAAAAGATCCCTGGTGGAGTAGGGACAGTGGCAGCAATCTGAGAAGATGGCTGTGAGCTATCATTTATTCATTCAGTCCATTGAAATATAATTATCAGGTACCTAATGTGAGCCAGTCATGGTGCTAGGGCAAAAGAAATAGAACACTGACTAAGAGAGACATGATTCCTATTTACATATCTACTATGAGAGACAGATATTAAACATATAGGCTTAATATCTATTGTTTCTTTTCAATTTGGAGGTTTTCTTTTAATAGTTGAACTCATGAGCCAGTGTGCTGCTGTTATTGGAACTGCTATGACTTTAGTAATGACAGACAGAGGCGACAGAAATTATGCCATACAAGTCATAAAATACAGAATTCAATTTCAAAATAAGGAAACTTGCCAAACCCCTGTAACCACAGATTTATGCACCACTTAAAATAAATACCTGTCAATGAAACCAATCATTTTACTTCCTTTGGAGACCAG